>NW_024100904.1:0-320239 GCF_016161935.1 Mauremys reevesii
ACAGGTAATGACTGAGAGTGATCCAGCCCCTGTTGGCCAGTCTCAGCTTCTGAGTGGTGGCAGGAGCTCTGTGCGGCAGCAGGTTTGATGATCTCTCCTCTCTTCTCAGGAGAGGCTCCTGGGCACCAGCTCACTGCCCTGAAAAACACTCTCCAGCGCCAAGGAGTTCAGCAGCCCGGAGATACACCTGCGACCGGCTCCTCGCGCCGGAAAGAGAACAAGGAGAATGTGGAGTCAGGGGGCAGAGCGACGGACCGGACGGGGAGGATGTGATGGGAGATCAGACTTCAAGACCTGTCCCAGCCCCACCACTGAAGTGGAAGAAGGAGCTGGGTGGGCTTGTCGCCTTACAGCCCGTTCCTTGGGGCCGTGGTCTCCATCTAGTTCCCCGGCTTGAAGCATGAAGGGGTTTCGCCTTCTGGAGATGTTCCCAGATCTCCAGCTTGGAATTCTCTGCTCAGTTTCATCCCAAGCCTTTTAGCTCCACCCCCTTGGCCCTCCCAGTGGCAGCCCCTTTCTGATCAGCCCTGACACTCCGTCCTGCGAGCCTCCAGAAAGAGGCTGGTCTCTCGGAAACAGGTGGGGCTTAGCCTCTGTCCTCCGCGTGACGCCGTTGCCTGGCCGGGGGAGCCGGGTGTCCGTGGCTTTCAAGCCCTTCGGCGCTGGCGACTAGAGTCACGCTCCACTCCAAGCCAGAGGCTGTGTGTCCTGCCTGGAGGGCGTGTTGCTGGCGAGCACTCTGAGCTGTGGTGGCCGGAAGAGCTGGGTGAAATGCCCGTGGAGTGCGTCCCGGTCGGGTAACGTTCAGGCGCTTTAAGCCTTTGCAGGCAGGGTTTGTATTTAAGATCCCGGCTGAGGCCCACCAATCACAGCCGGGCTTCACCCCGCCGATGGGAGCAGCGAGAAGGACCCTTTTGCACAGAGACCAAACTCTGCCCGGACCTCCTGGTGACGCGGGCCTGGGGGTGGGGATGCGTGGGGGATAGTGTGTGGGTGCCTGGCTGTAAGGGGGAGGCCTGGAGCATAGCAAAGGGAGGCACCACCACCAGTGATACTCAGCTGCACTTAACACCTGCTGTTAATGTGGTGATACCAGCGCGCCGAGCCTGCACCTGTGAAGCTGATGCAGGGTCCTCTTTAGATTAATCCCCATCATCTCCATAACACCCGGGCTGCCTTGGTGGACCCGGGTGGAGATGTAAATACAGGACCTGCCCATGGCTGAAATGCAGCTGTTTCTGGGGCAGGGTATTGCAGTCCGTGTCTAACAGTGACTGTCTGGGACTGGAGGTGAAGGAGGTATCAGGCCAGGATCTGTCCCGTTCTCCGGCAGCACCTGGCAGGCAGCGAGCTTGCTCCGCAAGGCTTTGGGGGATCCCTAATTGCTGCAGCGTGGGCCGCGCCTCGTGCCCTGGGTTTCTTTGCACTTCCTGGTAGCTTGTCCCCAGCTGGGCACACCTCCTTTGTCCAGGAGGCCTCCCTCAGAGCCCAGCGCCACGGCAGGTCCCACGGCCAGACAGCTCCTGCTCAGTCTGCGGTCCCCAGGCGCGCTCTAACCCCTCCCCTTGCTGTGTGCTCCCAGTGTGGCACCCCGAGAAGGAGAACATGGGGGTGGAAGCCGAGAGCCCAGTGTGCCTGCGCCGCTCCTCCCTCACCTCCTTCGTGACCGACGAAGAGGACGATGGGTTTATGGAGATCCTGGACGAGGAGGAGCTGAAGGTACAGCGTGCGTGGATTGTCCCTCGCGGCCCCCTAACCTCCTGCACCCCGGCTGCTCCTGTGGCCTGCTGGATTGTAGCTTGGGGAGCACTGGCCGAGCTAACCTTGAGCCTGTGCTCCCATCCTGCTCGAAATGGAGCCCAACCCCGTCCCCTGGCTCATGCGCTACCAGCCAGCCTCGCTCCTTCCTGGCCTCCCTCGGGCAGGGCTGTCTGAAGATCCACCACACTCCGTCTGGATGACCTGAATCGCAAATGAATGTTAGTGGGGCAAATATAGCTAGCGATCTGCGGAGAGCGGGTTTTAGGGAAACCCTCTGGCCCCTTCTGAGAACCACAGGGTCTGTCTGGCTCCTGCAGCCCTCAGTAGCTTGTGATTTGCCAACTCCTGTCTCTGTTCTCCTGCCAAGAGGGGAGGATGGGATGGGGCTGGTGGGAACCCATTGCCTCATGCGTTCGCTTTCTCTCTCTGTGATCCCGCTGCCTCTTCCTCAGAACGAGGCGGACGTGCCGCCGGGGATGGAGAACCTGCTGACTGCCCCACTGGTGAAAAAGGAAGGCGCTGATCTGGTATGTGGGAGCCTGGCGCGGGGTCGGGTCAGCTCCTCCCAGCGAGCTGGCGGGGGTGAAAGGTGCCAGGCGAGCCAGCCTGGAGACTGTGCTCCCTTGCCCGAAGGGCCCCGGGTCTCTCCGCTGACGTGCTGAGGTCAGTCTCACCTCACCACAGGCAGCTGGATTGGAGACTCCTGGCACCTTCCTCCCCGCCATAGCCACTGGATGGTGTGAGCTGAGCTCACTGCTAGTCTGGCCCAGATGGGAATCGGTGACCAGGAGGGTGTCTGTGCGTCACGCAAGTAGACACTGACCGTAGTGACCTGTTGGAGTCTAAGGCCGGGTGGCCAGCCTGTGGCTCCTTGTCTAGGTACCAACTCCAGGGCTGGAGCCAGGCGCCAACTTTCCAATGGGCCGGGGTGCTCACTGCTCAACCCCGGCTCTGCCCCACTCCACCCCTTCCCGTCCCTCCCTGAGCCTGCCGTGCCCTCGCTCCTCCCCCCTCCCCACCAGAGCCTCCTGTGCACTGCACATTGCAGCGGGAGGGAGGGGGAGGTGCTGATTGGGGGCTGCCTGTGGGTGGGAGGGCTGGGGGCTGGAGGAGTAGCAGATGCAGGGGCGGGGGCTGCTGAAGTGTTACTGTGGCTCTTTGGCAATGTTCACTGGTAAATTCTGGCTCCTTCTCAGGCTCAGGTTGGCCACCCTGGTCTAAGAGATCACCAGGCTACTATTGTGGCGGCGTGGGGTGGTGGTGGTGGGGGTATTTTGTTTTCCGCCCTGTGCTGAGAGCTGGGTTGGAGACCCCACCCCTCACACACACCCCGACCCGGTGGGAGGCCTTTCTGTAAAGGCAGTTGGTGTGCATGGAGCAAGGGCCAAGCGGTGGGGGCTGGGTTCTGCACCTCCTTCTCCTCCCTGAGCCCCACTGACACCAAATCAGTCGCTCCCCCGCACGGGTGTGGCTGGGAGCAGAATTAGGCCCGTGGCCTTTTGGCATCTCCTAAACCAAGTGTGAAGCTAAAATTGGCGTGCTTGGGTCAAACTGCCCCCCCCGTGAATGTGAAATGGGGCACACAAGGCCCGGGCCTCCCAGGCCGGCAAACGGCTGCTCCGTGCCGGGGTGAGCGAGGCCAGAATGAGGCTCTAACCGCAGCTCGCTCTCCCTCCTACATCCGTGCAGAGGTCGGCGAGACCCAGCAAATGTCGCCAGCTCTTCAGGTCCCCCTCCATGCCCAGCAGCGTGATCCGGCCCATCCTGAAGCGGCTGGACAGGCCGCAGGACAAAGACACTCCGGTCAAAACCAAGAGGCGGAAGAGCGTGGCTGGCACCCCGATCGTGGAGAAGGCGGAGGAGCCGGTAGGTGATAATGGAGACGGACTTGGGGCCAGGAGATCTCCCTCTCCATTCCTGGCTCCAGAACCTCCCAGCCCAGCCCAGCCCAGGAGGGCTGGCTACCAGACATACTGGGGTATGCCGAGACCTCCTTCCCCAAAGCCTTCAGCAGCTAGGGCTGTACTGTAGGCATCTGGAATGGCCCAGCCGGCCATCTGGAAATCAGTGGGTGGTAGGAAGCCTCTGGCTAGCTCCGCCATGTCGTCACGTCCTTCTCCCGCAGCACTGGAACATGGGCGCCAGCGCTTCAGAAATCGAGGGTGCTGCCTCTTAAATGGGGGTGTTTTCCCATGCCCTGCACCTCCCAAATTGATTTTTCTTCATTCTTCCCTCCTCCTGCCGTCCTGGGAGGAGCAAGCTTATTCTGCTGTAACCCAGCTGGAATCTCCAACCTCCGCATAGCCCATGTGCGCTCCGGCCTGTCGCCCGTAGATGGCAACAAGGAGCAGCTAGGAAACGGGCGGGTGAGATCTAAGAGCTACAGCCGAGACGAGTCGCTGTCAAGCGCTGTTGCAGCCCTTGTGAGCCTGGTACTTGGCTGCTGGGTGTCCTCCTGGCGCTCCCGCGGCAGCTGTGAGACGCTCCTGTATCAGAACCCCGCGCTCCTGCTGCTGTCCCTGTCTCTCGCCGTGGTGCACGAAGTCTAAGGAACTACACAACATTCAAGGCACTGGATCCAGACCCACTGACTTCTATGGGGCTGATCACATGAGTTGAAGGCTGCAGGCTTCTTGCCTCTTTAGATTCTGGCACCCCATGTGATTAAAACCAGGATGGACCAAACTGTTAATCCATATAGCTGCAAATCTGGCAAGGATTGGTGGTGATCCATGTATCTGTGCTGGGAGCATAAATGTCTGTGACCGTTGTGTCTGTTCAACCCAATCTTTAGGGCCAGGTGGAACAATTTACTCCAGGGTCATGGTGGAGTTTCCATCCCTGACAATTTTTGAATCAAGCTGGGCTGTTTGTCTAACGACTCGGCTCTAGGGATTACCATAGGGCAGGTCTCCTGCCTGGGCTAGGCAGGAGGTCAGACTAGATGGTCACAATGGTCCCTTCTGGCCTTGCAATCTCTTGGGGAACATTCCGATCGTCCTGTCTGACCTCCTGCCAGCCCAGGCCAGACCCTCCACCCCAGGGTTCCTCCGCCCAGAACTGCTAGCTGAGTTCTTGTAGAAGGCTCTCAGTGCTGATTTGACATCCGGTCTCGGTTTCCTCCTAGAAATCAAGGCTGTTGCGCTCCAGATCCTTCTGCCATGATGAGATCGAGAACATCTTGGATAATGATCACCGAGAACTCATCGGGACTTCTCAAAGGTATTGTGGGGAAGAGAGAGAAGAAAACCCTTTGTACTAAATCAAAGCCTGCCCTCAAAAGTTATTGAACCCTTCCTGGGCTGTGTTGGAAACCCAGAAGTGCCTGCCCTTGCTGGGCCATGAAACGGACTAGACACTGACGTGAAACAGACCAGTCTAATGTCACTGCCCAAATGGAAAGAAATGCCTGTTTGTGAATCGTGCTGGCATTTTACAGACAAGACAAGGGTGGTGGATTCTCCTATCTTGCCCCTTCCTTTACACCCAGGCCAACTTTATAAAAGCTGCCAGAACAAAATGGTGCCAGCTCCACCCCAGTTGTACAATTACAACAGGAGAGAGGGCAGAATTGGTCCCACTTTGGGATTTCAAACCCCACAGATGAATGTTTGGTTTGAAACGACTGTCTGCCTCGGAGTGGTAAAGGGATGATTCTTTTGGTCTTAATGAGTGTTAATAAAACTCTTCTAAAAATGTAAACTTGAATTGATAGTGCCCCTTTATAAAGTTCTGATCTAAGGTATTGTTCAGAATGCTGGGAAATACTCTAAAACCCATCACCCCAGCTCTGGATAAATCCCACGAGGAAAGAGGTTAACGGTCGCTAACTGCCCCTTTGTTGTAGGCGTATCTTCTACAGACTGTGGAAGGAGACATCAGGACTTGAAATACATCTCCCCAGAAATGGTAAGGAGGCAGCTGATCGGGACTAGGGCTGCAGGTTTATCACAGTGCAGTAAAAAGGTCCAGACACTGATTTCTTGTTTTGTCTGACTTGCTTCCTGCAGGAAGGCTCAGAGTGGGTCCCCTCCCCAATGTGGAGGGGCGCCCCTCAGGCATGGGACAGATGGATGGCAAGCTCTGTCCACTGTGTCCTGCTTTCCGGCCCCTCTCTCCTCCCTCCTCCTTAACCGGCTGGGATTAGGTAACAGCGCCGGGCGGAGGGTGCTGCTGCGCTGGCTGGTGCCCCTCATGTGCAATGAGCAGCCATTATACCCATGACTTGTACTAAATCTGCTCTGTGACTTCGCCATGACACCCTGCAGCCCTCCCTGTGACCATCACGGGCCTAGGCCTGATTCTGCAGCCCAGAGTCAGAACTCAGCCGTTATCCTGAGCAGTGGCAGCAGGGCCGGCCCTGGGGCAGCGGGGGCTTGTTTCCGCCAGTGGAACGCCACAGTCCCGGGCCAAGTGACCGCGCGCTTTCTTCTCTCCGCTGCAGATGGTGGCCGTGCTGAACGGCCAGTTCAACAGCCTCATTGAGAACTGTGTGATCGTGGACTGCCGGTATCCCTACGAATATGAAGGGGTCACATCAAGGTCAGAACCGCCGCCTTGTTTCTCTCTGTTTAACCTTGAGAGGCAGAATGGCCTAGTGGTGTGAGACAGGAGCCAGTGCTGGGCAGTTCCGCTCTCCTCCGTGACCCGGGTCAATCCTTCAAGCAGAAACGCTGGAAACACAAGTGCCAAACTCTAGGCACCCAAACAAGTGGGCTGATTCTTCTTCACGATGCTGAGCTCCTGCAAATTCCCTTCACTTGATTGGGGTACAGGTGCTTAGTGGGTTTGTGGGCACTGGCCAGAGACCCCAGGGCAGATAACAATGGTGGATGTGAACACTGCCGTTGGGAAATGCCGGTGATGTAGCATTGTTCACCCATTGCACAGGCTGAGTGATGCACAGTGGCGCGGGGAATCGGGTCTCGCTTTTCTTAGACTTCCGTGGTCCTGTAGGATTTACACCTCCTGCTGCTTCTCTGGGTTAGTGGAAAAGGGGAGGGTCTTTCCTGCTCCCTCTGACAGGGAATTGCCCTTTCCTCCAGGGGGCTGTGAACCTGCCGCTGGAGCAGGACATAGAGGACTTCCTGCTGAAGAACCCATCGTCCCCTTGGACGTGCAGAAGAGGGTGATCGTGGATATTCCACTGTGAATTTTCTTGGAGAGGGGTCCCAGAATGTAAGTGGGCCACAAGCTGCGTGGAGTGCGACTGCCCTCCCAACACCCTTGTCTACTGGCCACAGAGCACGGGGGCTCTGTAGAGACACTGGTGTACTTCAAAGAGCTTGAAACGATGTGGCTGCGGGGGGTTGTTTAAGGACCCAGTTTGACTGTACCAGTCGTGAACTGTTTGAACGACCCCTGGCCTAGTGATGCCACCCCACCAAATTACAGACCCCAAGATGTTGGGATGGGAACCAAGTGGCTAATCCATCCCTGAGCCGTTGGGGCCCCAAGAAACTTGTGTGTTGACAGATGGACCTACAGGACTAAATGATAGAGAATCGCCTACGGCAGGGGGTGACAGCCTGAGAAGGAGCCAGAATTTACCAATGTACATTGCCAAAGAGCCACAGTAACACGTCAGCAGCTCCTCCCGCCCCGGCCGCTCCCAGCACCTCCTGCTGATCTGCACCTCCTCCGCACCTCCCGATCAGCTGTTTTGTGGCGGGGTGGGGTGGGGGTGGGAGGAGCGAGGCACAGCAGGCTTGGGAAGGGGTGGAGGGGCAGGGTCTGTGGCAGAGCCAGGGGCTGAGCAGTGAGCACCCCGGCCCATTGGAAAGTTGGCGCCTGTAGCTCCAGCCCGGAGTCGGGTGCCTATACAAGGAGCCGCATATGAACTGCTGAAGAGCCGCATGTGGCCCGGAGCTGCAGGTTGGCCACCCGGCCTGATGGATCTAGGCTCGGACTCTGTGTTGTCCATTGGCTTGTGGTCCTGTAAGCACGACAGCTCTGGTCTTGCTGTCCGAATGGAGTAGCCTGTCCTGTTGGGAGAGGACAGAAAGAATCGGAGCTCTCGACCACTCCTGGCTTGGGTGAATCCCAACTCTACGATTCTCCCTGCAGCTACATCCTCTTCCAGACACTAGGCCTGACTCCATCTCAAACCAGCATAGTCCAGGAACGATGCCACTGAAGTCCGTAGCTGAGTGAGGGAAGAACCGGCGGGATTGTGTAGTGCTGCTGTCACAGTCCCCCCCAGGGGTGGCTGCATTTCACAGCCCGAATGTGTTTGGGTCATAGGTGTTATAGAAAGCTGTGGGCCAGATCCTCAGACCAATGTACACTGGCCCAGCTCTGACTTCAGAGCAGCTAGCTAAGGATCTGGCCCAGTCATTCCATGGCACAATGGCATTCAACGACCCTTGTGTGCTAAAATTAAACCAAGTCAGATGATCTTTAACCTCATGCTTCTGTGTCTTGAAGGTGCCGGTTTGTCAGGGAAAAAGATCGGGCATACAACGAGTACCCCAACCTGCACTATCCTGAACTGTACATCTTGAAAGGAGGATACAAAGAATTCTTCCCACAGTACCAAGTAAGTCATGGCAGCATTTCCCGGTCAGTGAAGCGTGTCTGTCTGTCTATCCCAGAAGCACAGCCCTCGTCTGCGGGGGGCACCCACTGGTGCTACGGGAAGCATAGCCGAGTGTGTGTGACTAAGGCTTGTGCTACCTTTTCCAAGGTTCGCAGATGCCAGGTGGCGATAGCATGCACCAAAATATCTTCCGTGCACCGGCGCATTCCCCCTCTGGAATGGGGACAGCCGGTATCCTGGAAGCAAGAGGGTCTGTTTAAAACCTCCAGACATTGAGCTCATGCAGAGCCTGCGGTTGAGCGCCGCGTAACAGCGGAATAAGGGGACCTGGAGAGCGGGACGGGTCTCAAAGTGAGGCTTAGAGAAGGGAAGTGACTCACTGTACAGAGACTGGGGGAGCTCGAGTCACAAGAGCCACTGCGTTTCCCCACCCTGGGAACTGGGGCATTATGGGGTGTGAGGTCGTGGTTGAAGGAGAGGCCTTGTGAGCGGGGCTGGTGGTGACCGAGTCCCTGGCGAGTTTAAAAACCAAAGAGGGTGATTTCCAGGTGGCTGCAGGAAGCCAGCAAAGGAGCCAGCGTCTCTGAGGCTAGTTGATTGGCCTGTGAAGGGGACCGAGGACGGGGCCAAGAGCAGTCTGGCTGCAGTGCCTTGGGCCCTGTGGCGATTGAGAAAGGGGCTTGGGGAGATATCCGGCCTCCTGGCATTGTCGCCGGGTTTAGCCACTGCTGTACGTGTGGCCGCTCTTAGCAGGTAAACCAACGGCTGTTCCAAGAGGCTCCTGACTGTAGCGGAGTTGTGGGTGGGAAGGGGCTCGGCCCCTGCTTGGGGTCACCCTGCGGGCGGTTGGCCATTCCGTTAACACGAGCCCTGTGCATCTGCCCCCAGGCACACTGCGAGCCTCGGGACTACCGCCCCATGCACCACGAGGACTTCAAGGAGGACCTGCGGAAGTTCCGCCAGAAGAGCCGCACGTGGGCAGGCGAGAAGAGCAAGCGGGAGCTGTACAGCCGCCTCAAGAACTTCTAAAGGGGCCCGGGGAAGCTGGGGCGGGGCGGGGGGGCCACAGGGCGACTGCCACGTGCATTGAAGAGAGACTTGACACACCTTGCCGCATGGCTGGGGCCGGTTCCCAAGGTGAGAACCGTTCTGCTGAGCCAGTTTCTTCGGACACGGTTGGAGATCCATCCACTCCTTGGCCAGGAAGCCATGGAACAGAGTAACACATGCGCATACCTCCCATAACCGCACATACCTCCCGTATCAACAGAACTGTGTGGCACTCAAGGGCTTCCGAATCCCCTGGGCTCATTGCCGTCTCCATGCTGTGAAACTCCTGCCGGGGGGTAGGATTTGTAGCTCGGAGGTTGACCCAGCTCCTCCATGAACGGGTGGTTGCACTGGAGATGGAAGCTAGGCTGGATATTTCAGGTACCATGGAAGGGTCGGGTTGAAGCTGTCCAAGTCTGCGTGTTTCAAATGGCGACTATCCTCTGACCTGATTGGTGGGATCATCTTTCAGCATCTGCAGTGGCACCTGCACTGCCTTGAGGTGAAAACCAGGACGCTGTCGAGCATCCATCAATTGCTGCGAGAGGTGTGAGTGTTGAATCAAGCCTCCCGGAAAGCTGTTCTGAGTGTGGCTGTGTGTGTCAACAAACTGTTGTGTCTTCAGTCTCTTGAAAGGTTAAACAAATCAAATGCAATCTGGAGCTGCCTCGGGGGAAGGTCGTGCTTGACTGAGATCTTCATTTCTGCCCAGTTCAGTCTTCTAGGGTCTCCTGGAGCCGCATGGCCCCTGGGTGCAGCATGGATTGCTGCCTTAGCGAGGGATGTGGTTTGTCCTTTTAATCTTACATGCGTTATTTAAATCATGGCCAAGAGCGGGAATGCTCCGGGGATGGGCTGAGGGGGCTAAAAAGAGAGGCCTCAGGGACTGGGAAAAGCTCCAGGATTTGCCAAATTCAGTGCTGAAAAAACCTCTGCTAGACAGAGGGGTCCCAGTGCCTTTTCAAATCCCATCTCCTCCACTCGTCAGGGCCGGAACCAAAGGCCAATATCCAGCTCCCTGTCAAGCCAGCTCCACACTCGCTTGGATGGGAGGCGAGTGGGGAATTTCCCAGTGACGAATCTTCCAGATCCCCTCGGCTCTGCCGTGGCAGATCTTAGAACCGTCGTCCCCTGCCGATTGCCAGCTCACTCCCCCCCGCCCGACGTCAGCAGCCACAGTCTCCAACAGCTAGAGCGACACCCCCGCACGTTAGAGCCCTGGCGTCCCCTAAAGCACTCGCCTCTGACTCTAGCCATGAATAAGCCTGGCTGTTAACGTCATTGGCATTGATTTAAGCGGAGAGCGAGGGAGAGGGCCCAGCGACCTTGCTGGGAGCGGCTCAGACCCCACGGTGGCAGGAACAGGCTGAGAATGTGAAGGGGATGGACGGGCACCACCAGCCAAACAAACCAGCGTATTGAGATGTGCACGGGCCTCGCTGAGTGATTGCAATATAGCCACTCTGTCATGGCTACCCCGCTGCACCCCGACATCCAGTCTGTTCGTGACCCTCATTTAAAAGCCCCCCCTCTTGTTTTGTGAAGTGACCAGTATGGGGGAGTTGGGGGGGAGACAGGCAGGGCTCAAAAATGGAGAAGCAAGATGGAATCGGAGCGAGGTGACTTGGAAGGTGAATTATCTGCAAGACTGAAAAAAGCAGAGGTCAGCACCAGATGCTCATGGCGCCTTTCCAGGCCCTGGCCCTGCGATGGTGATGAGAAGAGAGTTTGATTCCTATCGTCGTATTCAGAGTTGGGGATTTAGGAAACGGATAAAATCAGTTGGGGTGGGCAGAATGGCTTGGACTCGGCTGGAGCCAGCTCTTATTTTGTCTGCTCTTGGGGTCAGAAACCGTTCCCGGAACTGCCTGTTTGTGGCACAAGGTGGAAATACCAACTTCTGCCTGAGGCAATGCTGCTGTGCAGGATTTGTGACCTGACTGAAAGCAAAACCCACGAGGCAGCTAGATCAGAGGGTAGCAAAGCATCAAACCTCTGGACAGCGGCGGTCCTGCTAGGCTGCAATATTGCTAGCTCCAGGGGCCTTGGTTAGCCAAACCAGCCACCTTCTCTTCCCACAGGGGAGGTGGGGATGCTCTGCAGCCTTAGGATTGTCTCTGCTTCCTCCCTCTACATCACACTGCTGAGATCAGGGAGGCAGCGGAGTCTGGTGGTTAGAGCCAAGCCTGGGGAAGTCAGGGCCACCTTGGTTTTGTTCCTGGGTAGGCTCTGGGCCTGAGTCCCTTTAATTACAGGTGTGAAAACCCAGTTTAGCTCCATTGACTTCAGTGGGGTCAATCCAGATTTGCATCAGGGTAAATTTAGATCTGAATTAGGGCTTTAACCGCTTGGTGCCTCAGTTTCCCCATCTCTGGGTTTTAGGATTTGCCGCTGCCGCCCATCACTGTAGTATCTGACCCCTTCCACAAATATTGACCCGTCTTGCACCAGGCGAGCGGTAAAAACGCCGTTCGGGAGCTTGTCGGTGCTTGTGGTGTCTCTATGACCAGTGGAATTCTGGGGCCGATGCTCCATGAGTGTAATTGCATTGAAACCGTAGGAACCTGACTTCAGGTGTATCTAATGGGTAATAACTAGTGGGAATTGGCCTGATGAAAAACAGGCTGCTAAACGGGAATCCTGCAGTCTCTCTGAATAGCCATGTACTAAAACCGCCTGGGAGAAATGCTTCAATCCCCTGTTCTGTGATCATCCTGGGCAGCTAGGGCTGTGTTGGCCTCTCTGGCGCTCCCTAAGTATTGAATCTAACTCAGTGGTCCCCGGCCTTTTCGTCTGACAGGTGCCAGACGGACCATGGCGGCGGTCGAGCATCTGCCGAAATGCCGCCAAAATTCGGTAGCACTGCCTCTGGATGACGTTGCTTGTTGGCGGCAAGTGGCGCTATCCAGAGGTGTCGCCTGGCGGATGCTCGATCGCTGGCCAGGATGCATGGTGCCCGCGGGCACCGGGTTGAGGACCCTGATCTAACTTAATAGCAAGAAACTAGAAGCACTGGGATGCCCACACCGGGATTCAGCAGCGATGTGGGAAAAGCACTTAAACCGAATTTGCCTCAAAGAGCAAGACCAGCTGTAGCTTTGTGCCTGCATAAGGGCCCAGTGCCCTGCTTGCTCCAGCGTAAATCAGAAGTGACTGCCTTGGAGTCAGGGAGGATGGTGTCCTGTGAAAGGTGAGGCGAGATCAGGCTGTGCCTCCTGCACCAATCTGAGTTCTGAATCATTGGGAACATTAACTCTTCGATTGCATCTGATGCCAGGTGTGTATGTGGTGTTGTTTTTTAATTATTTTACAGATTGTGTCTTTTAATGATGCTATTTCCAAATATGTTAAGCGATTTTTTTAATGTAGTGTGTGGGGAGGGCTCCAGGGTTATCTTTCATGTATATTTATGACCCAAACATTTCGAATGTCGATTAGTACAAATGATCAAATCACTCATTCGTGGATGCAACAAGAATAAAACCCTCTATGGAGGTGGAGGCATAAATGACACAGTGGGCTGGATTCTGATCCCGCACCTTCCAGCGTAAGTATGAAGCAATGCCATTGACTCAAGCTTTAAACCGATCTGGCCCGCACCATGGAAATGCTACCCAATCCGCGTTTACACTGGTGCAAATGACATCGTGAGGTGCAAGGCAGCAGAGAATTGGGCTTGGTGCTTCCCAAACTACCCTTCAGTGTAAATTTCCTGCCTTTAACATAGCGGTGCTCTGCCCTGACCGATCAGGTGGGTGCTACCCGAGTTGTACAGGAGACTCATTGGACTGAGGCTGATTGCAGGGTGTTGGATATTGTGAGCGGTGTGATTGTTTTCTTTTGTCTGTACATTTGTGTTAAAAGATTTACACCCCCTTCGTGACTTACTTTTCTATGTCTGGGGAGAGGAGACACCTGGTTTCCTATGCAGTGATGTGTAACCACGAGAAAAATAAACCTCTGGGTCAAAAGTACTTGTGCAATCAGTGTCCAGCATCCTTGAGCTTCAACTATCCGCTACCCAGGGAAGAGGCTTGTCAGGTCAGGTTCCTTGAGTTTGTTCTTCAATCCATGTAAGTCCATTGACTTTGCTGGGTTTATACCAGGAGAATCCGGCTGCACATGTACAAACTCTTGTGAAAACTGCACAGGTGCAAAACTGCACTGATGTAGCCACACCCAGAGCAAACTTCCACTACAGCCCTGCTGCAGGGGCACGGAATAGCTTGCTGGGGTAAGGCCCTGCTGTTCGGAACTGGTAGCACTTCACCTCCACTTTCACACACCCAGTGCAAACAATTGCATGAACCTTCAGGCTGCCCTTTATTTCTGCAGTGCTCCAGGGCGCTTTACGGTCTAGGGAGGTGTAGCAGCTTCTGCAGTGTCAAGCCTGTGAATTCCTTGCAATCCTGCAAGTCTGCAGGGAGGCAGGCAGCGACCATAAAAGATTCCAACATTCCAAGCTCCACACAGGACCCCCCCCTCACGATTTCTGGGATGGGCAGGGCCCCCAAGGAAGGGGATTCTGGGCAAGGATAGTGGGGCCCTGGGCCATTACTTTAAGGGGAATTTGCACAGGATCCGGCTCGGTGCACCTGCCCAGATTGCAAGCTGTGGTGGTAACTCCACTCCCTTTTGTACATGCAGTGGCCCAGGTGGCAAGTGCAAACCCGTCTGAGCTCAGCGGGCCCCAGAGTCAGGAAGGTCTCCACCAGGTACCGGTGGAATGACGTTCGTACAGCTGGGTGCAGCTTCACTGTAGCCCCAGGGCCAACCCAAGGTGTTGAGATAGTGCCTGGACTTCAGCGTGGGGTGATGGGAGGGATGCGGGAAATCTGAAACCTGCTGCTGTAACGGCCTCGGCTTCCCGTGCAGACCGAACTGAAGGCACAGGTGTGATCTCAGCGGCTGGGCTATTTAAGGCCTGATTTGCACCCACCCGGCCACCTTAGCGACTCTCCCTGTCTCCATACAAACTCCGAGTCGCTTGGATTCCTGGTCTGTGATGCTTAACGGGTATAAGGGGGGAAATGGGGATTCCTGCCTAGCTCTAGTGTGGAGGCAGCGACGTTAAATCTCAGCTCATGAGTAATTTTTTTTTAAAGTTTTAAATCACAGCAGCAAGCCAACTCCTTGTAAATTCCCTGGGCCCGTTGCATCTTGGCGTGTGTCTCTTACATCCTTAGCCAAAGGAGGCAGGATTTCACGTGGCTCCATGAACCAGCCCCACCCGTCACGCGTACGGTTTTGGCTTCCTCAAAGTGGTGAGAAAAACGAAACTCTCCACTCCCCTGGGCCCATTTTGGAAGCGACGTGCTAATGTCTGGGAAAGCTCTGCCCTGCTGCCCACTTGAGCGCGCCGGCACGTGCATGGGAGGGGCTGGCCTGGCAAGCGCTTTGCAGGCTGCTCACGTGGCAGCCGAGTTTAAAATAAACCTGGCAGAGCCTCTTGTGGGTCAGCGCTTCTGGTGTGCGGCGTTTCCTGCCGGGGCTCAGCAAGGCTTGAGGCTCAGAAACGGGGCTGAGAAAACATGCTGGGTTTCCTGTTCACCAGTTCTCACTGCGGCTGCGTGGCTGGTAGCGGGACGGCTGTGCTTCGCCCCAGAGGTGGCTGCATTGCAGCACCAGGTTTGAGTAAACGTTCTCACCTATAACGGGAAAGATTGGAACCCTTGGCCCGTCTACAGCACTCTCCCGAGCATCTTGGATCGCTTTTGCAAACCATCACTGAGCGCCCCCTCTCCCCCCCCCGGGGCTCTGAGCTGGGGAACCTGAGGCCCGCAGTGGCAAACCCCGGTGAAACAAACAGTTCAGTGGCTGCCCCGCCGTAACCCCGGTCTCAGGGGCATTGAGAGCTGACTCATTGCAGCTGCTCAGCAGTAAGTGCAGCGCTGGCCCATGGGTGACTTTCTGTGATTGGCTCAGGACAATGCCATTTAGATGGGTGGCCTCTCTACACCTCTGCCACTGGTGTGGCCTGGCCTCCTTCCTCCCAGCATTCTGGGCGCAGGGGCGGCTCTACAAATTTGGCCGCCCCAAGCAATCATGCCCGGGAGGCGCCCCCGAGCCGCGGGAGCAGCGGATCTGCCGCGGGCATGACTGCGGAGGGTCCGCTGGTCGCGCGGCTCAGCTGGACCTCCCGCAGCTGCGACGGTTCGCTGGTCCGCGTTCGTTGAGCTGCCGCAGTCATGCCTGCGGGAGGTCCAGCCGAGCCGCGGGACCAGCGAACCGTCCGCAGTCATGCCTGCGGCAGGTCCGGTCGTCCCCGGGCTCCGGTGGACCTCCGCAGGCATGACTGCGGCAGGTCCACCGGCCCAGCCTGCCGCCCCCCTGGGAAAGGGCCGCCCCAGGCGGCTGCTTGCCCCGCTGGGCTCTAGAGCCGCCCCTGTCTGGGCGGTGGAGCTCTCGGGAGGGTGTCGTTCGCTGGGGGCTCTGTCCTGGGCTGAGCACTGGAGGGATTTTCCACTGGGAGGGAGAGGCAGCAGGACTCACACCCAGCGGATGCGTGGCTGTTGTGCTAACAGGCACCTCTCACCGGCGTAGGTTGTAATAGGGCCGATGAGAGTGTCACGGGGGGGAGGGGGGTTTCTAGATAACACAGCTGAGTGCTCCATCGCAGATCTGCAAGTCCTTCGCCAGGGTGGGGAATGTCACTAGCCCCCATTATAAAGGAGCGAGGGGGCGTGACCTACCCAAGGGCACCCAGCAGAGCCAGGAACAGAACCCAGGGCACCGCGTTGGACCATGCTGCAGGGATCATGCAAACCTGCCCCACTGCGATTTCTCCTCCGCCACCCACCCAGCCCGGACTCTGGGGCTCTTTGCGGCAGGTTGCAGCGTGATGTGGAATCCGCACGCGGCAGCCGTGAGCCAAAACTGGATTTCGGCAAGTTGGTCTTTAACAGGCCAACACCTCCGTCAGTCCCAGAGCTGGCACGGCTCTTAGTGCCAGCTGAGACGGGTTTCTAATTGTCCAGAGCGTGTTCCCTGGCCTGGCCTAACAGCCCCGGGCCACGGCCTGCCATGCCAGTGCCTCCTAACCACCCTTTTGTCTCCTCCCTCCACCCTTGGCTTCCTGCCATCCCACGTCACCCTTCTGCTAAAGGAAGACTGGCTGTGATTACACACAGGCCTGGGACGCAGGAGATCTGCCGTCAGTTCCCTGCTTGGTGACAGCCTCCCTGTGTGTGACCCTGGGCAAGTCACTCACTCTCTGCGCCTCAGTTTCCCATCCATAAAATGGGGATAAAATTATTTTCTACCTCACAGATTCTGCTCTTAACATAATTGACTCACCTGTGCGCTCAGCCTGAAAGGAATGAGCCCCACTTTTTGCTCATGGTCCCCCTGCACGGCCAGCCTGGCTTTGGGGAAGGGAGCCAACGTCTGTCCCTGTTAGCCCAGCAGGTCCAGCCTGGCTCTGGGGGAAGGCTGGGCCCTGTCCCCGTTAGCCCTGCTGGGCCAGGTTGGCTCCCTCTTTGATGTTTGTGAAGTGCTGCGAGGTGTGATAGTTGTTGAGGTGTGATAGTTGTGTACACGCACCCTCCCTCTCCTCACACATTCCACGGGCGGGTGTGTCCCCCAGGGAACATTCCTGCCCCAGGGAACAAGGGAGCTGATGTTTTAACTACCAGGCAGTGCTTTGAGATGAGACTCAGGAAGTGGGGGCTCTGGCCTGGCCTGTCCGTGGTACTGATCGGCCAGGCCTGCCCCAGTGGGCGTTTGGCCATTGATTTCAGTGGAAGTGAGATGGCAGGCGGGCGGGCGTTTGGCTTTATGCAGCGCAGGGATAGGACTGTGTCTTGCTTTATCCACCCACCCACCTCAGGATTTTCTGGTGAGCCTAGTGCTTGCTGGGTCTGATCCTGCACCTCTTCCTCCTATGGGTAAAGCACTGGCTTTGTGGGTCCGAGAGGGTGAGCCAGGTCTCCAGGGGTTGCCCAGGGAGAGGCTAAGGTAGCAGCCCTTTAGTTCAGAGGTCACCTCATTGACTCACCCGTACAGACTGCAAGCTTGGGCCCGGGCTGCGTTCAACAGACCGTAACCACCTTTGCTGCTTCTCAGGCGCAGCCCTTCACCCAGCGCATCCATCCAGCTACTTAGAGACCCCAGCCCCTGAGTCCGTCCCCTACCCCTGGGAGGGGAGGGGTTTTACCACAGACTGTGGCAGGGTCATTGTGAAAGTGACCGTGCTCACCTAGCTAGCAACATAGGCTGTGTCAGACTGGACCAGACCCGCGGTCCGTCCAATCTCGTAGCCTGTCTCTGACAGGGGCCTGCACCAGAGTCTGCAGAGGAAGGAGCAAGAACCCTGCCGTCGGCCGGTAGGGGATAACCTGCTCCCACCCGCCATGAGGGCTCAGCCAAGGGCATTTCTTTTGGGGATGTCACAGAGGCAGCTGTTGACATTCAAAAAGCAGCAGCCCTTCCCCTACGGGCACGGACAGAGCGGGGCCGTCCAGCTTGGTGACTGGGGCCTCTCCGTGCGAACGCTGCCAAGGCAGGAGGCCGCGTGCTCTGTCTCTCCCATGGCACCGCAGGAGTCAGGGAACCGACTGGCTGCCAACTATTTCTGAGCGTGAGTCACCGTGTTGCTGAATTCTATGATCCCACTTGGCCCAGGGATGGGAATGTCGATTTCACGTGGCCGGGCCCCGTGACTGTTCCGCCCCCTTTGCTCACAGCCACGCCCCCTCCGGGTTTCCTCTGGGCAGCCGGCGCCGTGTGCCGTTTAAAATTACGAATCACATTCCACGACAAGCCCATCCCCCACCCACCTTGAGTTCTCCTGCACATGTTTGCACTGTCCGGCAAGCGGATGCAAAGGCAAAGAATGACAAAACGGCACAGGCTTTTCTCAGGGCGTGGATTGCTTTTTAAAACCCAAGCTCTAGGGCTAGAATGTATGGAGGGCGATGGGACGCTGCGGGGGAAGAATTTGGGCTAGATTCACTGGGCTGCTCCAGCTGTTTTAGTGGAATGGCCCAAAGCAGCTGGAACATGCCGGTGAATGTAGCTCAGATGCTGCTATGCTTTGTAACGCTCACCTTAAAGACAACGGCGAAATGGAGGGCAACAGTGGGGCTGTGCCCTTCTTTTTCTCCTTGGTGGCGTATAAAACACCCAGATTTTTCAAAAATGTTCCTGTTGCTTTTTATCGATCTCGCCTTGTCCAAAGGGCTAATAACGGATGAATAGATGTTTCAGTGAATGGTGGATCAATTGTCAAAGTGTCTGTTACTATGGCTTATTATACCACCTTCTAATGATGTGCTTTATTAATCGAGTCCCATAGCGGCCGCTCCATTATCTTCCCCAGGATCGATGTCAGACTAACAGGCCTATAATTACCCAGGACATCCTGTTTAATCTTTAAATACTGGCACAACATAAGCTTCCTTCAGATCTGCTGGATCTCCCCCAGTGTTTCAAGGAGTAAGAACTATAGTTTTAGGCTCAATTCTTTTATATTTCTGTCACAACTATCAGTGAGTTGTATCCGACGCTTTACCGTTTGTAAAATCTCACAAACACTCATTACGGAAGCAGTAGCAGCGTGTGCCTATTAAGGTACCCTAATCACATCAATCATTACTGAAATGCAGCCTCCTCTGGGGTGAAATGCAACAGCTGTTTAATAGCTCACAGCAACACTACACAGTTTAGAATAATACACACACACACACACAAATCACTCTTGGGGAAGGAGGTGACCATGGAGGGGCCAGACTGCTGGGGTTCTACCCTCCCATGTCACCCCAAAAGCTCACTTCTGCAGGCTTTATGCTGCGTGTCTGATTAACCCCCTCCCTCCAGATGCCTGAGTGTGACAGATGATTTATCCACCATGGTATTGGCTGCACATGCTTGCCTTTGGGCATTCAGGATAGGAATCATTAAGGCTGACAAGGCAGGCTACATTTACTATTGAGGGGTTTGCTTTTCACTGTGGAGTTGCTGTTATCACTATTAGTACTGCGCAAAGTGCTGTGCAAGCCACAAAACTGAGGAGATCTGTGCCCAGGAGCGCTTACAGGCTAGCCATGAGAAGGCAGGATACAACGGGGAGTCCGGAGCAAGGAAGAATTAAGGCTTTAGGTAGACTAGGAAATGTGTAGTGGTGCAATGACATGGATGCAGTTACCTGCTGCACTGCAATCCAAATGCACTGGAGGGTTGCACTGATGCAGCTATGCTGGTGCCAAAGACCCCAGTACAGCCAGGCTCTTAGGGCTTGTCTACACAGAGTTACTCTGAAATAGCGATTCTGCTTTACAGTCACACTCTGCCTTCACCTGAATTAGCTTTCAAGAGCAGACAAGTGGCTGAGAGGGGCAGCTTCATTACCTTCGGAGAACACGGCTGTGCGGACAGCCCCCAAGTGGAGACGCAGCTAGGTCAGCCCCCAAGTGGAGACGCAGCTAGGTCAGCCCCCAAGTGGAGACGCAGCTAGGTCAACAGAAGAATGCTTCCATGGCACCAGCTACCTCTCCTGGGGCAGCAGTGTCGCTCTCCATCGGGAAAGCAGCTGCGCCCGCTTCGGGTTATGCCGCGTAACGAGGGCGCCGTAGCTGTGCCGGTCGAGTCCCCGGAGCGTAGCCAGCCCCTACGATGGTTTTGATCCATCTCCACTAATTCCCAACGCAAGCTTAGTTCACTAGGGAGTTTTAAAGTGAATGTATTTAGTGCTGGTGAAAAGTGCCAGCTAGCAGCCCTGGAAACTGACACCCTCAGATTTCCCACACAACAGGCAGCGGCAGGGCAAGCCAGGTGCACAGTGACCCAGCCTTAAGCTGGAGGACAGCTCGGCTCAGTTTCCAGGGCCCATTCTGGCCTTGCCCTCTACTGAGGCTGCCAATAGAGAGGCCCTTGCTATGCTGCTGGGGTGGGGAGGGTTGGATGCAAACACCCGCCAGCTAAGGGACTAGGCTGAGATCCACACAACTCGTGACAGGCAGGCCACCAACCAGTCAAGAGAGGGGATCAGCTGCCGCCAACCCAGGCTGCATTCCAGAGGCGACAGGCTCTGTGGCCCAACACCCTCAGCCAAAAGCAGCACTAGCTGAGGAACAAAGGAGTTAAAACCCCATCCCTGCGGAAGGGAGGGCGGCGCTTGGCTGCTGGGCTGGAATGGGCCACCCAGTAGCACTGGCTAGGGAGAGTCTCGAAATTCAAATGCTGCTGTGTTTGCGTGGGTGCATTGTTCAAGCCCACTCTGCTGTGTTGTGTTTGGTGTCTATTTCTGGTCACACCCAGACGTAGTGCATTTCAGGATATGACCAGGCTACTGATGTGGGGGCAGCTGGGGGAAACAGTCCTGCTCCGATGGCACGGGGCTGGGTTAAACGACTCTCTGGTGCAAGCACCCTAATATTGGTTACACCAGGAACAGCCCTGCTCTCAGTGTGTTTCTGCAGGATGAGCAAACTGCGTTCAACAAGGAAAAAACTGACCCAAACTCTCACACTGAGCCACAGAGCTGTGCCAAATTCTTACAAACGGGGGATGTTTGGGTAATTTGCACTTCCTCCTGGCCTTTCTCCTCTCGTGGGGATATAGGACTGGAAGGGACATCCTGAGTCTTCAAGTTTCGTTACCTGCTATCACAGGCAACCGTTACATCACCTTGTCTCCTCTGGGAGTGAAAGAATTAATTAGTATGTTGGGCATTGCCTGGTTTTATTGACTCTCATTAAGGTACAGACAGGACACGTGTTCTTTGCACTGCACAGAATGTACCCAAGAGCTAAAGGAGGAACTCTGTTACCTTGGGTCAGTACCAGCTTGTTATGTAGTTCCCAGGGCTGGCGGGACGAGTGCAGAGATGTAGCCAGGGTAACTGAGCAGGGTTTCTGTGGACACACGCTGTCTAGTGGTATCCCTGGCACTGTGAAATCTTTGGCAAGGCTCTCCTGTGGGCCTCACTTTTCCTATCTGCAACACGAGGATAAAAAGCCTCTGAGGGGAACAGGAGGCTTAATTCCTTGATGACTATGAAGTGTTTGGAGATCCTTGGATGAAACCTTGCAAAACAACCCAGACTGAAATACAGAGAGAAAGGCCTGGTTTCTCCAACACAGCAGAAAGCAGGAGACCTTGGGAATCTGGTCAGAAAGCCCCAGCTCCTCAAAGGCTGGGAGCTTCAGACAGACACCAGGACTTTCTGGCCACTTCTCCCAGTTGTTTTAAGATGCCCCCATCACCACTCAGCAGCAATATCTTTACATTCAAACCTTACATTGGAGCTCCCTCTGCTGGCTGAATAGAAGAGCTCTCAGGCAGGAAGCAGGCCTGGGTTCAGCGAAGGCAGGGGTGGGCAAACTTTTTGGCCCAAGGGCCACGTTTGGGTGGGGAAATTGCATCCAGGGCCATGAATGTAGAGCGGGAGCAGTGTGCAGGAAGGGGCTCAGGGCAAGGGGTTGGAGCAGAGGAGGGGTGTGGGGTGCAGGAGGGGGCCATAGTTTGACCACCCCTGAGCTAAGGCCACCTGGCCTGGGTATGTTCACAGCCACACTGTGGTCAGTGGGGAAACTGGAAACCTGGGGCTGAATTCAGTGGCCAGTTGCTGTAATTTACACCTTGTTCCGGCCCCACAGCAGGTGCCTGACACCAAATCAGAGGTACCCGGAAACAAGCAGGAGAGCGGGTATCCCTGGCACTGTGAAATCTGCTTCCACAGCCCGCCGGGTACATCCACTGGCAGCTGCGCCCGGAGGCCTGAGCCCAGGTGTGTACCTGGTACGGTTCCCAAACGGTCCCTTTTGGGGGCGAGCGGAGCCCCGCACACAGGCTGCTGCTGCCTCCCCCTTCAGTCCTGAGGGTCGGGCTGCGCTTCCCCCCACAGCTCCTGATTGAGGCAAACCCCAGCCACAGCCCCACGGAGCCAGGGCACCTCTTCCCGGCAGCTCCGGGCGCCGGCCAGCAGGGCCCCCCCCCGCCGGTAGGCGCCGGAGGAAGCTAGATGCGGGGAGGAGGGGGGGCTGTGACCAGGGGCCTAGTCCCGGTCCCTTGTTCTGGCCCATCGCCGGGCAGCGTCCAGGAACTGGCCACCCGTCGGGAGCAGCGGGCGCTGTCGGGGGCTCGCTGCAGCGAATCGCCCCCACTGGGCCTGTCCACACGGCGCGAGCCCGGCGGGGGCAGCGCTGGGTGACCGGGGGGGGGGTGCGCCTCACGTGCACGCGTGGAGGGACACAGACCCCCGTGGAGCGCAGCAGCGCAGGCGCGGCTCTGCCGCCAGCCCGCCGGGGACCCCGCGTTCAAAGCGGCGACAGCCCCCGCGCGTTTCTCGGGGTAGGGGCTTGATCCGGATTCACTCCGGATTGGCCGGAGCCGAAGCGGGCGCACGGGGCCTGCAGCCACACCGCCGGCCGGGGAGCTGGGTCCCCGCGCCCGAACCGGCCGCTTCGGCTCCACCAACCCCGCACTGCCCCTGGGCAGATCCCGCCCCCACGGAGTCCGGCCAAGCGCTGTGCTGTGAGCTGGCCTCGCCCCTCCCAGACAGCCAATTACCGCGGGGCTATGTCCCGCCCCTGCCAGCGATAGCCAATCACCGCAGAGCTCTTTCCGCCCCCTCCCAGAGATAGCCAATCCCGGCAAAGCTCTTCCCGGCTTCCCAGAGATGGCCAATCCCCGCAGAGCTATTTCCCGCCCCTCCCAGAGATGGCCAATCCCCGCAGAGCTCTTCCCCGCCCCTTTGCCGGCGGCAGCCAATCCCCGGAGGGCTCTCCCGTCTGGCCCTGTGGGGAATGCGCCGTGCGCGGGCTCGCGGCGCCGGGGGCGAGGAGCGCGGCGGTGAGTGCGGGCGGGGGGCTCCCGGGAGCTGCCGGCCCCGCGCGGCCACCGGACTACATTTCCCAGCATGCACCGGGCGGCCCGAGCCCCAGGTCGCCGCGTGCCCGCGCGGCCGGAGCGCGCCTGGGTCCGATCCGTGCAGCAGCTGCTGCCGTGCACCGGTGAGCCCCGCCCGCCGGCACCGCTCTGCAGCCCCCCCCCAGGGCCCCTGCATTTCCCCTAGACCCCGGTGTGCCCCACGCGCCTTTGGCCACCCTCTGCAACCCCGCACCTCCTCTGTGTGCCCCCGCACCTTCCCCACCCCCGGGTCCTGGTGCCTCCCCGCCGGCACCGCTCTGCAGCTCCCGGCTCTCAGGGCTTCCCTGTATTGCCCCCTAGACCCCAGTGTGCCCCACGCGCCTTTGGCCACCCTCTGCAACCCCCCCCTGCACCTCCCCTCTGTGTGCCCCCCCGCACCTTCCCCCCCACCCCCGGGTCCTGGTGCCTCCCCCCGCCGGCACCGCTCTGCAGCCCCCGGCTCTCAGGGCTTCCTGTATTGCCCCTAGACCCCAGTGTGCCCCACGCGCCTTTGGCCACCCTCTGCAACCCCTGCACCTCCTCTGTGTGCCCCCGCACCTTCCCCACCCCGGGTCCTGGTGCCTCCCCGCCGGCACCGCTCTGCAGCTCCCGCCCCGGCCCTGCATTTCCCCTAGACCCCAGTGTGCCCCACACGCCTCTGGCCACCCTCTGCAACCCCTATGGACTCCCCCTCTGAGCGCCACCCCTGCACCTTCCCCGGGGTACCCAGCCCACTGAGCACAGCTCTGAGCGCGGGTGCGGTGCTGCCGCGCCCCGGCACCTCTGCCAGGCCATGGTCTGAGCCGCCCCAGGTGCCTGCCCAGCTCGGTGGGTGAAGTCCTGTGTCTGAGGGCACCGGGGCTGGGAAGAGGTTGTGGCGTTGGGGCCCACCCAGATTTCCCCTCATAGCTGTGCCGCTGCCCCCCATGGGCCTCCCTGCCTTCCCTGCACCCTCCATGAATCTTTGTACCCTCCTGGGCCCTTTGACACCCTGCATCCTCCTTCAGCTGCTCCATCGTTCCTTCCCCCGCGCCCCCCCCACCCCCAGAGACACCCCCTGTGACTTCTCTTACATCTCCTGAGGCCTCGCCAGTCCCACCGTACTAACACAGCGTAGTCACGGTGCCCTGGCCCTGCCACGCGTCCCCGCTGTGCCCTGGCACCGCTGTGCCTTGTCTTGCACCCACCACATCCTGCAGGGCAGTCGGGTCGCCACCATGGGCGTCTCTGGCGACTCCACGCCATCCCCCTACCGCGTGAGCCTGTCACGCCTGGCCGCAGGGGGCTGTCGTGTCACATCCGCCCACATCTTCCTTCCCAGCCTCAACTGCCCCTCCCGGGGCTGGGGAAAGGAGCCCCAAGTGCCCTGCTGTGAGGGGTGTGGGAGTGAGGCAGTCGGGCTCAGCCTCTTTGGGAAGCAGGTAGAGTCGTGCTTAGTGTTGATGGTGCCTCTTATTTCCCCCCTTTTCCTGTTATTCCAGAGCTTTGGGAAGAGGGGAATGATCCTCCCAGCTGGCTGTAGAGAGGCCCTGGCACCCCTGAGCCGCACGCGCCGATATCCTGTGATGATCACTCACCGCTTGCGTGTCCTTCCTTAGGATGCAGCATCATGGTTCACGCATTCCTCATCCATACGCTGCACCCTCGGCCCGGGGCAGAGGCTGGGCTCTGCCGCGTGCTGTATTCCAGGGTCTTTGGCTCTGAGAGGCTGGACCAGTCACCAGAGGAGCCCGGGCCGCATGATCTCGAGAAGGAGAGACTGGGCAGGAAGGAGCAGATTTTGGCTGTGGCCAGGTAAAGGATTCACCCCCATCTGAATGTGACTGCGCTGCAGGGCCCAGCACAGGGGGTGGGGGGGAGTTAGTGTCCTAGAATCTAAGGATCAGAGGGGGAGCCGTGTTAGTCTGGATCTGTAAAAGCAGCAGAGAGTCCTGTGGCACCTTATAGACTAACAGACGTATTGGAGCATGAGCTTTCCTGGGTGAAATTACATCCGACGTCATGCATGTGACGAAGTGGGTATTCACCCACGAAAGCTCATGCTCCAGTACGTCTGTTAGTCTATAAGGTGCCACAGGATTCTTTGCTGCTTTTTATAGAATCTAAGGGTACATTTACACTGCAGAGAACAGGGCCTGCGGCAGCAAGACTCCAAGCCCAGGACAACTGAATTGGGCTCATGCTACCGGGCTAGAAATAGCAGTGGAGACCTTCGGGCGAGCAGAGAGGAAAGTTAGGAGCCATTAGGAAAGGGATAGAGAATAAGACAGAAAATATCATATTGCCTCTGTATAAATCCATGATACGCCCACACCTTGAATACTCTGTGCAGTTCTGGTCATCCCATCTCAAAAGTAGATGTATTAGAATTGGAAAAGGTACAGGAAAGGGCAACAAAAATGACTAGGGGTATGGAACAGCTTCCATCTGAGGAGAAATGGAAAAGACTGGGGCTGTTCGGCTTGGAAAGAGACGACTAAGGGGGGATATGACTGAGGTCTATACAGTCATGACTGGGGTGGGGAAAGTGAATAAGGAAGTGTTATTTACTCCTCATAACACAAGAATCAGGGGTCAGCCAATGAAGTTACTAGGCAGTAGATTGAAAACAAACCAAAGGAGGTATTTCTCCACATAACGCACAGTTAACCTGTGGAACTTGTGCCAGGGGATGATGTGAAGGCCAGAAGTATAACTGGGTTCAAAAGTTCATGGAGGATGGGTCCACTAATGGCTATTAGCCAAGATTATCAGGGATGCAACCCCATGCTCTGCGTGTCCCTAGCCTCTGTTTGCCAGAAGCTGGAAATGGGCGACAGGGGTGGATCACTTGATGATTTCCTGTTCTGTTCACTCTCTCTGGGGCACCTGGCACTGGCCACTGCCGGCAGACAGGATACTGGGCTAGATGGACCTTTGGTCTGACCCAGTCTGGCCACTCTTTTGTCTTAGAGCCCAGGCTCCAGCCCGAGCCTGAATGTCTGAGCTCCTATTTTTAGCTTCGTAGCATGAGCCCCGTGAGTCTGAGTCAGCTGACCCGGCTTCTGAGACTTGCTGCCATGGGTCTGTTTTGGTAGGGTCGATGTACCCATAGACTCTAGAGCAGGGCACGTTTTGGGTCCCTTATCCCCCACTGGGGAGAGGAGCGAATGTGAACGTTCCAGGGAGCTCTTTATAAAGTAAAATACCCAGCTGTGCTCTGTGCTTCATCCCAGAGGGAAGACTTGGTACGTCCCTTCCAGCCCTCCCACGGCCCAGAGCAGGCTTGTTCTGCAGGGCTTTGTTTTCCCAAGCGATGGGGCTCCCACACGTTCCCCTTGGGGGATGAATCTGCAGCCTGCGTCATCTTGCTATCAGGCAGATCTTCCAGGGATGTTCAGGCCCCGTTTCCTTTTCTTAACCCCATCCTCTTATAAAATGACTCTCTCTGTTTCTGGCCTTTCCCAGGCAGGTGGATTCAACATGTAAATTGCTGCACCAGGCATCAGGGCGCCCTGCCTCTGACTTCCCTGTCCAGCTGCCCGACGAACCCATTTCCCTCCAGGATGCCCCATGTGGGGTGTTCCGCCTCCCTCCCGGGGATCCCTTCTGTGAGAACAAGACGGTGCTCTGGCTGGGGGTCTTGTCTCTGGGCTTCGTTCTGGTGTGCGACCCCCAGGAGAACCTGATGCTGGCCGAGAACACCCTGCGGCTGGTGGTAAAGTATCTCCTGGAGCATCTGAAGCTGCTGAACCAGGGCAGCGACGTGGTCCTCAAGGCAGACAAGACCGAGATTATCCTGAGCAAGTTCCTGCCCCATGGGCAGTTGCTCTTCCTGAATGATCAGTTTGTCCAGGGACTAGAAAAGGAGCTGGGTGCCTGTCTGTCCAAGTAGAAGGCTCTTAGTGGAGTGCGCCGTCGGCTCATCTGCTGGGCAGACCCTCTGCCTGGGTCAGTCGGCAGGCTGCATGAACGCTGGGAGGGGCGGAGGGTGCACTGTCGTTTAAAGGAGACACATCAAGGTTGGTAGCTGTGGCCCTGGTAGTTGTTATCCTTGTTCTGGCCATGCAGCACGTCCCTCTGGCTGCATCCTCCCACCGAAATCTCCTGTCCCACGGCGGGGGCGGTGGCAGCCGTTAGAGGAAGGGGGAGATGTGTGTGCGGTTGGGGGATGTGCACTTGTCACCCGCTTGAAACGATTGCTCAGTTCCTATTCTCAATAAACTTGGCTTGGCTGGGAGAAACCCGCCTGCGTCATCCACTGCTCAAGGGTGTCCTGTTTCCTCCTCAGTGTGAGTTGAGGGCTGGGGCGAGGAGCCGGCCTCTTGGTTCTTTGGGGGGTGGGGGAGCCCCACCCTCGGGAACAATAGCCACCTCCTCCAAAGGGCCGTGGGGGATGTCTTGGGGCAAATGTAAAGCAGGGCTAGGAGTGAGGTCTGCTGCAGCTCTGGGCACGTCCTCAAGAAAGAAGAATTTCCAAGGGATGCAGAAGACTCACTCTGCTGTCAAGACACAGTCATGCTGGCTTTGGAACTGGGCTATTCCTTTGAAAAGCAAGGGCCGGGTTCTGTTCTCACACTAGTCTCATTCTATTGGCTTGAGTTACTCCTGTGTATGAGAGACCAGAATCAGACCCCGAGAGTATAAACCCAGCTCAGGATTCTTTTCCCCATCTAATTGCAGCCTGGTCTGAGGGTTGCAGCCTTAAGAAGTGTGTCCCTTCCAGAAATCATGGGGATGCTTTTAATGGCCTTCTGGGCAGGTTCTGCATAGCTGGGTTGAGGGTCAGCCCAATTTAGAATAACTTTTTTCCTTTCAGAAGTGTCCGAAATGGGCAATTCTTGTTTATTGGGCAGTTTTTGGTACCTGTGCTGTTTACTTCACTTGCTGTTCTGTTTTCCTTTCATATGGACACAATAGCAAAAATATGTGAGTATTTTAAAGAACTCTGACCCCCTGCCTGTCATCTCAGAGCTTAGTTACTGCTTCATATTGAGAAGCAATTAACCACTGGAACAACTTACTGAGGAATGTGGTGGATTCTCCTCTTGACATCTTTAAATCAAGATTGGATGGCTTTTTAGAATTCGTGCTGTAGCTGAACCACAAGCTATGGGCTCTATGGATGGGTCACTGGGTGACAGTCTCCGGGTGGTGTTATACAGGAGGACAGACTAGATGATCACAATGGTCCCTTCTAGCCCTGGAATCTACGTAACACGCATTACCAATAGCAGCATGACTCACCGAGGGCCAGGCTGCCTTGGGCAAGTGGTATCTGACTAGAGCTGGTAATGGCTGAAGGTTGTTGACAGCTGGTTGCTGTTCATCATCTTCTGTGGAAAGAATCTTGTGGTCCCAGTAGAGAGGTGCCCCCAAACCACCACCATTATTGGTAGCTTATTGGTTAAGAACTGAGTAGGTCTCAGAGATGGAGCTACTCCCATCCCCAGTGAGGAGGGGGGGTGTTGGTAGAGGTCCATCGGCTGAGCTACTTGCTGTAGACATCAGTCCTCAGGGCTGTCATCTTTCTCCCAGTAATAAATGCCCTTGGAAATAAATATTCCACGTCTTTGAAGGAAGAGCAGCCTGAGATGCAGAAAAACAACCGATTGGGTCCTTCCAAGGAAGTGACAGTTTTGGGAGGGACTGCTCCTGTTGGGTTGGAAGGGACAGATATGTTTTGATACGTGGCACAGCAAGGCAGGGATAGAAGAGTTCGAACAGCTGTTAAATTCAGGCTCAGCTGCGAGACTGGCTTCATCTCCTCGGTGGCCCAAACGTATTTTGAGACATCCCTTGCTTACCACATACAATTGGACGTTTTAAATGTATGTATAGATGGTTTTGACATCATAGAATCATAGACTTTAAGGTCAGAAGGGACCATTATGATCATCTAGTCAGACCTCCTGCACAATGCAGGCCACAGAATCCCACCCACCCACTCCTGTATCAGACCTGAGTCTGAGCTATTAAAGTCCTCAAATCATGGTTTAAAGACTTCAAGGTTCAGAGAATCTTCCAGCAAGTGACCCGTGCCCCACGCTGCAAAGGAAGGTGAAAACCCCCCAGGGCTTCTGCCAATCTGCCTTGGAGGAAAATTCCTTCCCGACCCCAAATATGGCGATCAGCTAAACCCCGAGTATGTGGGCAAGACTCAGTCAGACACCCAGGAAAGAATTCTCTGTAGTAACTCAGATCCCACCCCATCTAACATCCCATTACAAGCCATTGGGCATATTTACTGCTAGTAGTCAAAGACGAATTAATTTCCAAAATTAGTCTATCCCATTATACCATCCCCTCCATAAACTTATCAAGATTAGTCTTGAAGCCAGATATGTCTTTTGCCCCCACTGCTCCTCTTGGAAGGCTGTTCCAGAACTTCACTCCTCTGATGGTTAGAAACCTTTGTCTAATTTCAAGTCTAAACTTCCTGATGGCCAGTTTATATCCATTTGTTCTTGTGTCCACATTGGTACTGAGCTTAAATAATTCCTCTTCCTCCCTGGTATTTATTCCTCTGATATATTTGTAGAGAGCAATCGTATCTTCCCTCAGCCTTCTTTTGGTTAGGCTAAACAAGCCAAGCTCTTTGAGTCTCCTTTCGTAAGACAGGTTTTCCATTCCTCGGATCATCCTAGTAGCCCTTCTCTGTACCTGTTCCAGTTTGAATTCATCCTTCTTAAACATGGGAGACCAGAACTGCACACACTATTCCAGATGAGGTCTCACCAGTGCCTTGTATAACGGTACTAACACCACCTTATCTCTACTGGAAATACCTCGCCTGATGCATCCCAAGACTGCATTAGCTTTTTTCATGGCCATATCACATTGGCAGCTCATAGTCATCCTGTGATCAACCTATACTCCGAGGTCCTTCTCCTCTGTTACTTCCAACTGATGCCTCCCTAGCTTATAACAATAGTTCTTGTTATTAATCCCTAAATGCATGACCTTGCACTTTTCACTATTAAATGTCATCCTATTACTATTACTCCAGTTACTAGGTCATCCAGATCTTCCTGTATGATATCCCGGTCCGTCTCTGTATTGGCAATACCTCCCAGCTGTGTGTCATCCGCAAACTTTATTAGCACATTCCCACTTTTTGTGCCAAGGTCAGTAATAAAAAGATTAAATAAGATTGATCCCAAAACCGATCCCTGAGGAACTCCACTAGTAACCTCCTCCAGCCTGACAGTTCACCTTTCAGTATGACCCGTTGTAGTCTCCCCTTTAACCAGTTCCTTATCCACCTTTCCATTTTCATATTGATCCCCATCTTTTCTAATTTAGCTAATAATTCCCCATGTGGAACCCTCTCAAATGCCTTACTGAAATCGAGGTAAATTAGATCCACTGCATTTCCTTTGTCTAAAAAAAATCTGTTACCTTCTCAAAGAAGACCAGGTTGGTTTGGCACAATCTACCTTTTGTAAAACCATGTTGTATTTTGTCCCAGTTACCATTCACCTCAACATCCTTGACTACTTTTTCCTTCAAAAATTTTTCCAGGACCTTGCATACTACAGATGTCAAACTAACAGGCCTGTAGTTGCCTGGATCACTTTTTTTCCCTTTCTTAAAGATAGGAACTATGTTAGCAATTCTCCAGTTGTACGGTACAACCCCTGAGTTTACTAATTTCATTAAAAATTCTTGCTAATGGGCTTGCAATGTAATGTGCCAGTTCCTTTAATATTCTTGGATGAAGATTATCTGGGCCCCCTGATTTAGTCCCATTAAGCTGTTCGAGTTTGGCTTCTACCTTGGATGTGGTAATATCTACCTCATATCCTCATTCCCATTTGTCATCCTTCCATTATCCCTAAGCTCCTCATTAGCCTCATTAAAGACTGAGGCAAAGTATTTGTTTAGATATTGGGCCATGGCTAGATTATCCTCAACCTCCACTCCATCCTCAGTGTTTAGTGGTCCCACTTCTTCTTTCTTTGTTTTCTTCTTATTTATCTGGCTATAGAACCTTTTACTATTGGTTTTAATTCCCTTTGCAAGGTCCGACTCTACATGGCTTTTGGCCTTTCTCACTTTATCCCTACATGTTCTGACCTCAATAAGGCAGCTTTCCTTGCTGATCTCTCCCATCTTCCACTCCCTGTAGGCTTTCTGCTTTTTCTTAATCACCTCTCTGAGATGCTTGCTCATCCAGCTTGGTCTACAACTCCTGCCTATGAATTTTTTCCCCTTTCTTGGGATTCAGGCTTCTGATAGTTTCTGCAACTTTGACTTGAAGTAATTCCAGGCCTCCTCCACCTTTAGATTCCCAAGTTCTTCAGTCCAATCCACTTCCCTAACTAATTTCCTTAATTCTTTAAAGTCAGCCCTTTTGAAATAAAAACCCTAGTCCCAGATATATTTTTGTTTATCCTTCCATCTAGTTTGAATTGAATTAGCTCATGATCACTTGAACCATGGTTGTCCCCTACAACCATTTCTTCTATGAGGTCCTCACTACTCATCGAAACCAAATCTAAAATGGCATCCCCTCTTGTTGGTTCAGCAACTACTTGGTGAAGGAATCCATCAGCTATCGCATCCAGGAAAATCTGAGCCCTATTATTATTACTAGCACTTGCCCTCCAGTCTATATCTGGGAAGTTAGTCTCCCATGATCCCACAATTCCCATTAGTGTTTACTTCATTAAAAACATTAAAGAGGTCTCTATCCATATCCATGTTGGATCCTGGTGGACTGTAGCACACCCCAAGCACTATCTCAGGGGAGGCTCTAGTAGCTTTCCTCCCCACTGTGATTTTTGCCCAGACAGACTCTGTCTTATCCTTTCCATCCCTTCTTATTGCTTTACAGTTAACCTCATCATAGATATACAATGCTACCCCACCACCTTTGCCTTTATTTCTGTCTTTCCTAAACAGCTCATAGCCTTCAATACCTGTACTCCAGTCATGACTACTACTCCACCATGTTTGTTATCCCTATAATATCTGGTTTCACTTCCTGCACCAGGAGATCTAGTTCCTCCATTTTGTTACCTAGGCTCCTCGCATTGGTGTACAAACATCTTAATTCTTGCTGTTTGGCTTCACTCACATTCTTTACCTGATTAGGCCCAGATATTTTACCACCAGTATCACCTATTAGAATGGTATCTACACTACCCTTCCTCCATATGTCCATTCTCCTACCCACAACAGTATCTTTTCTTGCTTCGTTTTCTTCCCTCTCACTGTTAAAATCCAGTGTGGAGATTACCTGGACATCTCCCAACCATCTCCCCCAAATTCCTAGTTTAAAGCTCTCTTAATCAGTTGTGGCAGCCTCCATCCTAGAAGTCTATTTCCCTCCCTACTCAGGTGAAGTCCATATCTGATCCAAAGGTGCAAAAATTAGAAATTTGAGTCAAGGAAATCATGATTTACTGGGTGATTGTGAAACAATAACTCCATGATCCAAAGAATTATTCAGGGACAGACCTGGAAACATACAAATTACAGAGCCAGCCACACTGAGCGGCATAAGGGCAGCTCTCTCTGCCACAGTCAGAAATATCACACCAAGACAAAGCATCCCTGCAATGCACATTCTATGCTGCCCCCCCAGTGCACAGGGCTCCTCATTCGCAGGTGGCTGGAAAATATGCTCCATAGCTTGGAAATTAAGGTGCTTTCTGAGATGATGGGACCTGCATGTCACAGCCCAGCCTGTCCATGGGCCTGCTTACAAATCCACCTGGAAGGCTGAATGCACTTGGCATCATTCCACAAATTCCGTTTTCTTGGCTCGGTATGAACACAGTCTTCTCCACCATCTTTCTCCGGATCATGATTGTTTGGCTCATTCTCCCCCCAGAACCTACAGATCAGAGTGTTAATGTCTCAGTGGAGAATCACAGCCAATTCCTGAGCTCAGTTCTGTTCTATGGACTTTGTTGTTGGCAGGGGTAGCGGGGGTCAGTCATTAACTTCTCCCTGGCCCTGCTTATGGGCCCCGCCCACAGCCCCCTGAGGTCACTGCACCGACTGCAGCTGACTCCGGCCATGGCCCCGGCCCCACAGCCTCCCCGTGCCCAGCCTGACCGAGGGGAGAGCGCAGCGCAATCCCAAGGAGAGCGGGAACCTGCCGCTCACTCCAGACTCCCCTGGCAGCATTGAGTCAACTTGGGGCCAGACCCTCAGCTGGTGTAAATCCCTGTGGTTCATTCAAGTCAATGCCGAGTTACCCAGGGGAGGCTCTGGCCCTGGGTCTCAGTGGGCACTGAACACACACTCCGTGTTTAGGCTCCTGCTCTCAGCAAAGGGGCATTAGCAGAAATTCCTGAGAGGATTCACTGCTGTCGTGGCAGTGCCTGGGGGCCTCCCTCAGGATCGGGCCCGCTGTGCCGGGTGCTGCATAGACACCAGGGGCCATACAGACGCTGCCCGAAAGAGCGTGTGACCAAACGTGTAATAAATAATCACTTCTCTCAAGCTTTACTCACCCCCTGCTTGTGTCTGCTCTGTATTCTGTGCCATCCGCCCAGCGCCAGCTGCCTTCTGTCTCCTGGTCGGTGAGTCCAATCCAGTGATCTTCTCCCTGGGTCTCCTTAGAGAGAAACTCCTGCACAACACAGTTTGCAGCATGTCTGGGTCACCCAAGAGAGGCTGCAGGATGCAGCCGCAGCTGCCTGGGCTGAACAGATTTTGGGGGAGAGGAAAGGGCATCTGGTGGTGTGAGCAGGGCACTGGGCAGCGGGAGACGCGGTGTCCTGCCCCCAACGCTGACAGTGACTAGCTGGGAGACCCTGAGGGAGCCCTGGAGCAGCTCTGTGTCTGTGTCTGCATCTGTATCTGCCTGGGGCTAACAGCAGGGACCTGTCTCAGAACACTCCCCCCACGGCCCCCTCAGAGCTGGGCTGCGGCAGGTACTGACGGGCACCTCAGAGTTCACACCAGCCCCCTGCCCTTGCAGGAGGCAAAGCTCGGAGCAGAGAACTGGGTGCAAAATTTGGCCCTGCCGGAGGGTGGGATTTTCCTCCTCCGAAAGTGCTGCAGAGGCCTGGGGTGAGGGCTGCAGTGGGCACGTGGGGAGAGAGGATTCTCTGAAAGGTGCATGGCCCCTTGCACACAAGCCTTCCAGATACAGGCTTCTAGATTGTCCAGCAGGAGCTCAGGCCTGAGCCCAGAGGAGGATTAAGGTTTCCTGGGGCCCTGGGCTAGAGCGAGTGGTGGTGGTGGGGGCTTCCTACCCCTTCCGCCTGTGGCTGAGGGTGCTGGCTCCAGGGTGGGGCCAGAAATGAGGGATTCAGGGTGCAGGAGGGGTCTGGGGCAGTAGGTTGGGGTGCAGTGTGTGGGAGGGTGGGAGGGTCTGGCTCGGGTGTGGACTCTGGGGTGCGGCCTGGAATGAGGGGTTCGGGGTGCAGGAGGGTCTGAAAGCTGGGATGGGGCCAGGGTGAGGGAGGGGGTGAGGGCTCTGGCTGGGACTCTGAGGTTGGGCCGGGGATGAGGGTTTTGGGGTGCAGGAGGGTGCTCCAGGATGGGGCTGAGGAGTTCGGAGTGTGGGAGGGGACTCAGGGATGAGGCAGGGGGGTGGGAAGGGGTGGAGGGCAAGCTCCAGACAGGAGTTTGGATGCGGGAGAGGGATCAGGGCTGGGGCGGGGGGTTGGAGCATGGGAGGGGGTGCGGGGTGCAGGCTCCCTGTGGTACTCACCTCAGGCGGCTGCCAGGAAGTGGCCAGCATGTCCTTTTGGCTCCTAGGCAGAGGCGCAGCCAGGGGGCTATGCATGCTGCCCCCACCCGCAGGCCCCGCCACCGCAGCTCCCATTCAAACGTGCTGGAACTAGAGGTGTGTATGTGGGGGGGGGGAGGAGGTGCTGCAGCACCCCCTGACTTCAAGTGGCTTCCGTTATGTACAGGGTTTGCAGTTTGGTTCAATGACTGTCAGCAGTCCCACTATTCAAACTCTTCCAGCACCCCTGCTCCCATTGGCCTTCATTCCCAGCCAATGGGTGCTGCGGAGCTGGTGCTCAGGGTGAGGGCAGTGCATGGATCCTCCATGGCTTCCCCTAGGCCTAGGATCTGGAGGGACATGATGGCCACTTCCCGGGAACTGCATGGAGCCAGGTGCGGAGCCTGCCAACTCTGCGCCAACCGGACTTTTAACCGCCCAATCAGTGTTGCTGACCGGAGCCACAGGCTCCCTTTGCAACTGGGTGTTCTGGTCAGAAACTGGACACCTGGCAACCCTGACTGTGGCCCCGCAACCGTTTTCTCCTTTCTGGCCAACCCCGCACAGTGGCCCCAAGACCGGAGAAGCTCTGTACCTTCGCCATGGTCCTGGGGATGCAGTGGGGAGTAAGAGCTCCCCCAGCCCTGAGGCCTCACAGGGAGTGAGCGTTTCTCCGGTCCCAGGGCTGCAGCGTGGGAGCCAGGTGGGGGGGCTTCCCCTGCTGCCTGGTGCTTCTGCTGGGGAGTGGGGTTGGGGCGCTGGGGCTTCTCCCACCCCACCTGCCTGCCCGGTACTTCTGCTGGGGCTACGGGCTTCCGCTGTCCCATGGTGGATTTCTGCTGGGGGTGGGGAACCCATTTTTCCAGAGCCCCGGGGCACAGGCCCCGTCAGCCCATTGGACAATCCACCACTGCCTGAGCCCTCGGACTGGGGAGAGGGATCAAAGTGGGTCGTCACTGGGAAAGGCCATTGGGTTTGCTGGAAATGCTACATTGGAAGTAGGGAAAATCAGAAATGAGCCTGACCCCAAATCCCCCTCCCCCAGCACCCCAGGCTCTGGCTCTGTTCCTCGGCCCATCTCTGCTTTTAAACTGATGGGTGAAGCCCCTGAGTCAGGTTCCAAGGCTTGGCATCCTCTCCAATAGTTTGCCACAAGCCATGTCACAGATTTGCAACCTCACCTGCTACCTGCCACCTCCTTCTGGTATGAAACAAGGTACTGACCTATTGTCCAAACCCCTACGAGGTTCCTGCACTCACCTGTTCTGCCTGGGAGGAGACAGAGGTCAGGTGCGAGTCCTGAGACACACAGAACCGCTCGGCCTCGTCCCACGACTTCCTTTCTTGTGAAAAGTAATAGAGGTTCCCACCGTAAAACCTCCAGCCCCTGGAGAGCTTTGTCAGCACGTCACCTAGGAGCAGAGACTGAGGTGAGACACCCGGGCTAAAGTCGCAGGGACACACGCAGGGAGCTCAGGGTTTTTAGTGCTGCATTTCCCCTGCCCTTCAGCTGCCCCCAGCCCAGGAAGCTTCTGAATCCTGATTCTCCAGCATCACAATAAGTAGCTTTTGTGGCCACATGATGGATCCCACAGAGCGCTGCAGAAAGCAGACACCACGGGGTCACTCCCCCAGCACTGAAATGCAGCTGCATCTGGGCTGGAGCATGGGCGCTGGTCCCAGTGCAGAGCAGCACGGCTGTAATGGGAAAGGGGAGACTCACTGTTCAGCTGAGCTGGCAGGGGGAATTCAGGAGGGGGAATGTAGCTGCCCAAAGTGGAACATCCCCTGGTTCTGTATCAACATCTTTAAATGATCATAAGTGGTGAAGGTCTTGAGTCTTTTGCACTTTGGCAACTCCCCCAACACCCTGCCGGGGGTGCTGGCTCAGGGATGGTTCTGAAAGTAACACCCCATACGCTGAAATTCCAGGATCCCTTTCTGCCTGTGAGCTGACAGGTTTGGACCGTCTAAGAAGAGCTGACAGCTGGGTGCTCCCGTTAGGCTAACGAGACCTAGGGTGTAATTTAACTCCACACCGATCACCACGGTGTGGGCACAGGTCATCTTTAATGGAAGAGGACTCGGTGATGGTGAAAGGCGCTGCGTTGTCAGCCTGGGAGCCTGAAATCCTCCGTTCATCCTCAGCACCAGGAGAAACAGATCTGGATTTCTCTATAGGCTGCACTGACGTTGTCCAAACGGATCTGGATTTCTCCATACGCTGCCCTGACATTACCCAGCTGGGCTTTCAGCATCCGGACTCCTGCCTGCACTTCATCCAATAGCTGCAGACCTAGAAGAAAGTCACAGCGACGTCAGTGGAGATGCAGAACACTCGATTATCAGCACGTGCGGTAGAGCAGCACCTGCCGGCCCCTGTGTGCCAGGTGCTGTACGGACAGGAGGGGACAGTCCCTGCTCTCAACACTCACAGTCAGAATAGACGCGAGGTGGGAGAAATAAAGGATGATTTTACCGATGGGGAACTGAGGTGCAGGGAGAGGTGCCGAGAATTTGAAATCAAGGTACCTGAATCCCAGCCCAGCTCCCTAGCCACACAGCCATGCTTAGCCTTAAACCGCAGCCCACAGCCAACCCAGGGCACAAGGAGATGAGCAGTGCCGCCTCTCCCCCGTTCCCTCCTGCCTCTGGAACTCCGAGTGGGTCACCTGCAGCCTGCAGACAAACTGGGGCTACAGGAATGTCCCTGGGCCTGAGCCATGGCACCAGGATCCAGGCCTGGATTTGGAACCCGCCAGCGTTCAGGCCTGGTCAGTACCAGGGTGTCGGTTCAGGCCCATCTCCTGTTCGTGTGCTGCATGTAAATCTCAGCCACAGATCGGCTTTTACACTCCGTCACTTGCCAGAAGGTTAATAATGTTTCCTCGGCCCAGTGCCAGCTGGGCGGCTGGAGGGTGCCCTGATCCCGTCACTGCAATTCTGGTTGTCTGAGATACGCCCAGAGCCCCAGAAAGTGAAAGTTCAAGACCCAGATTGTGATCTCACCCCGCAGGGCCTGGGGCTGCCTACGGGTCTGTGCAGCACTCAGCCCACCGTGGCTGCTGCTGTATTAAACACAGATCATCCCTATTCACAACAACAGAACAGGGTTTGCCGTTAGCTCATTTCCAGTATCACCCACGATGTCTGAGGAAACAAAAGCAGGGCCAGTAACCTGCGTGAGTTTAAAGTTCCTGTATGAAGAGTGTGATTCAAATACAAACTGGCCACACTCCAAGTCCTGCTGAGAGCTGACGGACTCGCACTAAGCTGGCTTTGCTCATTTCTATCCAGGAAGTCCTGCGGCCTGCTCGGCGCCGATCCTGCAATGTCCATGCTGCTCACACATCTGACTACCTGGGCTGTTAGGCTCGGCCCCAGCTGCAGTGTAGACACACCCTTAGCCTCTCGGTGCCTCAGTTCCCATCTGCACAATGGGCTCCGTCTCCCAGGGTGTTGTGAGGATAAATACATCAGAGAGTGCCAGGGGCTCAGAGACTGCGATGATGGGGACTGGAGAAGTCCCCCGTGCTAGAGAAGGCAGAAAGCGCACACCTTGCTCCCCCACTTACTGTCCAGCTCCTTTGAGGTGTCCAAGGTGGTGTTGGGCTGCAGAGAGGCTCTGATTTTATGAACCGCTTCTTCTACATCTCGTAGCCTTTTCTGTCCCTGGAAATCTAGGAATCACATGGTCATGGGATCAGAGCACTTCATTAGCAGAGAAAGAGAACAGACTCTCGGCATGTGGGGAATGATTTGCTCTCTAATCTATGAGAGATTTTTACCATCTGTGCAACACGAACACCAGAATCGGGAAAATTCCCCCTCAGGAGCCTCACTGATATTTAGCCTCACGTCCGCATTGGGCAGGGGGAACCCCAGAATATTCCCTGGAACCCCCACCCTGCGAGTGCACATGACACTGTTCCTTTGGGGGGTACAACCAGTTTCCTTGGCTCGCCCAGCCAGGTCCATGGGCCGTGCAGAGAGGTGTGGCAGAGCCAGCGGCTCACGATTTCGCTATCCCTCTCCATCCCCTGTGGGGTAACTGCAGCCACAGACACGCCTCAAGAGAGCAGCCGTGTGCTCCCCAAACACTGGCCCTTGCATGATTTCCCCTCCCTGGCTGCAAGCCCATGTTAGGACCAGACATAATCTGGCCCTAAGTATCTATAGAAACACTCCAAGAACCTCCAAATCTCCCCAGCTCATCAAGGTGGATGTTGTTGTCTGACCTGGTGGGGAACCATCACCTGAATGGATGCTGCAGAGAGCCTGGATCCCCACCCCCTGCCCCTTCCATTAATAGAAACGTTACATCCATTTTGCTTGTGTTTAGAAACAAGAACCTGGAACTGAACATTGCACTTGGGTGGAACTTACACATGACGGTCACTGCAATGAGGGAGATGCCCAGAGCCACGCTCAGAACAACGGGCAGGGCACAGAGGATGTCTGAGGTCTTGCGAGATGGCGCAGTTGGTGTCTCAGGATGTTTTGCTTGTGGGGAAAAAGAGGAATATTTCCTTGGGAGCTGAAGCCCATCTAAGCTCTGCACTGTCAGGCTCACCCTCACCAGTGAGGAGACATCCCAGTCGATAGAAAGCCAAAACCACATTGCGCTTACGTAGCTATTATTGAGGCCAGGAGCTCCGTACAATTGGAAGAAGGTTTGCAGTTGGATGGATATCTACAGCTAAATATAAGGGATTAAAAACCCTCCGGGGGCATCACCCAACCATTACCTGTGTGGGCTTAGGCAGAAATGTCCCCTCAGGGCAGCTTTTTCCCATAACGGCCCCATTATGGGGTTTCTTTCACTTTTCTCTGAAGCATCTGGAACTGGCCACTATCAGGGGCAGCTCACTGGGCTGGAAGGACCATGGACCTGCCTGGTAAGGCAATTCCTGTGAATCTGGGAGGCAGAATCAGAGAATCGCAGAACTGGAAGGGACCTTGAGAGGTCACCTATTCCAGTGCCCTGCACTCATGGCAGCACTAAGGATTATCTAGACCCTCCCTGACAGGGGTTTGTCCAACCGGCTCTTAAAAATCCCAAAAGATGGAGATTCAACAACCTCCCCAAGCAATTTATTCCAGTGCTTAACCACCCTGACAGTTAGGAATGTTTTCCTAATGTCCAATCTAAACCTCCCTTGCTGCAATTTAAGCCCATTGCTTCTTGTCCTGTCCTCAGAGGTTAAGAAGAAGAATTTTTCTCCCTCCTCCTTGTAACAACCTTTTATGTACTTGAAAACTGTTATCATGTCCCCTCTCAGTCTTCTCTTCTCCAGACTAAACAAACCCAATTTTTTCAATCTTCCCTCATAGCTCATGTTTTCTAGACCTTTCATCATTTTTGTTGCTCTTCTCTGGACTTTCTCCAATTTGTCCACATCTTTCCTGAAATGTGGCCCCCAGAACTGGACACAATACTCCAGTTGAGGCCGTATCAGAGTGGAGTAGAGCGGAAGAATTACTACTTGTGTCTTACTTACAACACTCCTGCTAATACATCCCAAAATGTTACACTGTTGACTCATCTTTAGCTTGTGATCCACTATGACCCCAGATACCTTTCCGCAGGACTCCTTCCTAGGCAGTCATTGCCCATTTGGAGGACTTTGCATTCATCCTTATTGAATTTCATCCTATTTACTTCAGACCATTTCTCCAGTTTGTCCAGATCATTTTGAATTTTAATCCTATCCTCCCAAGCACTTGCAACCCCTTCCAGCTTGGTATCGTCCGCAAACTTCATAAGTGTCCTCTCTATGCCATTATCTAAATCACTGATGAAGATATTGAACAGAATCACTTCAGATGAACTGAGAACTGACCCCACGTCTCCCCCTAAACTGACTCAGCTCTTGAAAAGTTCCCGCACACGTTTGGTTTGTTTGGATAAGCTGGTGGGGTTCGGGTTTCACTGTGAGATGGGAGCACAGCTTGCACACTCCTCCCAGGAGGAACGAAAGATGAAGACCAGACCAAACCCCTCCTGCCCACTGCACGTGCTGCTGCTCCCTCCTGGGCTTAAGTTTTCCAAGAGCCGGGCTGAGCTGTGGGTCTGTTTTCCCAGGCCAGCCAGTGCCAAGAATTGGGAGTCCAAGAAAACAAGGCAAATTGGCATAATGGATTCAGCATGTGTTGTCCTTACCTGGAGGCTGGAGAGGTGCTTTTCCAATATTCACATTCATATAAATTTTTTTGTCTGCCATTCTCTGTCCTTCCCTGTGAGCTGAACGCTTGATAAATGGTTTCCTTTAAGCAGCGGTTTCACAAAGGCTGGTTAACACATTTGAATATGCCCAGAAATGGAAATGGACAGCAAGCTCTGTAATTGGGAGGGTGAAAAGCCTCAGACCACAGACTTTAAGGCTGGGCTTGCGTGTAGCCTTTGAATTAAATAGAAGGGAGAGAAGCCATGCTGCCTGCTAGGCAAATACCATGGGCCCATATTCACTTTATTATTAATAATCTTATCAAAACGGGACATTTCCCTGCTAGGGCACTGATCTGTCCCATGTCAACAATGACCAAACATTGTTCCCATCTGAGAGCTCTGTGGTGTCCTACGTGTATTGAGTTGCTTTCGGTCCCATTTCTAAGGGACAGGTGTTCACATCACAATGGAACCATCACCGCAATTAATATTATTTGTCACCTTGTTGGCAGTTCCCATGGAAAGTCAACACTCTCCACTGGCCGTTAGAGTCTCTTTGCCCTGTAGGTTGGCTGGGAACATTGGCAGGGAGTAGGGTTGTTGTCTGTGTCTCTCTGCTCTACAACGGGACCCCTTTGTGTTTGCAGCCCAAATTTCCACTGGCCTTTTTTTTTCTTGGCACCCTGGCACATTGCTAACTCATGTCTAACTTGTTACTGTGAAAGTAGAATGAATTATATTGTAAAAATAAGAATGGATTAAAGAAATGTTGTATGTACCCTTAAGCAGAAATAAGAAATGCTGAAATACAGGTGCCAGGAAAAGAAACATTAGGCATAAACAAGGGTGCTAATGGCGAAACATTAACAGACGATAGGTAATAGTTAGTAAGGAAATAAGATATGCATGTCTAGCCCAGGTAAACTTATCAGAGTCTGCTTCCTTTGTTATCTTGTTAAGTGCTCGCCCTTTTATCTGTATTTGTGTCTTGCATGGTGCTCACATTTTCTGGGTGTTATTAGCAGAGCGCTGTGCTAATAAAACAGAGTGGTGTGACAAACTGTGAGTCCTGAGTCTAACTTTGACACTACCTTCCTGGGCTCTTTGGATTCACTGCCTAGCGGGTTCCTGCAGCCCATGGACTGTGGCTTGGATTATTATTCCCCAAATGGATTAATTTCATTTTCCACAAAAGAACCTCGACCTGTTGTTTTCTGCCCAGGTTTCAGAGATTTTTAAGGGCAGAAAGGACTGTTCTGATGGTCCAGTCTGACTTCGTGCACAGCGCAGGCCAGAGATCTTCCCCACGCGATTCCTCCAGCCAGCCCAGGACGTCTGGTTCAGCTACAGCAGATCTGTTAGAAGGAGCCATCCACTCTGGATTTAAGGCTCCAAGTGCTGGAGAATCCACCACCTCTCTAGGTAAGATGTTCTAATGGGCAGTTGCCCTTGTTTAAACCTTGGTGCTGTATTTCTCATCTGAATCTATCTAGCTACATTTTCCATTTCCACTGGGCACCTCCATAACCCTTCCCGGACACAGGGTATTCCTCCATGTGCTCCTTAAAATCTTGACGGTATCTCAGCTACTGAGAGAGCCTGCAGTCGGGCTGTGCAGTAAAAGCAGCTGACTGTACAAATGGGATGGTGCTCACTGGGGTTTCATCTTCGTTCTCTCTCGTACGTGTTCCAGAACTTTACAGTGGTTGGGCAGTTGGTGTCCTGCTGCTGGTGCTTATGCCATTGCTCAGAACTGTCTCCCTGTGACTTTGTGGTATTAGTTTTATCCGTGTGTTTGTTGCTTCCTGTCCTACACTTACATTGTCAGCTAGTTTGGGAAAGGACCATTGTTCTCTTCATACAGCACCCCGCACAATAGGGCTCTGAGTCTTGACTGGTGACCTCTAGACACTCGTGCAACACACTCACAATACGAGCTGGTCTCTTTTGCAAATTAAAAGCTGATTCCTTTTCTAACTGGCAGTGCACAAACTGCGCTTGGGAATCTGGAAATCCATGACCAGCAATACCAGTTCTGCAATCAGAATTTAGCTGGCAATTCTGCTAACACTGCATTAGTCAGTAGTGAAGTAAAATGTTTTTTTCGTTCCTATTAAAAATGTTCCTGAAGACAAATGTCTTTGTCTACATTTTTCCTCATTTTTTTGTGACAAAACCCCTAAAAACTGCAATATTTTTAGTTGATGGCAACTGAATATTTGTGGTTTGGTTTTGTTTTCAGATTGTTTTCAACGAAAACCCAAATTGATTTGGTCAAAAAATCAAACTATCCCTGCGGAACTCCGTGTTGACTGAAAAGCCTGTTTTCACTGGGAAAAAAAAGTGTTGATCAAAAGATGTTGACCACCTGTAGTCAGTAGAGAATCCGGCGAACTCTCCCCCAGCTTCATTGGGCCCAGCAGCAAACACCACATTTGTGTCAGTAACAGGAGCAAATATGATGTGACTCTTGGCAAAAGTGTATTTCACACCAGACAATTTATCTGATAAATCTCACTTCCTGTTCTATGTACGGGGTGTTTGCAAACAGCTCGTGGCTTTCTCAAGTGCTCTGTGCTGCAGTCACAAGAGTGGGGTTTATTCTCTCTCTCTATTTCCTGCTACTCTTTCAGGTGACATGGCACCATCAAAAAGGATCGAGTGGTGCAATAGCTACCTCTGTAGCCATTAATCCTGTCTTCACTGCCCTGGCCCTTCCATTCCCCGTCCGTTCCGCCACCTGTCATGCTCACTTGGTGTGTCAGGGGCAACGGATCCCTGACTTGGGGTCTCTGCTAGTCAATTATACATTGTGATAATGAATTAAATACATAATTAAATTAAGTAAATAAATCAACATTGAATAACCAACCAATAATTGAATCAATTTTAAAGGAATGTGATATGTTAAATCTTGTTGCTGTTTGGGCCAGGCCTGGGGTCGTTCTGCAAAGCTTCCTGCGCTGGCCCAGGAGCATGGCACCCGTCTCAGGACGGGCTATTAGAGAGCTGGGCACAAACCCCAAATGGGCTGTGAGTTCTATACGTAGATTTCACCTACCAATTATCAAGTGCAAACTCCTCAGGCACCATAACAGCCTCAACATGTAGTCACAGCAAGTCCCTTGGGTGCTCCGATCCGTCACGCCACCCAGGTGAGCTGCCTCCGTGATAGATGGTCCCAAAGAATCACAGCAATATTCAGGGTGCGGCCAGTGCCAAAGGACCAGTCACTTACCCCAGGATCAGGAGGGTCACCTTAGATCTCACACCAAAGACCGCGCTTGTAGCCAATCCTGTAATACACTAAATCCAGATGTATTAACTAGGGAAAGGAAACGAGAGATATTTACAAGGATAAAGCAAGTAAACACATATAAACAGAAATAAGTTAAAATCTGAAGTTTCAAAAAATAATAGAAGCTGCTATGATAAGCAAGCGCTAGATGACCTTTAGGGCTAACCCATGCTAAGCATTGGGGAATCTCCTGCTTATGCCTAGAAACCTTGTCCCCCAGAGCCCACACAGTGTGGAGATACATTTCCTTCTTGTTAGGGGGTTTTTATCCACCTCTTCCCTCGTGCTCTCAGCTGCAATCTCAGCTGATGGAAAGAATCTACTCGCACGCCTCGTGTTCGGGGGGAAGGGGCAGAACAACCAATGTCTTGGTCCTCTTTCACATCTGACAATAGTCTGGTGTCGCTGGACCTTTCCTGTGAGGAATGATGTAAAACCTTCCGTTGGAGACCCACACTTCCCACCCATTTATGTCCCTCTCCTGTCTGGTGGTTTACACAGACACAGAGGTTCACAATATAACCGCTCAGATAGCAACACAGGATACAGATGTTATGTCAGATTAACGCAGGCAGCAACTCACAAGAATTCAGTAAAGTCTAAACACTAAACACATTCGTACATACCTAATCGTTATTGTAACACTCCTACCTCTCAGGTGAGGCACACTGCTCCCTGCCATGGATTTGTCAGTTTTCCACTGAGACATGGGAACCTTGGCTTGAGCTGACACCTGGGCTGCCTGCATCACATGTACCCAATAAAGGCCCTGATTTAGGAAAGCACTTAAGCACAAGTTTAAATGAATCCCCGTTCAGGACAGCACTTAAGCATGCAATCTTAATGTTAAGCTCATGCTCATGTAAGGAGAGTCAGGATGAGCTCTACCCCGACATCTGGTGGTGAATTATGGCGAGTGTGAAAAAGAATTTCAGGGGCTGATCTTGTTTGCATAGGCACACCCACCCCGCCTAGCATGAGTCCACGGCAGCCCAAAATGGTCACTTTGACAGCTGTGGGATCCCCAATTTCTCTGTTATTGGGGCAGGAGGAATAAAGTGTTACCCTGATTATGTGAATGAAGGACTATGAGACTGTTTTATGACAGAGGGTTTCACCATCAACTAAGTAGCACTTGCTAGACAAGGGACATGGGTTCCAAAACCCAGTGAATTGAGAGAGGTTGGGGGCTGGTATGTGTAGCTGGTGATATGGGCCCCCTTTTGAGGGTTTGGCACACCAATTGCACTGTCTCTCTTCTCCACTATAGGCTATCAGAGCTAATTTTGATTTCATTAGGAATCTAGCTAGAAGCTGCTGAGCTGAATTTGTTTTGGGTCAATAGTGCACCAGCCCTGGGGCTCCCTTACTACAAACTGAAGTTGCTAAAAGAGCTAAACTTACTGAGCTGAGTGCTGTGTTAACAAGTGGGAGAGCCTGAAGATCTATCGCTAAGCAGCTGGAAGAGCGGAGCAGTTTGCAGGACAGTTGGAGCAGCCCATAGAACAGTGAGCCGAGCGGAGGGGTTCACAGGACGGTTGGAGTGGCCCACAGAACAGTGAGCGGAGCGGAGCTGAGCAGATTGTGGGATGGTTGGAGCGGCCCACGGAACAACAAGCGAGTGGAGCGGAGCGGTTTGCGGGGATGGCTGGAGCGGCTCACGGGTCAGCTGGGGGAGCGGAGCTGGTTGTGGTGAAGGCTGCAGCAGAACTCCACGGAGAGGCGGGGCAGTCAGCCTCGGCCCACGTAAGGTGCCCCTTAACACCCCCTGTGCCCCTCTGTTTCCGTTCAGGCTGCGGGGGTAAAACTCTGCAGATAAACTTTTGAACTCTGTGCTTGTGAGAGGAGAAGTATTGCCTCCTAGAGGCGCCTGGCGGGGGGTGGTATGTAATTGTCCCAGGTCACTGGGTGAGGGCTCGAGCCGGTTTTGCATTGTGTTATTGAAACGGAACCCCTGGATACTGAACCCGGCCCTTGCTGCTGCCAACTCAGAGGGGCAGAAGGGTTACACTTACGTGCTGTCCTGGTCGTGCATGTTTTCCTGAACTGGATGGGGCCCTGATCCAGTAATAACGATTCTCTTTATTCAAAATTATTTGCTGAATAATTTCTTTGTCTGCAGATTGTTCACTTGCAGATGGTTGTGAATGTTCCATCGTTAAAGTTCAAACTCAGTCGCTCAGGTTTGAGTGGATAAATAGGTCACATGGTGTCCTTCTGTTCTCGGAATGAATGAAACTCAGAATCAGAACGCTGGCGTAAATATTTGTGTGTATCCGTTTGATATTCTATTTCAGTCAATGTCTTCTCTCTATCAACACTTCTCTCAATGAACTCATTTGTTAGCATCTCTGCAAGAGCTGGTTAAATTTTTGTTACTGCAACATTTTTCCAGTGAAAAGTGGCTTTTTGACCAAAATGAAATGTTTTTGTGGGGTGCTGAAGGTCTGGGCGCTCAGCTCAGCTGCCCTTGGGCTCCTGGCTACTGACTCTCCACTGGGAGCCTTGCTGACCCCTGGGCTCTTAGCTCCCCGTTCCCGACTAGGAGTACGGCAACCACCCAGGCTCCCAGCAGGGAGCTCCATGCCCAGAGTCTGGGTGGCTGCCAGGCTCCCAGTGGGGACCAGGGAGCTGGGAGCTGTGAAAGTTACTAGTGACTCCCTTAACAACTAGCAGGCGGTTAGTAGGGGGAAGCAGAAGCCTCACGTAACACAGTGACCTGAACTTTTTAACTATCTTTTCTTTTCTGCCTCAAAGCAGAGAAATCTTGCTCCAAGCCAGTTTGCACTAATCAGATAACGGTTTCACGGGGTCTGGGAACCACCAATGAAGTGTTAACACGGCATGGTCTTTGTCTGAAAGTGGATAAAAAGCTTGTGAAACTTGTGTGCTGCAGAGTTCTTTGTATCTGAGTACAGAATTCTCCTTTTTTCTGCAGAATAAAGCAATCTTTCCTTATCCCTGTCAGGCTGTTATTGGCTCTCAGCTAGACGGACCCAATATTTCGGTAACAGTTTCTGGCGACTCCAGATGGGACTCTCCTAGCTCGGACATTGAACTCCGGACGGCTGCGGCGAACTGTACAAAACTTGGCCCACTGCCCTTACAAACACATCAAAAGTACCATCTAGTCTGTGGTCAAAAACACTTTCTAAATGAAAGTGTGGACATTTACAGTGCTCCTTCCAAGCATTTAAACTGGTTAGGGGGATGTAAGCTCCCACATACCAAATCCTGCCGGGTCCGTAAAAAAAATGCATGTAAAACTAAATTATTTACCAAAACATCTAAAAAATTAAACCACCTAATATATCTAAATAATTTATAATCAGTGTCCCTAAAATAACACCTAACGTTTTGAATAGGAATAGGGAGTCAATAAACATTTTGGTTGTTAAAACCCCTACAGCCTCAATGTACCTATAAACTAAAGCCAGGGGAAGTTGTCACTGTTCATAATAACGTTTGCTAATAAAAAACAAAAAACTATCCTAACAAAACACCTACGTTTTTCAAATTAATAATAGCTGTGTGTATGTTAAAACCACCACTTATATACTAAGTATAATATATTGTGCTTTGTAACCAAAACTGTATAACAACCCCATTATATTATTGCTATAAAAATGTTATTGCTTATATTGCTATGTTAGCTTAAAATTATGTTATTGTTATAAAAATATACTAAAAGTAATACCTTTTATGTCCATGCTAATCATGCATTGTCATTACATTCAATCAGAACCCCTAAGGTTAAAACATCTAATGTAAAATCTAAAATCCATAGCTTAATGCAAATAAAAGTACAAAAATAAAAAATGTAAAAATACAAAAAAAACTAACAAAAATTTATAAAAATTTTTTATGCATAACAGTCTCTATTAGCCAAAGTTAGGTTAGCTGTAACCCTAATAACAAAAAATTTGTAAAAGCAAAAATTGTGTAAGGCAAGCAAAAAAAATTATGTAAATAATTGTTTTAACCTTATGTAAATAATGTATAAATAAACTGGCGTCTCTCAAAAATAAAAAAAACAAAATATCAAAATAACTTATATATAAACAAAATGGAGCTGTTGTTTTCCACACTATATCTCTTAATCATACTCTTAGTTTTAAAAACCTCCTCCCAAACCTTGGATCTTGGATCACTAGCCTTTTCCGTACAATTGTTAAATAAATTGTTTTCTGTCTGTTCTTCCTATGTTATTTAAATAATAATTCAATATGCAAAATGTCTGTATAATACTGTAACCAAAAGCTCTGCTGTCCGTAAAACAACCCAATACCCGTCTCTTCAGCTTAATCGTAAATTACGTAACGGGCCTGACAATCTGGGCTTATCAGGCCGGAAGGGGGGACTGTGAAAGTTACTAGTAACTCCCCTTAACAACTAGCAGGTGGTCAGTAGGGGGAAGCAAAAGCCTCACGTAACACAGTGACCTGAACTTTTTAACTATCTTTTCTTTTCTGCCAAAAAGCAGAGAAATCTTGCTCCAAGCCAGTTTGCACTAACCAGATAACGGTTTCACAGGGTCTGGGAACCACCAATGAAGTGTTAACACGGCATGGTCTTTGTCTGAAAGTGTATAAAAAGCTTGTAAAACTTGTGTGCAGCAAAGTTCTTTGTACCTAAGTACAGAATTCTCCTTTTTTCTGCAAAATAAAGCAGTCTTTCCTTATCCCTGTCAGGCTGTTATTAACTCTCAGCTAAACAAACCCAATATTTCGGTAACAGAGCCTTGGTACATCTGGGCTCCCAGTGGGAAGCGGGAGCCAGGTGGGCACAGCCCAGCTCACGGAGAGCCTGGGCAGCAAACAGGCTGGGAGCGGGGAGTCAGGACCTACGGCGCAGCCCCGCTCCAAGCAGGGAGTGAGGAGCTAGTCAGACACAGCCCAGCTGGGAGCCGGGATCCAGGAGCCCAGGGTGCAGCCGGGCTCTAGCTGGAGCTCCACACCCACCCCGGCTTTCTTATCTGTGAAATTGACAAGAATGACCCCCAACTGCCGATGTAAGTAACCCGCAGTGTCTACACAGACACTGCGTTGCCCTGATTACACCGACATGAGCCCTACGCCTTTCGTGGAGAGGGAGTTATGATCTCAGTGTAGTAGGGCACTTACATCAATGGGACCATGTCGACCTAACTCCGTAGTGTAGACCAAGCCAGAGGGTGAGATTCTACCACTTTTACTCACTATGAGAAGTACCTTAATTTGCAGCTGGTCCCCTTGAAATGAGTGAGGCTGCTTGTGGGGGAAGGTATAACCCAGTGTGGATTAGTATGGCAGAACCCAGCGTAAGAACATAAGAATGGCCCTACTGGGTCAGACCAGAGGTCCATATAGCCCAGTATCCTGTCTGCCGACAGCAGCCAGTGCCAGGTGCCCCAGAGGGAATGAACAGAACAGGGAATCATCAAGTGATCCATCCCCTGTCGCTCATTCCCAGCTTCTGGCAAACAGAGGCCGGGGACACCATCCCTGCCCATCCTGGCTAATAGCCATTGATGGACTTGTCCTCCATTCATTTATCTAGTTCTTTTTTGAACCCTGTTATGGTCTTGGCCTTCACAACATCCTCTGGCACAAGTTCCACGGGTGACTGTGCATTGTGTGAAGAATTATTTCCTTTTATTTATTTTAAACCTGCTGCCTATTAATTTCATTAGGTGACCCCTAGTTCTTGCGTTATCAGATGTAGTAAACAACACTTCCTTATCTACTTTTTCTACATCATTCATGATTTTATAGACCTCAATCATATCTCCCCTTAGCCATTTCTATTCCAAGCTGAAAACGCCCAGTCTTATTAATCTCTCCTCATATGGAAGCCGTTCCATATTCCTAATAATTTTTATTGCCCTTCTCTGAACCTTTTGCAATTCCAATATATCATTTTTTTGAGATAGGGCGACCACATCTGCATGCAGTATTCAAGCCCTACTGCATCAGGATGTTTTTCTAAGCTAGCTTCCATCTTCAGCTGACATGAGAAACAACATTTTCAGAGGAGGAAAGGGGGGTTTCCTGTTACAAACAAGTTCCGTTAGTGTTAACCTCCAGAGAACATGCATTCGGGCTCTCTTTGTACTCTGTGTGGCAGGAGGTTTCTGAGTTATTCGGGGGCACAGTCAGATCAGAAAATTGGATTAACTTACCAGCAGGCTTCATTTCAGGCAGAGCAGTTTCAGATTTATCATCCCCCAGTTGTCTCCTACTCTCTTGGTTGCATGTTTTGTTATTTGGGTTTAACTAAAAGATTCTAAGGCCTTGTCTACACTACAAGACTATTTCGAATCTACTTAAGTCGAATTTGTGGATTCAACCTTATGAAGTCGAATTTGTGTATCCACACTAAATACACTAATTCGAACTTCTGAGTCCACATTAACGGGGCCGGCGTCGACTTTCGAAGCGGTGCACTGTGGGAAGCTATCCCACAGTTCCCGCAGTCCCCGCTGCCCATTGGAATGCTGGGTAGAGCTCGCAATGCCTGCTGGGTGAAAAAATGTCGAGGGTGGTTTTGGGTTACTGTCGTCATTGAACCGTCAATCACGCCCTCCCTCCCTGAAAGCGCCGGCGGGAAATCTGTTCGCGCCCTTGTCTGGTCGGTTACAGCGCGGACGCCACAGCACTGCGAGCATGGAGCCCGCTGCGATCATCGCTGCACTTATGGCCGTTGTCAACTCCTCGCACCTTATCGTCCACCTCTTCCACAGTCAGCTGCTGAGAAACCGGGCGAGGAGGCTCCGGCAGCGCGGTGAGGAGAGTGGCACAGACCTCTCAGAAAGCAGGGTACGCCGCGCAGTGGAGATCATGGTGGCAATGGGTCACGATCATGGTGTGGAACGGCGATTCTGGGCCCGGGAAACAAGCACAGACTGGTGGGACCGCATAGTGCTGCAGGTCTGGGATGACACAGAGTGGCTGCAAAACTTCAGGATGCGTAAGGGCACTTTCCTTGAACTGTGTGACTTGCTGTCCTCTGCCCTGAAGCGCCAGGACACACGCATGCGAGCAGCCCTGAGTGTGCATAAGCGAGTGGCCATAGCCCTCTGGAAACTTGCCACGCCAGACAGCTACCGGTCAGTAGCGAACCACTTTGGCGTGGGCAAATCTACCGTGGGGGTTGCTGTCATTCAAGTAGCCCACGCAATCGTTGAGCAACTGCTCTCAAAGGTAGTGACTCTCGGAAATGTCCAGGTCATCATAGATGGCTTCGCCGCGATGGGATTCCCAAACTGCGGTGGGGCTATAGATGGGACTCACATCCCTATCCTGGCACCAGCCCACCAGGCCAGCGAGTACATTAACCGAAAGGGCTACTTTTCAATGGTGCTGCAAGCTCTGGTGGACCATAGGGGACGTTTTACCAACATCTTCGTCGGGTGGGCGGGCAAGGTTCATGACGCGCGTGTGTTCAGGAACTCTGGTCTGTTTAGACGCCTCCAGGCAGGTACTTTCTTCCCGGACCACAAAATAACGGTTGGGGATGTGCAGATGCCTACAGTGATCCTCGGGGACCCAGCCTACCCGCTAATGCCCTGGCTCATGAAGCCCTATACAGGCGCCTTGGACAGTGAGAAGGAACTCTTCAACTACCGGCTGAGCAAGTGCAGAATGGTGGTGGAGTGTGCTTTCGGACGTCTCAAGGGGAGATGGCGGAGCTTACTGACTCGCTCGGACATCAGCGAAAAGAATATCCCCGTAGTTATTGCTGCTTGCTGTGTGCTCCACAATCTCTGTGAGAGCAAGGGCGAGACCTTTTTGGCCGCTTGGGAGGTTGAGGCAAATCGCCTGGCTGCTGTTTACGATCAGCCAGACACCCGTGCCGAGAGAATATCCCAGCGGGAAGCGATGTGCATCCGGGAGGCTTTGAAAGCTAGTTTCCTCGCAGAGCAGGGTAACCTGTGACTGTCCACTTGATTTTAAGAGAGCCTGATCATGGGCCTGTGTCTGTATGTGTCGAGTTAGATCTGAGCTCACAAACCCGGTTCTCCAAGTTTCCCCCACTTCCAAAGCACGTTTTAAAACTAATGAAATGTTACAGTAATTAATAATAAATCTTTCGTTGACTTTGCATTTCTGTTTCTTGGTTGAAACATGGAAGCATACTGTGCTGGGTACGGTGTGCACTGATGTACAGACCGCTTGTCCAATACAGGACGGACAGCCTCCTGCTCCTACATACGTCTGTGGGGTGGGGGACGGTTTACGGTGGTTGTGCATGTAGGGGTTTGCAGGAATGGGTGGGTTTGCAGGAAGGGGCGAGGGGTGCCGTCTTTGGATAGGGGTTTGCATGACGGCTGTGGGCTGTGGGTTTGGGCGTTGGAAGGGGTGAGGGGTGTGGGGGAAGGGTGAGTATCTGTCCCTGGATGAGGGCTCTTTTTGGGGCTCAGGGCAGCGGGGAGGATCGTGGCTACGGTCGAAGTGCATGTTAAGGGAAGCCTGCCTTTACATTCGGGGATGGCAGGCACCAGGACCCTCGACAAGCATACACATCAACGAAAGACCCGGGGCAGCATACACCACACAGACTGACCCTGGTGCCTAGTGACTGCAGTCTGTGTGTGCCCTGCAGTTGACCCTGCACCCAAGTCTGTACCATGGTACTGTGGGCTATGCACTGCAATTACAATTCCCCCCCCCCCCACACACAGAAAGTCTTCTGACACGAGAAACGTGACGGAAACAGTGAGTAACAGCAAACCGCTTTTAATAATGTAGTACACAGTGGGGGGTTGAAACTTGGAGTTGGGACTGGGTGATGCTGTAAGGAAAGAACTTGTACAAATTTACAGCGCGAGAGGTGTCTTGAACATTAGCGCTCTGCTGCGGTGCAGTGACAGTTCTCACGGCCCCTACCGCCCCTCCTTCTTGTAACTTTGGGTGAGGGGGGGACAGGACTTCTTGGCGTTGGAGGGCGGTTGCAGATGCAGTGCAGGGGGGCTCTCTCCTCCTGCCTGCGGTCCTGCAGAACATCTACAAGGCGCCGGAGCGTGTCCGTTTGCTCCCTCATTAGACCAAGCAGCGTTTGAGTCGCCTGCTGGTCTTCCTGCCGCCACCTATCCTCCCGTTTGATGTGTGTGCGATGCTGCTGACACAGGGTCTCCCTCTACTGTCTCTGCTCTGCCGCCTCCGCTCTGGAGCAGGCCATCAGTTCCTGGAACATGTCGTCCCTAGTCTTTTTCTTTCGCCTAATCTGAGCCAGCCTCTGCAGGGGATGCCGGGGCAGTCCGGGAAAGAGCCGAAGCTGTGTGATGCGAAAAAGTAGGTGATTTCCTTGAACACATACATGTTTGCCAACAGTGAACACAGTCTAGTCAGTTCCAGTTAACAAGACCATACAGGGCACCAAGTCTCAGGAGATCTCAGAACTAGTCCGAGATTTCAGAATACGCTCATTGGCGGCGCCATTGCACTGAGAGCGCACAAGCGAGGAAAGACAGCTGCATCCTCTTGCACAAAGTCCTGGTAAGCCTTACAGTACATACTGCTTATCAGTTAGTGGATAGCTGTGCTCTCCTGCTAAAGGCAATGTGCAAAGCAGAAAGGATGAGCCTTTGCAGCCCCTCCCGCCAGTGCACGGGAACGATAAATGGATGCTTGTTCTCTGTGGCCTCTAGCACGTGGCTGTTAGGCGAGGGTCATTGTTATGCAACCTAATTTTAAACCATTAACAATAGTAACACTACACTAATTGCCCTACTTAGATGCAGTATTTGCAGAACGAGATCACCCTGAGGCGGGTCACTCGTGCCCAGAAAGACAGGATGTTACGGGACGCACTGCACAGACCAGGACCATATGCAGCAATGCTAGTAGAGGCGATGATTCCTCTGTATATTCGGATGTCCTGGCGTGGAAGAGTCTGCTTCCACGGAGCGCCCAACAAGGCACCTCTTCCGACGAACCTCATGCGGAGGCTTTGCGAGGAACTGAATGACACCTTCGTGGAATTGTCGAGAGAGGATTATTATTCTATCCCCATTTGTGTGGACCTTCTTTTCATATAGTTTAATATTTAGAATTTTGTAAATACTGTTTCTATTTTTTCTATAACAATGTTATAAAAAATAAATGTTTATACGTGTGTAGCACTTACCGCCTGATCCTTCCCCTGATTCCGAGTCCGGGTTAACGGCAGGGGAGGGTTGGTAGGGGATCTCTGTGAGGGTGATGAAGAGATCCTGGCTGTCAGGGAAAGCGGGAGTGTGTTCGCTGTCACCTGCGCCGTCCTCAAAAGACCCTTCCTCATCTTCCCCATCGGCGAACATTGAGGAGGAACTGTCCCGGTACACTATTCCGTCCTCGGAGTCCACCGTCACTGGTGGGGCAGTTGTGGCAGACCCACCTAGAATGGCATGCAGTGCCTCGTAGAAGCGGCATGTCTGGGGCTGTGCTCCGGAGCGTCCGTTTGCCGCTCTGACTTTTTGATACCCTTGTCTTAGGTCCTTGACTTTCATGCGGCACTGCATCGCATCCCGGCTGTATCCTTTGTCTTTCATGGCTTTAGAGACCTTCTCGAAGGTCTTCGCGTTCCGCTTGTTGGAGCGCAGCTCCGAGAGCACAGACTCCTCGCCCCACACAGCGATCAGATCCATGACTTCCCTGTCAGTCCATGCTGGGGACCTCTTTCTATTCTGGGATTGCCCGGACTCCTCTGCTGGAGAGCTCTGCATCGTTGCAGGTGCTGCGGAGCTCGCCCCGATGTGCAACCAGGACGTCAGATTCAAAGTGCCCAGACAGGAAAATGAATTCAAATTTTCGCGGGTCATTTCCTGTGTGGCTGGCCAGAGAATCCAAGCTCGGACTGCTGTCCAGAGCGTCAACAGAGTGGTGCAGTGTGGGATAGCTCCCGGAGCTACTAAGTTCGATTAGCATCCACACCAAGCCTAATTCGAGCTATCCATGTCGAATTTAGCGTTACTCCACCTGCCGGGGTGGAGTACCAAATTCGAACTAAAGAGCCCTCTAGTTCGAATTAAATGGCTTCCTGGGGTGGACGGTTGAGCGGTTAGTTCGAATTAACGCTGCTAAATTCGAATTGAAGTCCTAGTGTAGACCAGGCCTAATTTTCATTAAAAGTCTTTTTCTCCCTGCTAAGTAGCCCCCTGCAGCGCTCCTAAGCTCCGGATGCCCTCGTCTGTATGGGGAGAAAGGTTTGCCCTTAACTCAAACTAAATCCTCATGGAGACAAGGCAGGTCATATTTTTCACATTAGTTGTTAGGCTCCTCCACAGGCTTTAACTTGACTTTCTAACAACTCCTGTGAAAACTACACATGGCCTTGTCTTCACTCAGATTTTACCTCAAGTTAGTTAACTCAAGTTCTTCAGTACTGACCTGAGTGTAGGTATGGAGAGCACACTGATCGAGTTTGCAGATGACACAAGGCTAGGAGGGAAGGGTTGTAACACTTTGGTGGATGAAGCTAAAATTCAGAGGGATCTTGCTAAATTGGAGAACTGGGCTATAGACAACAACATGAAATTCAACAAAGACAAACGTAAGGTGCTGCACATAGGGAAGAACAACCAAATACACAAATACAGAATGGGGGGAAAGTGGTTTGGCAGCAGCACAGCTGAGAAGGATCGGGGAGTTGTGGTGGATCCCAACCTCAACATGAGTCAGCAATGCGATGCAGTTGCAGAAAAAGCAAAAGCAATTCAAGGTTGCATTAACAGAGGCCTCGCATGCAAGTCACAGGAGGTGACAGTACCGCTCTACTCGGCGCTGGGTAGGCCTCAGCTGAAGAACTGTGTCCAATTCTGGTCACCAATGTATAGAAAGGATGTAGAGAAACTGGAGAGTATCCAGAGGTGGACACAGATGGTCAGAGGGATGGAATGCAATGCAAGTCGTCTGAGCAAAGACTGAAGGAACTGGGTATTTTGGTTTGGAAAAGAGACTAACGGGGGACATGACATTGGTTTTCAAACACTTGAAAGGCTGCCATAAAAAAGATGGGGAAAAGTTGTTCTCTTTTGCCACAGACGGCAGGACGACAGGCGATGGTGTTAGGCCTGAATAAAAATGTAGCACAAAACCAGTTATGCCAACCTGACCAAAGTTAGGCAACGAAACTGTCTATATAACCTATACTTAGTTGTAAAAGAAAAAGGCTGGTTCTCTCTGAAAACGAGCTGCTCTCTATTGATGCGTGCACTTGTCAATAAAGAGCTTTTAATCGGACCTTGCTGGTGTTGCCTGTCTCTCTGCGGTCAGACAACGAACTTCGCTGTTGGGGTTCAAGTCCCTGACAATGGGTTCAAACTACAGCACAGCAGATCGAGATTAAATCTCAGAACAAACTTCCTCACTGTAAGAACAGTAGGAGAATGGAACAGATGCCTAGAGAGGTTGTGGAACCTTTTTCACTGGAGGATTTCAAAGGCTCGCCGACTGTCTGGGATGGTTTAGACACAGCAAACCTGGCAGCTTGGCAGGATTAGACTAGACGACCCTTGCGGCCCCTTCTAGCTCGATGGTTCTATGATTCTATGAGTTAACATCCCTCTTCTGCAGTGACGACCAGGCCTTAAGGGTTGGCTCCTGGCCCTCACCCAGGTAGCTCCAGCCAGGCCTTTCCCTCTGGTTGGTGTTGGGGAAGGTGCTCCCAGGATCCCCTCTGGATCCTCCACAAGTCTCTTTCTGCCCTTTACCCGTCTATCAGGGCACCAGGCACCAGCTCTCCCTGAGTGAGGGAGCTCTGCCAGCCCCTTGCAAGGTTCTGGGCCTCTCCCACCAGCCCCCTATGCCTTTCCGAGCCCCTTGTCTCCCCTCTGTGAGACAGCAGGCTCCATTTGACAAGCAGCCCTGCCCCTTCCCCAGGCTACCATCACGTGATGTCTGATCCAGCCAGTGTCCTAAACCCATCACCTGTGGTTGGGGCTAACTGCACACTGATGGGGCTGAGCCCAAATCCCCTAAAAGGGCCAGCCCGCCCATGATACCACCCACCTGGCAGGGGAGGGGAAAGCCACTGCCAGGAGTCAGGCCGTGCTGGGCCAGAGGCGATGCTGCAGCAGGGCACAGAGATGCAATGGGCTGGGGGAAACGGAGGCAGAGGTGAAAGTAAGCCGGTCCGGTCCGGCGTATCGGCAAGAGCCAGTACACTGTGCCCAGGGGCGGCTCCAGGTACCAGCGCAGCAAGCACGTGCCTGGGGCACCCAGCCATGGGGAGCAGCCTGCCGGTCGCTGTGAGGGCGGCAGTCGGGCAGCCTTCGGCGGCAGGCCTGCGGGAGGTCCGCCGGTCTCCTGGCTTCGGCGGCAATTTGGCAGCGGGTATGCCGAAAGCGTAGGACTGGCAGATCACCCGCAGAAATGCCGTGGAATCTGCATGACCAGTGCACCGCCCCCAGGCATGTCGCCGAAAGCTGCCTGACTGCCGTGCTTGGGGCGGAAAAAAACATCGAGCCGCCCCTGACCGTGCCGGACCGCACCGGCTTCCACAGCGGGGATTTAAAGGGCTCTGGGATCCGCGCCGCAGAAGGCAGCCCAGAGCCCTTTAAATCCCGCCCGCGGCTCCAGCGGCCAGGCTGGGGCCAGGATGTAAAGGGCTCAGAGCTCCCCGCCGCTGCGGCAGCCCCCCTAGATCCAGCACCTACGGCCAGTCACTGCCGACAGAGCGCTGTCTACCTCTTCCCTCACGCCTCCTTCCCTCATCCACCTGCCTTCCCCCTCCACTCCCCTCCTCCATCCCCATCCACCCACCTCCCCCTTTCCCTCCCCCACACTCCTTCCCCAGCCACCTGCCTTCCTCCCCCACTTCTCCACCCCTCCTTCCCCATCCCCAACCAAGCACCTCTCCCCTACACTTCCCCTCCTTCCCCCATCCACCCACCTCTCGCCTCTACTCCCTCCCCTCCTTCCCCATCCCCATCTACCCGCCTCCCACTCCCCTCTTCTACCCCTCCCGCTCCACTCCCTTCTCCTCCTTCCCCCATCCAACTATCTCTCCCCTCCCCTCTGCCTCCTTCCCTCATCCAACTAAAAGGGTGTCATCAGGAGGAGGGAGAAAACGTGTTCACCTGAGCCTCTAAGGGTAGAGCAAGAAGCAATTGGGCTTAAACTGCAGCAAGGGAGGTTTAGGTTGGACATTAGGAAAAAGTTCCTAACTGTCAGGGTGGTTAAACACTGGAATAAATTGCCCAGGGAGGTTGTGGAATCTCCATCTCTGGAGATATTAAGAGTAGGTTAGATAAATGTCTATCCAGGATGGTCTAGACAGTATTTGGTCCTACCATGAGGGCAGAGGACTGGATTTGATGACCTCTTGAGGTCCCTTCCAGCCCTAGAATCTATAAATCTATGAACTGCCAGGCATCACTTCCCGTTTCTATTTCTGGGCCAGGGCTGCTGTCAGAGGGAGGCTCTAACCCAGCAGGCTGCTGAAAGGACCCACAGGCCAGTGATCAGGGGCTCGGCTCAGCGCGAAGGCAGGACAATGGTGAGGGACAATATCTATGAGAACATGCCGATGACGGAAGCTGCTCCCCATCCCAAAGGTAAGCACAAGAGGCTGCACCAGACCCTGGACTCCCGCTGGCCTCTCCTTGGCTTTGCGGTCTCTGCAGAGCGTCCTGGGCAGCGATCGCTTGCTCCACTGACCACGAACCCAGAGCTCAGCCTTGTGCTGGCCAGACAGCACCACGGGCAGTGGGCGAGGGTGCTCGGTCAGTGCTTCCCAGTGCGTTCTCTCCCCTGCCAGTCCCCAACGGGAGAAGGGACCAGGGGGAGAGATGGGAGTCCCTGCACAGCATCCCAGCCTCCTGCCGGGCAGCGCAGTGCCATGGGCTGGCCATAAAAGCCAGCCAGGCTCCCCCTCCCCAGCTCACTGCCACCATCAGCCTCTCCCAGGAGGAGATCACCAGGGTCGAATCCTCACAGCCCCCATCTCTGGGGACCAGCTCCCTCTCATCCCCCCATTTCACAGTGACACCTCCTTTCCTTACCCTCTGCCCCTTCCCTGCCCGAGCACACGCGTCTAACCATGAGCAGGGGCAGGGAGATGTAGCTGTGTTAGCAGAGAAGGGTTTTCCCCAGGGCTCGGGGATGGGGGGAAGGGAACCTGTTCCTCCAAGGACAAGGAGGAAATGGAGCTGGAAGTTCTGAGATAAGGACCAGGCTGTTTTCCTAAAGCTCCCAGCACAAGGGGCCCCTCTCAGGGCTTTGGCTGGGTAACTGGGCAACAAAATGGCAGATGAAATTCAGTGTTGATTAATGCAAAGTAACACACATTGGAAAACATAATCCCAACTATACTTATAACTTGATGGGATCTAAATTAGTTGTTTCCACTCAAGAGAGGGATCTTGGAGTCATTGTGGACAGTTCTCTGAAAACATCCACTAAATGTGCAGTGGCAGTCAAAAAAGCGAACAGAATGTTGGGAATCATTAAGAAATGGACAGATAATAAAACAGAAAATATCATTTGCCTCTGTATAAATCCATAGTACGCCCACATCTTGAATACTGCGTGCAGATGTGGTTGCCCCATCTGAAAAAAGATATATTGGAACTGGAAAAGGTTCTGAAAAGTGATTAGGGATATGGAACGGCTGCCATAATAGAAGAAATGAATAAGGCTGGGACTTTTCAGCTCGGAAGAGAGATGACTAAGAGGGGGATATAACAGATCTCTAAAATCATGACTGGCGTGGAGAAAGTAGATAAGGAAGTGTTATTTACTCCTTCTCATAACAAAAGAACTAGGGGCCACCAAGTGAAATTAATAGGCAGCATGTTTAAAACAAGCAAAAGGAAATGTTTCTTCACACAAAGCACAGTCAGTCTGTAGAACTTCTTGTCAGAGGATGTTGTGAAGGCCAAGACTATAACAGACTATTAAAAAGAACTAGATACATTCATGGCCGATAGGTCCATCAATGGCTATTAGCCAGGATGGGCAGGAATGGTGTCCCTAGCCTTGTTTGCCAGAAGCTGGGAATGGGTGACAGGGGCTGCATCACTGGATGATTCCCTGTTCTGTTCATTCCCTCTGGGGCACTGGGCACTGGCCACTGTTGTCAGACAGGACACTGGGCTGGATGGACCTTTGGTCTGACCCACTCTGGCCATTCTATTGTTTTTACGTGTGGTTGGGCAGGTCTCAGCTGAACAAGGGCCTGCTCCAGAGGTTGTTTATCCCCTTTGGTTTCAGTGCAATCCAGGTGCCGTGTGGCAGCTGTTCTGGTTTCGAACACATGAGAGACACAGAGGAAGGGTCAGGAGACAGGCAGGGAGACGGGGCTGACAGAAGTGGAGGGTGTGGTCGTAGGCAGCTGCAGCTCCGCACCGAGCTCAGCTAGGCTCTCTGCAGCAACAAAGGAAAACACAAGGGGAATGTAGCCTGCGCTGGGTGACAGAGAGGCTCCTCCCAGAATCTGTTTCAGGAAAGGCTGAGAACTGTAAACTCAGTACATTAGTGAGAGGCAGCTTCACCCTTTGGTTAGCATGAGAGAGGCCACTTCTGCAATGTAAGGGGATTATCTGGGCATCTGAGTGTTGATTGCTGGTTCCAGGAACCACACTCCATGGGGGAGCGGCACGAGCTAATGGCTGAGGCCCAGATCAGACAGGGAGGGGGTGCGGCAGGCTGAGACTATCAGGGAGAGGAGAATCTGACAGTCTTGTGTCTCCAAGCAGCTGCTGTTCACCTTGGGGAGACCAAATCCAGAGCACACCGAGCACCCTTACTTCTGTCTACACATAGATCCTGGGTCGAAAGCAGCTCTAGTCTTCTCCCTTTAATGTGCAGGGGAGACACAGTCTTCGGGCTTTGCCCTGTGATTCGCCACTTGGCTGCCTTGCAGGGAGGAGCCCAGCATCCCGGGGATGGGTTATCAGACAGGGATGCTGTAGAAAGGCCCTTCTGAGCACACGGCTGCTGTCAGCCCCACTTTTCTCCTGCAAAGAATCATTTCCCCCCATTTCACTGCCTCGCTGTTTTCATATTTCATAAGTTGTTTCAGGTTCCTTTTCTCACTTAAAAATACTCCTTTGGGCATGGACTTCACAAGCCCTAAACTTCCCTCTCTAGAAATGCTTAGGCCGGGGTGAAATCCTGCTCCCAGATCTCTCTCACAGGACGCCTGCCTGGCACTAGAGTCACTCCTGATTTAGGGAGGGTCGCTGTTCACATTCGAATTCCGGTCGGTTCTGACCTTATTTGGCCTCATCCTGCTGTTGCTGTTAACCACACTCAGGGACTAGGAGGCTGAGCAGGTATTGGATTTGGGGGTGGAGTTTCCTCGGTCAGTGGCATTTGAGCTGTAACTTTCCATGGATACATTTCTTCTTCTCCTTCAAGGAAACCCTCCCAAGACATCGGTCCCTTGGCGGCACAGGGCAGGAGGCATCGTCACTGCTGTCCTTCTCCTCCTGGGTCTGGCCCTGGCCACGTCCCTCCTTGCTGTGACGCTTCTATGTAAGCTCAACTGCAGCTCCAAGCCCAACGTTTGCCAACTTCCATACAGGCCAGCTGGCTCGACTGGCGGGGGGAAGGGCACCCCAACATTCATCCTGCCTGAGCATCACCTCAGGGACTTCAGATCACATGTGGCAGCCCCACATGCTCAACCTGCACCCTGAGGGTCACGCTGGGTCCGTTCCTGACCACGTATCACCAGCACGAGCCTCAGCCCCAGGCGTCCTCTTAGCACAATTGAAATGCCCTATGGGGAGACCGTACGGCCCAGTGGTTTGGACACTTGTCTGAGGGCTCAGACTGCTGGGGTTAATTCCCTGCTCTGCCAAAGAGTCCCTGCCCTGGAGCCAGCAAACAGCTGAAAACAGGGAGCTGGAGTGGAGAGCTCTTGGAGGAGAGGGGAGACAAGCCCCTGTTCCTTAGGGGCAGTGAGTGGCAAAGACGACTGGCGCCTCCCCGTGCTGGGGGGCCACAATCTAAAGGGGAGGACACGTGACCGCCCCACGTGTCTCCTCTGCCCAGCGACCCCCGCGCCCAGCCCAGGGCCACCATGCACTCCCCACCCTGCCAGAGTTACCTGCGTGGGGCTCTGTCCTTCTCCTGCCGTGCCTCCCCCAAGCACATTCGGCCAGTCTCCCTGGCAGCCGGGTCCGGGCGAGGAGCAGGAGGGAGCCGCGTCTCATGCGACTGAAGCCAGCGCTCCAGGTCACTGCTCTGTGCAGTGCAGCAGCTCCCTAGAGACTGGCTGGGGGCGCAGGGCCGGGACACCCCCACCAGAGCCCTGCTGCTGGGGACAGGGGCTGAGTGAGGCAGAAACGTGCCAGGGGGTCAGGGGACTCCAGCTTGCTCGACCCCTGTCCCTGGTAGCCTGGCCTTGATGGGGCAGCCCCCACCACCTCCCCACCAGGCTCTCAGGCAGCCGCTGCGCTGCACAGAGCAGAGACCCTGAGCAGCCAACATGAGAAGTGGCTGGTCCTGCCCCCTCCACTCCCTGCCCGGGCCCAGCTGTCGGGGAGGGGGCCGAGCGTTCCAGGGGTCAGCGTCAGTGGGAGAAGGACACAGCCCCTCTTCCTCCCACCCCCCAGCATGCCAAGCAGAAATCTGGGGGGCGCTTCACCCTGCACACACCCCCTATGCGTCGCCTCTGGCGAGTGGGTTCTGGAGAGTTTGCTGGTTTGCGGTGTTCAGTTTGCAGAGGCTGGTATGGGCCGTGCGCTGAGAGATGCAGAGCCTGTGATCACATCAGATCGGGTGAGGGGCTTCCCTGGTTAGGGGGCCTACAAAGGCAGCCACGCCGTGGGAAAGAAGCCAGCAAACAACTGGGAACAGGGGAGTTAGCGTGCGGGATTGTAAGGAGAGTTTGGGGGAGGGGCGGTGACGTTCTGTTTTTGTGTGGTGTGGGGTTTTCTCTCTCCTTGGCAGGCGCTTAGGCAGGAAGGGTGTGACAGATACAGAGGCAGCAGTGGTAGTGACCCAAGCAATGGAACAGACACTGAAGATGACCAGATGTGGAAGCTGCGGGATGATCCCGGAGCAGGTACCTGAAAAGAGCTTGTTTGTATGAAGCTCCGCCTGAGAGAGCTGATGGAAGAGAAGAGCCGAGGTTTGGAGATGCAGGTGGAAACTATGGTTGAGTTTTCAAGGGGATTCGAGCAGATGATGGAGGGAAGGCGAGAGGGGGCTGAAGGGAAAACTCAGGACTGGCATATCCAAGCGGTACTGGAGAACGCAGAGGGGAGACTGCTGGGTGAGAAAAGTGGCCAGTGGAAACGTGATGATGAGAACCGGGCAGAGGAAAAGACCAGCTAGTGAAGGAGAAGTATCGCTCAGGAACAGGTTTGCTGAGTTGGAAAGTGAAGAAGGCTGCAGCAGGGAGTAGCAGAAGGTGGGAGGGCCAGGGAGAAGAGAAGAGCAGCTAGTCCTACAAGAAGAGGGGAAGAGTCAATGTACATACCCAGAGTTTGGAGTCCCAGGAGGACAGAGGATGACTTGCAGTAGATCACAAGGGAGAACAAAAGACAAGGGGACTTGCATTCAGAAGGAACAGGAGGAATGCTGGAGAATGGCACCAACACCAGGAAGAGGCAGGTCTACATGACCGGTGACTCCTTACTAAGAAGAATGGACAGTCCTGGCAGCAGAGCTGATCCAGGGAACAGAAGGGTGAGCTGTCTGCCGGGAGCTAAGTTATGGGATGTGGACCTGAGGCTGAAGAGGATCCTAATGGGACCAGGAAGGAATCCACTAATTGTCCTTCACATGGGAACAAACGATACTGCTAGATTCTTGCTGGAACGGATCAAGGGAGATGATGCCAGGCTGGGGAAGACGCTTAAAGTAATGGAGGCTCAAGTGATCTTCAATGGGATTCTACCTGTCCCTAGAGGAGGAGAAGGGAGGTGAGACAAGATGATGATGATCAATGCACGGCTCAGGCAGTAGAGCTCTAAGGAGGTCTCTGGGCTGTTCGATCACTGGGAGGCATTCACGGACAAAGGACTGTTCTCATGGGACAGACTCCCCCTGAGTAGGGCAGGAAATAGATTCTGGGATGGAGGGTGGCACAACTAGTTAAAAGAGCTTTAAGCTTGGAATTCAGGGGAGACAGTTGAGAGATGCTCATGTAATCTCCACTTCTGATTCTAATATTGAGCAGGAGAAAAATCAAGTAAGAGCAGACACAGCAAAGGAGAAAGGAACAGCAGAGGGAAGGAGAATGGACATCAAGAGGAAAGACAGTTCCCAAACCAATGATGCTAACAACCAAGTAGTAGGTGATACTGGCAGTAGCATGACTGTGCCTAATCGCTTGAGGAGCCCTGGCGAAGCCGAGCGGAAACAACTAAGGTGTCTGTGCACCAATGCAAGAGGCCTGGGGGACAAAATGGAGAAACTAATCTACTGGTGCAGGAAGTGAAACCAGATGTTACAGGAATAACAGAAACACGGTGGAATAGTAGCCAGGACTGGAGTACAGACAATGGAGAGTATGTGCTGTTCATGAAAGATAGAAATGAAGGTGAAGGTGGTGCAGTAGCATTGTATATTGATGAGGAGATAGACTGACTGTAAAGAAAGTAGAAGTGCTGCAACAGCTAAAACAGAGTGTGTTTGGGTCAAAATCACTTTGGGGATGATAGGGAATTTTAGGGGTTGTACAAGACCCCAAGGCTAAATGCTTTGCAAAGTATTACTCAGGCCCAAGCTTGCGAGCCTAAGAGCAAGAATAAGGCCTAAGAGCCAAACTCAGGATTGTGCAAAAGAAAATTTGCAATAGCTTGTGTGACACAACTGGGGGGGTGGGGGAAGAAAGAAAGACCAAAAGGGCAGTTTGCAGCAAGGCCTCAGTGTACCCGCTTAGCAGTGGCAAATAGCAATTGAGCAAAAGCTATATTGTACAATGTAACCGCACGTAGGTGGGCAAACTTACAGTTAGAAAAAGCTAATTGTACAATATTACCATAAGTAAGGAGTGCATATTGCAAAAGTTTGTCAATAAGGTAATGCAAGAAGGAGGGCATGGAACAGTCAAACCACCAGTCAGGACAATAACAGGAAAACCCCTAGATGGCAAGGGGCAGTGATCAGTTTGCTTAAGGTTAAAGATATACCAAATAAGGCAATTATAAAGTGTGATAAATGTGATGTGTGAATTACGCTTTGCGGTTTTAATCTTTATAAGCTTGGTAAAAAATCTGTTGAAGGCAAGGCAGCTGACCACTTGTATGGGGCCACGCTGACCTTCCCTATATGCATATTTGTATTCTAATAAAGGAGCCGCAAGGCTGTGTCTGACCCAAAATCAACGGTGTGGTTAATTTTCAACAACACGGAAGAAAGCTACCAGAGGCTCCCCTGAGATAGTGCTTGGGGTCTGTATGTGATGGCCAGTGGAGTTCTGTTGGTTTCTTTCTTGGGCCTGTCTTGCAGTAGGAGGCTTCTGGGTACACGTCTGGCTCTGTTGATTTGTTTCCTTATTTCCTCGTGCGGGTATCGTAGTTTTGACAACGTTTGGTGAAGATCTTGTAGGTGTTGGTCTCTGTCTGAGGGGTTGGAGCAGATACGGTTGTACCTCAGTGCTTGGCTGTAGACCAGGGGTCGGCAACCTCCGCCACACGTGCCGAACATGGCACACAAGCCGATTTTGAGTGGCACGCAGCTGCCTGCCGCTATCCCGGCCCCCCGTCCCACTCAGCCCCCCGCCCACCGCTCTCCCCTGCGGGGGCAGGAGGCAGAAGATTGGTTCTGCGGCAGCCAAGCTTCCCCCTCCCCCGCTTCTTCCCCCAGTGTGGTGCTTTCCTGCCCCCCCATCCCTGTGCCAATGAGCTGATGGCCCTAGCCAGGGGGAGGGGGAAGAGCGGCAGCGTGTACACAGCTCCGTAGAGACGCAGCCTGGGGGAAGGGGGTGGAACAGGGCACATCCCTTCTGGCCCCCGGCCGTGAGCCGCTCTGGGCAGGGGGCTGGGAGCACCCCCACGAGCAGGGCCAGCTCCAGACCCCAGCACGCCAAGCACGCGCTTGGGGCGGCATTTTGCCGGGAGGGCGGCAGGCAGCTCCGCCGGACCTTCCGCAGGCAGGACTGCGGACAGTCCGCTGGTCCCGCGGCTCCGGGGAACCTCCCACAGGCATGCCTGCAAGAGGTCCCCCGGAGCCGCGGGACCAGCGACCGGCAGCGCGCCCCCTGCAGCATGCCGCCCTGCTTGGGGCGGCCAAATTCCTAGAGCCGCCCCTGCCCACAAGCCGGGCCTGTACAATTTGGTATTGGAGAGTTGTCTGGCAGCCTCCTTCTGGTAGACTCCTGAGGGTCACAACGACAGTCTGGACCTATACATAGAGTGCTTCCGCCGACATGCACAGGCAGAAATTGTGGAAAAACAACATTGCTTGCCTCATAACCTAAGTCGTGCAGAACGCAATGCCATCCACAGCCTCTGAAATAACCCTGACATTACAATCAAAGAGGCTGATAACGGAGGTGCTGTTGTCATCATGACCTGATCTGACTACCAGAAGTCAAGAAAATCATTATTTATTGGGTGATTGTGAAACAATAACTCCACAATCCAAGGATGTTATTCAGTGACAGACCTGGAAACATACAAATTACAGAGCCAGCCACACTGAGTGGCATAAGGGCAGCTGTTGCTGCCACAAGCAGAAATATCACAGCAAGACAAAGCGTCCCTACGATGCACATCCCATGCGGCCCCCTCCAGTGCCCAGGGCGCCTCATCGGCAGGTGGCTGGGAAATATTCTAGCTAGAAAATTAAGGTGGCTTTCTGAGGTGCTGGGACCTGCATGTCACATCCCAGCTGGTCCATGGGCCTGCTTACAAATCCACCTGAAAGGCTCAGTGCAGTTGATATCATTCCACAAATTCCGGTTGATTGGATTGATGTGAACACAGTCTTCTCTGCCTCCAATCCCCTGATCCCAGTTGTCTGGCTGATTCTCCGCCCAGAACCTACGGATCAGAGTGTTAATGTCTCAGTGGAGAACCACAGCCAATTCCTGAGCTCAGTTCTGCTCTGTGGACTCTGTTGTTGGCAGGGGACCAAGACACCCAGCAATGACGCGGTGAAGCGACGCACCCCCCGGCCACCCCTCAGAGTTCTCCACAGCTCTTGTGGCCATGGTAACGAAGGGCTTCTGACGGCTGGGGGTAGCACCTGCCCTGCGCCTGACAGGCCAGCAAAGAGCCAAAGTCAGTGTGTGGCTCCAAATGCTGAGCAGCAGCAACTCGGATCTCAGTGCCCAGAACCAGAGCAGGTGGCACAGCACGTCCCAGGCACCCCCGAGATGGGAACGCAGGAACGGGAAGAGAGGGAAGCGGGGGTCAGTCATTAACTTCTCCCTGGCCCTGCTTATGGGCCTCGCACACAGCCCACTGAGGTCACTGCACCGACTGCAGCTGGCTCCGGCCATGCCCCCGGCCCCACAGCCTCCCCGTGCCCAGCCTGACCGAGGGGAGAGCGCAGCGCAATCCCAAGGAGAGCGGGAACCTGCCGCTCACTCCAGACTCCCCAGGCTGCACTGAGTTGACTTGGGGCCAGATCCTCAGCTGGTGTAAATCCCTGTGGTTCATTCCAGTCAATGCCGAGTTAACCAGGGGAGGCTCTGGCCCTGGGTCTCAGTGGGCACTGAACACACACTCCGTGTTGAGGCTCCTGCTCCAAGCAAAGGGGCATTAGCAGAAATTCCTGAGGCGATTCACTGCTGTCGTGGCAGCGCCCGAGGGCCTCCCTCAGGATCGGGCCCGCTGTGCCAGGTGCTGCATAGACACCAGGGGCTGCACAGACGCTGCCCGAAAGAGCTTGTGACCAAACGTGTAATAAATAATCACTTCTCTCAAGCTTTACTCACCCCCTGCTTGCGTCTGCTCTGTATTCTGTGCCATCCACCCAGTGCCAGCTGCCCTCTGTCTCCCGGTCGGTGAGTCCAATCCAGTGAGCTTCTCCCTTGGTCTCGTTGGAGAGAAACTCCTGCACAACACAGTTTGCAGCATGTGCAGGTCACCCAAGAGAGGCTGCAGGATGCAGCCGCAGCTGCCTGGGCTGAACAGATTTTGGGGGAGAGGAAAGGGCGTCTGGTGGTGTGAGCAGGGCACTGGGCAGCGGGAGACGCGGTGTCCTGCCCCCAACGCTGACAGTGACTAGCTGGGAGACCCTGAGGGAGCCCTGGAGCAGCTCTGTGTCTGTGTCTACATCTGTATCTGCCTGGGGCTAGCAGCAGGGACCTGTCTCAGAACACTCCCCCCACGGCCCTCTCAGAGCTGGGCTGCGGCAGGTACTGACGGGCACCTCAGAGTTCACACCAGCCCCCTGCCCTTGCAGGAGGCAAAGCTCGGAGCAGAGAACTGGGTGCAAAGTCTGGCCCTGCCGGAGGGTGGGATTGTCCTCCTCCAAAAGTGCCACAGAGGCCTGGGGTGAGGGCTGCAGTGGGCACGTGGGGAGAGAGGATTCTCTGAGAGGTGCATGGCCCCTTGCACACAAGCCTTCCAGATACAGGCTTCTAGATTGTCCAGCAAGAGCTCAGGTCTGGGGAGAGGGATCAAAGGGGTCCTCACTGGGAAAGGCCATTGGGTTTGCAGGAAATGCTACATGGGAAGTAGGGAAAATCAGAAATGAGCCTGACCCCAAATCTCCCTCCCCCGGCACCCCAGACTCTGGGAAGTGCAGATCCTGGCTCTGTTCCTCTGCCCCATCTCTGCTTTTCAACTGATGAGTGAAACCCTTGAGTCAGGTTCCAAGGCTTCGCATCCCTTGTGGGATAATTTGCCACAAGACACATCACAGATTTACAACGTCAGCTGCCACCTTCCACCACTTTCTGGTGTGAAACAAGGCACTGACCCATTGTCCAAGCCCCTAGGAGCTTCCTGCACTCACCTGTTCCGCCTGGGAGGAGACAGAGGTCAGGTGCGAGTCCTGAGACACACAGAACTGCTCGGCCTCATCCCACGGCTTCCTTTCTTGTGAAAAGTAATAGAGGTTCCCATTGAAAAACGTCCAGCCCCTGGAGAGCTTTGTCAGTAGGTAACCTAGGAGCAGAGACTGAGGTGAGAAGCCCGGGACACACGCAGGGAGCCCAGAGATTCTAGTGCTGCATTTCCCCTGCCCTTCAGCTGCCCCAAGCCCAGGGAACTTCTGAGTGGGTGCTCCCATTAGGCTAACGAGGCCTAGGGTGTAATTTAACGCCACACCGATCACCACGGGGCTGGAGAAAGTTGCTGCGTTGTCAGCCTGGGAGCCTGAAATCCTCCGTTCATCCTCGGCACCAGCAGAAACGGCACCAGCCAGCACTGCAGCTAGTACTTATTGCAGTGACCTTGCACTGCTGCTCTGATATTGTCCAGCTGGATCTGGATTTCTCCATACGCTGCACTGACATTACCCAGCTGGGCTTTCAGCTTCTGGACTCCTGCCTGCGCTTCATCCAATAGCTGCAGAGCTAGAAGAAAGTCACAGTGACGTCAGTGGAGATGCAGAACACTTGATTATCAGCACGTGCGGTAGAGCAGCACCTGCAGGCCCCTGTGTGCCAGGCGCTGTACGGACAGGAGGGGACAGTCCCTGCTCTCAACAGCTCACATTCAAAATAGACGCGAGGTGGGAGAAATAAAGGATGATTTTCCTGCAGGGGAACTGAGGTGCAGGGAGAGGTGCCCAAGATCACACAGGAAGTTTGCAGCAGAGCTGGGAATTGACCCCAGCTCTCCTGAATTCTAGTCCTGTCCCCCCAATCTCCCCAGCCACCTCTTCCCAATCGCTCCCCCCTTGGGAGCTGTGAGCGGGTCTCCTGCAGCATGGGGCAGAGCTGGGGCTGCAAGAACATCCATGGCCCCGAGCCCTGGCCCGGGGCTCCAGGCCGGGTTTTGATCAGCCCAGCGTTCAGGCGAGTTCTGTGCCGGGGTTTAGTTCAGGCCCATTTTCTGACTGGACGCTGAATAACCTGATCCATGGACGGGTTTGTATGTGCAGCCCTGTGCCAGACAGACAGACAGTTGTGAGACGTGGCCACAAGGGGGCGCTCTGCCTCCAGCAATGGGACTGTGGCAGGTACCCAAATTATTGGAGCTGCACAGGGAGGGCTCAGGGACTGGGGGGCAAATGGAGACCCACGAGTGCAGCTCCACTGACGTCCTGCTTACACCAGGGTCTGAATTCGGCCCTGTGTGTCTCATGAGCTGCCTCCGTCTTTCCCGCCAATGCAACCCTGACAATACAGGGGCCAAGGTGAAAACTATGGAGCGAAGGGAGCAACAGTGAAAGGACGGAAGATGGTGACCACTAGGCGTCCTGCGCAGGAGCATGGGGCGGATGCAGCCAGCCTGCCACTGCCAGGAAGGGAGCTAGGAGCAGGGGTGAAAGGAACTTACAGGACTTACCGGTACTGATTTACCAGGGGCTCCCAGCTGAAGAGGTGGCTGGGAGCCCCCCGGGGCTCAGGGGCAAATTAAAGGGCCCGGGGCTCCGGCTACCAGGGGGAAGCCTGAGCTTTGCGGGGCTGCGCAGGGATTTAAAGGGCCTAGAGCTCCTGCCCCTGAGGGGAGCCCCGAGCCCTTTAAATCCTGGCCCCAGCCCAGCCCCCGGAGCCGCGGCTGGGATTCAAAGGGCTCTGGGCTGCCTGCAGCCACGGGGAGCCCAGAGTCCTTTCAATCCCCGCCGTGGAAGCCGGTGCGGTCCAGCACGGCGTACTGGCTCTTGCCGATACGCCGGACCGGACCGGAGCGGCTTACTTTCACCTCTGGCTAGGAGGGAGCCTGGAGCAGCCACCCGTCCCTGGGAACAGAGCCTCCGCTGACAGAGGAAGGTGCAGAGCAGCATCTCGTTAGATGGGGGACGGGACCGCCTGGCAGGGAAGTCTATGGAGGGGAGCAGGAGGATGCCAGGCACCCACCATCCCTGTAGGCAGGAGAGTGCTCAGCGTCCAGGCCAAGGGACGGGAGCTGACCCACCCTGATGCCTAAGACCCTCGTCCTACAACTTACTGTCTGATCCCTTTGCTGATGCGTCCGAGGCGTTGTCAGGCTGCAGAGAGACTTGGAGCTTCTGCACCGCTTCTTCAACCGCTTGCAGCTTGCTCTGTGCCCCGAGATCTAGAAATCACACGTCTGCAGGTCAGCAACTGAACCGAACTGCGGCTGGAGACCAGCCACGCCCAGAGAAGGAACATGCTCCGAGTGCGAGGCTGTTCTCTATGACGTCTTTTATTTTAATCTTGGACAGCTTCCCTCCCGAGGAGGGACACCGGCACAGCCAAGGCCCCGTTCGGGGCTCTCTCCTGGTGTATGTTACACCGTCTTAATGTAGGGCGTCAGCTCCTTGGAGCAGGGAGCTACAAACTCCAGCAGAGCCGACTGAGAGTAAATCTCAGGAACAGACGCCTCGGGAGGTTGTGGAAGCTCTTTCATGGGAGGTTTTCAAAAGGAGGCTGGAGCCGTCTGTCTGGGATGGGTCAGACACAACAAATCCTGCATCTTGGCAGGGGTTAGACTAGATGCCCCTGCGGTCCCTTCTCACCCGATGGTTCTGGGATTCTGTGACCTCATTTTACTGTGTGTTTGTGCATCACCTAGCGCTATGGAAAGCAGGACCTGGGTGCAGCTTCTGGGCACTATGGCCGGCCAGGTGCCGATCCTGACAGCTCCACTCCTGGTGTGTCTCAGGGGCATGTCTGCTAACTGGAGGCCCAGACCCTTAGAAGTGTTCAGGCCCCAAACTCCCAGTGATTTCTATGGAAACCAGGAGCCCAAATGCCTCTGAGGATCTGGGTTTGCAGACTAATGTCCAGCTGCTCAGATAGTGTCAATCTGACTTCAGAGGAGCTACTTCAATTTACACCTGCAGAGCATCTGTCCCTAAAAATCAGCCTTTCACTCCCTTAGCGCTGCAGGGCCAACACAGCGATGCCCCAGGGAGCCAGCTTCTCTTCCAGCTTGTGCACCATCAACAGACTTGTGATCTAGCTGCTGCCTGTGGAATCTTTCCCACAATCCATCGTATGTCTCTGGCTCCTTCCACGGCAGGATCTGAGCAGCTCACAGTCTTTAATATATTATTTAATGTCGCACGACACCCTTGTGAAGTAGGGAAGTCTCCTCCCCCCGTTTTACAGGTGGAGAACTGAGGCAGAGACAGGTCTCATAGACCTTACAGCCAGAAGGGCCCATCATGATCATAATCTGACCTCCTGCAGGCCACAGAACCTCACCCACCCAGTCCTGTAATAGTCCCATAACCTTTGGCTGAGCTACTGAACTCCTCAAACCATGATCTAAAGACTTCAAGGTACAGAGAATCCACCATTTACACTAGTTCAAACCTGCAAGTGACCCATGCCCCAGGCTGCAGAGGACGACAAAAAAACTCAGAGACTCTGCTGTAGGAATGTTACACTTCTCAAGCGGTTGAAGTGGTTCCCACACCCCCACACTCCCAATCAGGAGACTCACTGATAAGGCGCTGACCAGGTGCATATTACTGGAATACACAGAATATGAGGCACCAATCAGGGGAGGGGGCGAAGTAGTTGGATTATGTTAGCACATGCACATAATAGAATGATTTATGTAACCATTATAATAAAAGACGTGGAAAACCCCCGCTTGGGGCGCTCCACTGGAATAGACTGATGGACTTGGCTTGATTCATTACTACATCTGGTGATCCCGACGTGATACCCCCCTGCTCACCGGCTGGAATAGCCCCCGATGCATCGACCCTCGCTGAATAGCCCCATTTCGTAAGTATGGGGGGGCAATTGTCAGCTCAGCAGAAGTTTCATGCAAAAAAGCTGCAAAATATTACACGACAGACTGGCAGGCCAGTTTCCCTGGGTCAGTTAGAAAAGCTATTAATTGAAATCAATCGCCAATGTCCTTGGTACCCGGATCACGGGTCACTGTCAGTAGAAGATTGGATAAAGATAGGGGCAACACTGCACGCAGAGCCTAGAGCTGCGGTGCAATGGCTCCTGCTTTGGCAGCGATGTACAGAGGCTCTGGATTCAATCAGAGTTGAAGCATTATCCAGGGCTATCCTTCTCACCCCCGCGCCTTCGGCCCTCCCTCCTTACCCTCGGATCTTGCCTCCCATGCCGCTTGAGGCGGTACCCGAATGCCATGATGCATGTCTGGGTACGGATGGCTCTTCATGGCCAAATCTTTGGCCGTCCCCTTTTCAGGCAATGATACACAGGGAGGAGATGGGAGAATTGAGCAGCGAGGGAGAATTGAGCAGCAAGGAGAAAGAACAGAGCTCCACAGAGATGGGAGAATTGAGCAGCGAGGGAGAATTGAGTAGCAAGGAGACAGAACAGAGCTCCACAAAGATAACGGAGCTACTGGCTGCCTTCCCAGTAACACATCGCCCAGGCAACGCAGAGGGGGAGGTGGAAGTGGAAATCACAGCCCTCCCCTATCCTGTTCTCCAAGAGGCAAGACAAGTAGTTACTGAGTCTGAATTGGAATCCACCTTTACCCGAGGCATGTTAGAAGAAATTAATCATCACAAGAAAGAAATACAGCGGCTGCAGAAAGAAATCGAACGCCATAAGAAGGCATTGGGGGGGGCCCATACTCCCGAGCAATTGTATGGAGCAGGACAGTTCGCCGCTATACGAGAGCAGGCAGATAATCCTGATGCCCTGTGGGGATTAATAAGGAAATTCGCTTATCGGTATCCCCCTTGAGGGACTGGCGGATACTGGAGCTGACGTTACAGTCATCTCCGCTTGGCAGTGGCCATTCACCTGGGACAGGTTTAAAGTGCCAGCCATTTGGGGAGTGGGCAGATTGCAGGCTGCTCAACAAAGCACCCGATGGATTGCTATAACTTTGAGAGAAGGGGGAAAGGAAATTTTCCTTAAACCCTATATCATGGATATTGCTGTATCCCTATGGGGAAGTGACTTGTTATTACATTTTACTGTTTATGATTGAGGCCAGTGCTGTTAGTGCCTGGCCAAGTTTTGTCGTTTGTGTTTGGGTGTAGTTAAGCCCCCCTTTCTCTTAGCTGTCCGCTAAGTTTTAGCAGCTAATGGTGTTTTGATTGATTTAGCTTTTTTAGTTAACTCATTGTGTTCACATTTTACCATTCATGATTGAGTTTATTGCCCTTTTCCTTGTATGGTTAACCAGTACCCCTGTGTGGGTGGAATAGTGGCCACTGCCCCAAGAGAAGCTTTTGCATTGTGTCACTTATGTGAGGAACAATACCAGGCGGGCCATGTGGAAAAATCCACTAGCCCCTGGAATTCGCCTGTTTTGGTTATCAAGTAAAAATCTGGTTGTGACGGAGCTGTTCTGGCGGGACCCAACTGAGAGTGCCAAATCAGGACCAATTGCTTAAACAGGGCAGTCACAGCCCTAGGCTGGGGTTTTTCCACCTCTAAGGCAAACCAAACCAGCCAGACAAAAAGGACTTTGGTCTCACCCCACTGGCTAACCACAAGTCACACAAGCAATTTCCTTAGACACTCCAGTCTCCCAGTATCCCCACCAGTGCTGGGGATAAATGGTTATGAAAACCAACACCCCAATAAAAGAAAAAGGTTCTCTCAATCCCAAAGGACCAAGCCCCAGACCCAGGTCAATATACACATCAGATCTTACCCACAAATCACGCTGTTGCCAATCCTTTAGAATCTAAAATCTAAAGGTTTATTTACAAAGGGAAAAAGGTAGAGAAGAGAGGTAGAATTGGTTAAATGGAATCAATTACATACAGTAATGGCAAAGTTCTTAGTTCAGGCTTGCAGCAGTGCTGGAGCAAACTGCAGGTTCAGATTAAGTCTCTGGAACATCCCCCGCTGGGATGGGTCCTCAGTCCCTGGTGTAGAGCTTCAGTTTGTAGCAAAGTTCCTCCAGAGGTCAGAAGCAGGATTGAAGACAAGATGGAGATGAGGCATTGGCCTTATATAGACTTTTCCAGGTGTAAGAATCCCTTTGTCTTCACTGTGGAATTTTACAGCAAAATGGAGCCTAGAGTCACATGGGCCAGTCCCTGCATACTTTGCTGAGTCACAAGGCGTGTCTGCCTTCTCTCCATGGGTCAATTGTGTAGCCGATGGCCCTTTAATGGGCCATCAATCCAGCTATGCCGGGCTAACATCAGCTTGTCTGGGACACTTCCCAGAGGCAGAGCAGAATACAAACTATAGACATTACAGAGCCAATACTTATAACTTTAACTACAAATGATACAGACATATAGACAGCATAATTATAACCAGCAACCCATAATCTGGTCTTAGACACCTTAGATGACCCCCTTTATCTAAGATTTGGTGCCACTGCAGGACCTTGGTTGCAACCCATCTTCTATATGGTCCCAATTTATATCAATAACGTCACACTGGTAAATGGCGAATGCTCCATGATTTTAGAGTGATTAATGCATGCATTTAACCCATGGGACCCCTGCAGTGTGGAACCCCAAATCCCAGCTTTATTCCATATGATTATTAGCTTATGATAATAGGTTTTAAAGATTTTTTTTAATGATTTTTCCTTGTTTTAAAGATAGGGAGCTTATTTTTCCCAGGGAGGTGGTGGTGGTTTTTATTTGATTTTTTGGACCCCTGCCCCCGGGCATGATGGGGTTAATCCTCCCTCGTTCCCATGCCGGAAAATATGGTATTTAGATAGTCCCCAGGGTAATAGATAGTGATTATGTGGGAAAAAAATTGTTTAGATTTGGGCTTATATGCCAAAATAGTTGTATTAAGGGGACTTATGGGCCCAGATGGTGATTTCCCCTTTTTTTTGGTTAATATATTTTGTTAGTGTTTGGCTGAGTCCTGCCGTTTTCATTGCAGCTTTTTTTGGCTGTTCGCTAACCCCCCCCCCTTTTCTTTTGGCTGTCCGCCAAGTTTCAGTTTTTGTAAGCTGTGTCCTTGACTGAGTCAGTGTTTTGGTTTTTTTTCTTTTGGCTTTTCAGTTAACCCATTCTGTTTTTTTCGGATCCCATTGATAGTCCTGTATTTTTTTATTAAAATGCTGAATTTTTAGTGAAGCATTTTATGATTCCCCTAATTCAAGCCCAATGTATTGTTTTAATTTGTAATCATTGTGCAAGTTTTTTTTTCATTGCCCCGAAGTGGGTGTTAATCCCCGTGGCCTTTTATTTAATTAAATTTGGCAAATGGATGTCACGCTTTATCCCCCCTTTTTTTTTGGAAATATTTACATTTTTTACAGCATTGCAGATTTCTGCACGCAGTGGCAATTTAATCACGTTTTTAGTATTTTGTATAATTTTACAGGTCAAGCCGTTGTGGAACAGACCTATCATACACTTAAAGAGTCCCTGATAAAGCAAAATAAAACAGTGGGGGATGATGGGCCAATCATGGGAGCCAAGCAAAATTAATTAGCGATAGAATTGTTTACCTTAAATATTTTAAATGTCTTTCAGAATTTTACAGCCACTGAATGACATTTAAGATGGAAACCCCGCTCCCATGCCCATCTGTTAAATATAGGCAGAGCCCAGACCCTAACTGGTATGGCCCCGTTCCATTGATAATTTGGGGACGGGGGCATGCCGCTGTGCTTACTCCCACAGGTTTGTTGTGGGTCCCTGCCAAGAATGTGCGACCGTGGCACAATGACGTGGCATCAAAGCCTCAAGAATCCGATACCCAACTTCAATTTGCCTAACCGAGACCTTTCCAGTGTGCCGAGCCACAAAGATGGCACCAAAGGTTACCTGGGGGCAAGTGAAATGACTGGCGCAGCAAGCTCAGCAAACGCTGGAGAATAACAAGGCCAAGCCTACCCCCGAGAAATTTATTGCTGTTATCTTTGCTTGTTGATTGCTAATTCCTTTACCATATTGTTGTGTTGTTTTTGTGTGTTACCAGCTAGGGCCGAACCTGAATTGCATAATCGCATGCTTGTAAATTCGACTTGCGATTCTTGCCAATTAATCTTTTTTTGTTTACAGCAGGCCCCTGAGATGCATGGCCTGTTGGGCACCTGCCTGGTCCCAGTATGTAAGGCACCAGGCGATGCTGCAGATGCATTGGGGATGTTTAATTTTATAATTGCCATCCATGGGATGGGTCCGATTTGTTTTGCTATATGTTTTGATTGTTATTGCCTGCTTGATTGGCTTTTGTTGCTTTGCCCAGTGTATTCCTAATAATATTAGGATGTGTTTTACACCCTGTCGGCGCAAACCCCTGCCTACATTCCAAGCCGTCATGTATGCCCATAGAATCATGAAACATGCGGACCAGGCACGGGTCGACAAAACAGAAAAGGAGGGGATGTAGGAATATTACACTTCTCAAGCGGTTGAAGTGGTTCCCACACCCCCATACTCCCAATCAGGAGACTCACTGATAAGGCGCTGACTAGGTGCATATTACTGGAATACACAGAATATGAGGCACCAATCAGGGGAGGGGGCGAAGTAGTTGGATTATGTTAGCACATGCGCATAATAGAATGATTTATGTAACCATTATAATAAAAGACGTGGAAAACCCCCGCTTGGGGCGCTCCACTGGAATAGACTGACGGACTTGGCTTGATTCATTACTACACTCTGCCAATCTGATTTGGGGGAAAATTCCTTCCCGACCCCATTGAAAGGTGGATAAGGATCCAGTTAAATGGGAGACTACAACCGATCAAGCTCAAAGGTGAACTGTCAGGGTGGAGGGAGGTTACTCATGGAGTCCGTCGGGGATAACTCTTGGGACAAATCTTATTTAACGTTTTCATTAAAGACCTTGGCACAAAAAGAAGAGTGTACTAATGAAATCAAGAGATGACACAGAGTTGAGAGGTATTGCCAGCATGGAAGAGAACCGGAATATCATACGAATAGAGCTGGATGACCTTGAAATCTGGAGTATTAGAAATGGGATGAAATTCAGTAGTGCAAAGTGCAAGGTCATTCACATAGGGATTAACAGCAATATTAATCCCCAATTTCTCCAAATTGACTAATAATTTCCCTTGTGGAACTGTATCAAATGTCACTGCAATCCAGAGAGAGGAGATCTACTGCATTTCCTGTCTCTAAAAGATGAGTTATCAGTTATCTTCTCAAAGAAAAGGAAGGTTGGTCTGGCACGATCTACCTTTTGTAAAACCATGTCATCTTTTATCCTTATTACCCTGAACCTCTATGCCCCTAATTATTTTCTCCTTCCAAATTTGTTTGAAGACCTAGCATACAATTGAGGTCAAATTAGTCATAGGGTCTGACCCCTGAGTTTTTGGATTCATTAAAAATCCTTGCTGGTGGGCTTGCAACTTCACATACCAGTTCCTTTAATATTCTTGGATGGAGATTATCCAGGCCCCCCAGTTTGGTCCTATTAAGTTGTTTGAGTTTGACTTCCACCTCAGATGTGGTAATTTCTACTTCCTTATCCTCGTTCCCATTAGCCAGCCTGCCACAAGCCCAAAACTCCCAATTCCCTTTAATAAGATCGGAGGCAAAATATTTGTTTAGGCATTTGCCCATGCCTAGATTATCTTCAATCTCCACACACCCTCCGTGTCGGGCAGTCCCTTTGTGTTTATATGGCTATAGAACCCTTTACTGTTGGTTTTAATTCCCTTTGCAAGGTCCAGCTCTGCTTGGCTCTCAGCAGTTCTCACTTTTCCCTGCACCTTCTGACCTCCAAGAGGTGGCTTTTCTTCCTGATCCATCCCATCTTCCATTCCTTGTAGGATTTCTGCTGTCTCCTAATCACCTGTGTGAGACACTTGTTCATCCAGCCTGGCCATAACGCTTCCTAGGAAGGATTTCCCCTTGCTTGGGATACAGGCTTCAGAGAGCTTCTGCAACTTTGACAAAGTAATTCCAAGCCATTCTCCGGCCTTCCTCCCATTCCTTCTGCATGAAACTCCTCTTGTCTTTTGTTCTCCCTTGTGATCTACTGCAAGTCATCCTCTGTCCTCCTGGGGCTCCGAACTCTGGGTATGTACATTGACTATTCCCCTCTTCTTGTAGGACTAGCTGCTCTTCTCTTCTCCCTGGCCCTCCCACCTTCTGCTACTCCCTGCTGCAGCCTTCTTCACTTTCCAACTCAGCAAACCTGTTCCTGAGCTCTACTTCTCCTTCTCTAGCTGGTCTTTTCCTCTGCCCGGTTCTCATCATCAGGTTTCCACTGGCCACTTTACTCACCCAGCAGTCTCCCCTCCACGTTCTCCAGTCCAGCTTGGATCTGCCAGTCCTGAGTTCTCCCCTCAGCCTCCTCTCGCCTTCCCTCCATCATTCGCTCGAATCCCCTTCAAAACTCAACCATAGTTTCCACCTCCATCTCCAAACCTCGGCTCTTCTCTTCCATCAGCTCTCTCAGGCAGCGCTTCATACAAATAAGCTCTTTTCAGGTAGATGCACCAGGAACATGTACATCCCGCAGCTTCCACATCCGGTCATCTGGTCACTGTCTGTTCCATTGCTTGGGTCACTACCACTGCTGCCTCTGTGTCTGTCACACCCTTTCTGCCTAAGCGCCTGCCAAGGAGAAAGGAAACCCCACCGAACACAAAAACAGAACGTCACCCCCCAAAAAAACTCTCCTTACAATCGCGCATGCTAACTTGACCATCGTTAGCATTAGAAGGTTTGTGCTAGTATCAAACCAGTAGGGCAAGATCTTACAGCTCTATTCGAACTCCCTGGAGTAGGAGATTTATTTGGAGGGACAGACTGGAAACGTGGTCGATATTCTGCTGAAATGTGGAGGTGCCCCCCCAACCCCCCCAGTCGAGCCAGCTGGCCTGTATGGAAGCTGGCAAACGTTGGGCTTGGAGCTGCAGCTGAACTTACATAGAAGTGTCACAGCAATGAGGGACGTGGCGAGGGCCAGACCCAGGAGGAGAAGGACAGGAATGACGATGCTCCGCGCCCTGTGCCGCCAAGGGACCGATGTCTCAGGAGGATTTCCTTGAAGGAGAAGAAGAAACGTATCCATGGAAAGTTACAGCTCAAATGCCACTGACCGAGGAAACTCCACCCCCCAAATCCAATACCTGCTCAGCCTCCTAGTCCCTGACTGTGGTTAACAGCAACAGCGGAATGAGGTCAAATAAGGTCAGAACCGACCAGAAATCGAATGTGAAAAGCGACCCTCCCTAAATCAGGAGTGACTCTAGTGCCAGGCAGGCGTCCTGTGAGAGAGATCTGGGAGCAGGATTTCCCCCCTGCCTAAGCAATTCTTGAGAGGGAAGTTCAGGGCTTGTGAAGTCCCAGCCCAAAGGAGTATTTTTAAGTGAGGAAAGGAACCTGAAACAACTTATGAAATATGAATACAATGAGGCAGTGAAATGAGGGGGAAATGATTCTTTGCAGGTGTAAGCAGAGTCAGGATGAGATCTACCCTGACATCTGGTGGTACATTATGAGGAGTGGGCAAAGGAATTTTAGGAATGTGCATTTGCATTGGTAAACCCACTCCACTTAGCATAACACACAGCAGCATGGGATGGTTATTTTCACACTGTGGAATCCCCAATTTCTTTGTTATTGGGGCAGGAAGGAAAAAAAGGGGCTGTTACCTTAATTATGTGAATGAGGAACTATGAGACTGCTTTATGACAGAAATGACTCAACCTACATTAAATAGTACTTGCTAGATAAGGGACAGGGGTTCCAAAACCCAGTGAAGGGAGAGAGGCTGGGGACTGGTGTGTGTACCTGATGGTATGGGCCCCATTGAGGGCCTGGAACACCAATTGCACTTTCGCCTCTCTCCACTGTTAAAGAGCAGAGCTAATTTTGAATCCTTTAGGAGTCCATCTAGAGGTTGCTGACCTGAATTCACGTTGGGCCATGTGGCAGTGGGGCTCTCCTACTACAAGTTGAAATCACTAAGCGCTAAAATCACTAAAAGAGCTAAGCTTACTAAGCTGAGATCACTGAGTGCTGTGTTAAGTAGTGGGAGAGCCTGAAGATCTATCACCAAGCAGCTGGCAGAGCGGAGCAGTCTGCAGCACGTTGGAGCAGCCCATGGAACAGTGAGCAGTGTGGAGCGGTTTGTGGGGGACGGCTGACGTGGTTCACGGGTCTGCTGGAGGAGCGGCACAGCTGGTGGAGTGGAGCCAGTCGTGGTGAAGGCTGCAGCAGAACTCCACGGAGAAGCGGGGCAGTCGGCCCTGGCCCACGTAAGGTGTCCCTAGCACCCTGTGTGTGCGACCCCCCCCCATTTCCACCCAGGCTGGGGGGGGTAAAACTCTGCAGATAAACTTTTGAACTCTGGGGTGGCACTGACCAGAGACTGAGACTTTTGGGTTATTGGACTTTGGGGTGATTGGACTTAAGACCCTAAGGACAGTGCCAAATGTACTTGGAGGTGGGTTTTTGCTTATGGTTTGTGTATAGTCCTGTTTGTGGTGTCTCTCCAACGTGATGCCACATTGTTTCCCTCCTTTATTAAAAGGATTTTGCTACACTCAGACTTCGTGCTTGCAGTGGGAAGTAGTGCCTCCGAGAGGCGCCCGGGGGGGTGGTAGGTAATTGTCCCAGGTCACTGGGTGGGGGCTCGAGCCGGTTTTGCATTGTGTTATTGAAACGGAACCCCTGGATACTGAACCCGGCCCTTGTTGCTGCCAACTCAGAGGGGCAGAAGGGTTACACAGGAGAAAAGTGGGGCTGACAGCAGCAGTGTGCTCAGAAGGGCCTTTCTACAGCATCCCTGTCTGATAACCCATCCCCGGGATGCTGGGCTCCCCCCTGCAAGGCAGCCAAGGGGCGAATCACAGGGCAAAGCCAGAAGACTGTGTTTCCCCTGCACATTAAAGGGAGAAGACTAGAGCTGCATTCGAGCCAGGATCTATGTGTAGACAGAAGTCAGTGTGCTCGGTGTGCTCTAGATTTGGTCTCCCCAAGGTGAACGGCAGCTGCTTGGAGATGCAAGACTGTCAGATTCTCCTCTCCCTGAAAGTCTCAGCCTGCTGCACCCCCTCCCTGTCTGATCTGGGCCTCAGCCATTAGCTCGCGCCGCTCCCCCATGGGGCGTGGTTCCTGGAACCAGCAGACAACACTCAGATGCCCAGATAATCCCCTTACATTGCAGAAGTGGCTTCTCTCACGCTAATCAAAGGGTGAAGCTGCCTCTCACTAGTGTACTGAGTTTGCAGTTCTCAGCCTTTCCTGAAACAGATTCTGGGAGGAGCTTCTCTGTCACCCAGCACAGGCTACATTCCCCTTGTGTTTTCCTTTGTCGCTGCAGAGAGCCTAGCTGAGCTCGGTGCGGAGCTGCAGCTGCCTACGGCCACACCCTCCACTTCTGTCAGCCCCGTCTCCCTGCCTGTCTCCTGACCCTTCCTGGGCGTCTTTCATGTGTTCAAATCCAGAACAGCTGCCACACGGCATCTGGATTGCACTGAAACCAAAGGGGATAAACAACCCCCGGAGCAGGCCCTTGTTGAGCTGATACCTGCACAACGAAACATAAGAACATAAGAATGGCCAGACTGGGTCAGACCAAAGGTCCATCTAGCCCAGTGTCCTGTCTGCCAACAGTGACCAGTGCGAGGTGCCCCAGAGGGAATGAACAGAACAGGGAATCATCAAGTGATCCAGCCCCTGTCGCCCATTCCCAGCTTCTGGCAAACAGAGGCTAGAGACACCATCCCTGTCCAGCCTGGCTAATAGCCATTGATGGACCTGTCCTCCATGAGCTTATCTAGGTCTTTTTTGAACCCAGCTAGAATTCCTGGGAGAGGCTGATGGTGGCAGTGAGCTGGGGAGGGGGAGCCTGGCTGGCTTTTATGGCCAGCCCATGGCACTGCGCTGCCCGGCAGGAGGCTGGGATGCCGTGCAGGGACTCCCATCTCTCCCCCTGTGCCCTTCTCCCGTTGGGGACTGGCAGGGGAGAGAACGCACTGGGAAGCACTGACCGAGCACCCTCGCCCACTGCCCGTGGTGCTGTCTGGCCAGCACAAGGCTGAGCTCTGGGGACGTGGTCAGTGGAGCAAGCGATCGCTGCCCAGGACGCTCATGCAGACACCACAAAGCCAAGGAGAGGCCAGTGGGAGTCAAGCCTCTTGTGTTTACCTTTTGGGAGGGGAGCAGTTTCTGCCAACTCCATGTTCTCATAGATATTCTCCCTCGACATTTTCCTGCCTTCGCGCTGAGCCGAGCCCCTGATCACTGGCCTGTGGGTCCTTTCAGCAGCCTGCTGGGTTAGAGCCTCCCTCTGACAGCAGCCCTGGCCCAGAAATAGAAATGGGAAGTGGTGCCTGATGGTGATAGCCACCCTGTTGCCAACTGGGCCATGTGTGGTCAGCGCTAGTGGTGGAAGCGAGAGTTCAGGCAATGGGCTAGAGCTGGGTCCAGCGTGGGCAGCCTCCGGGAAATGGGCCCAGGGTCAGACGCCAAATGGCAGAGCCAGGGTGGGGGTACAGAGGCAGAGCCCGGGATCAGTACCAGCGAGACAGATGCCCAAGCCAGAAGTGGGGGGCCAAGCAGTGAGTGAGGCAGGGGCAGGGCTGGGCATCAAACCGGACGTCTGAAGCCGAAGGGGAGCAGGGGCTGGAGCAGAGCAGGAGCAGGGCCTGGCAGCCGGCCGGAGCAGGGTCTGGACAAAGAGGAAGCACAGCTGCAGCAGCAAGATCCACATTGAGCAGCCACTGATCTCAGCTGGGTGCCAGGCTTCTAAGCAGGCTGGTGAGAGTCGGCCAGCAGCTGTCCCCGCCGGTCCGGTCCCTGACAAGACCTGGCAATAGGGACTCCCGGTTTCTATTCCTTGCTCTGCTCCTGACTCACTGGGAGACCGTGGGCAAGTTACCTGACCTGTCTGTGCCTCAGTTTCCCCCCCCCCCATTTACCATTCTAAGTAAATAGGAGGGGGGATCAGAGGGATCAGGGCTTTGGTAAGGGCCTACAGAGCCTTTCACCTCAAGGCAGACGGGTAAAAGCCAGCCAAAGTTGCCACGTCTCACGAGATAAATATGCGACCCTGCCCTTCAAAAACAAGCCCAACCCCCCAAACCAAGCAGGTCGGTCAGAGGTGACATGAGCTGCCCCGGGGCTGGCCAGCCGCCCCCGGGTTCCTGGTCCCAACTTCCACCCCCGGCCAGCGTCCCCTGTTGTTCTCCTCTGTGACGGAGCGGTTCTGGCAGGACCCAACTGAGAGTGCCAAATCAGGACCAATTGCTTAAACAGGGCAGTTACAGCCCTAGGCTGGGGTTTTTCCACCTCTAAGGCAAACCAAACCAGCCAGACAAAAAGGACTTTGGTCTCACCCCACTGGCTAACCACAAGTCACACAAGCAATTTCCTTAGACACTCCAGCCTCCCAGTATCACCACCAGTGCACTCGTCCTGGGGATAAATGGTTATGAAAACCAACACCCCAATAAAAGAAAAAGGTTCTCTTGATCCCAAAAGACCAAGCCCCAGACCCAGGTCAATATACACATCAGATCTTGCCCACAAATCACGCTGTTGCCAATCCTTTAAAATCTAAAATCTAAAGGTTTATTTACAAAGGGAAAAAGGTAGAGAAGAGAGGTAGAATTGGTTAAATGGAATCAATTACATACAGTAATGGCAAAGTTCTTAGTTCAGGCTTGCAGCAGTGATGGAGTAAACTGCAGGTTCAATTTAAGTCTCTGGAATACATCCCCCACTGGGATGGGTCAGTCAGTCCCTTGAGTAGAGCTTCAGTTTGTAGCAAAGTCCCTCCAGAGGTCAGAAGCAGGATTGAAGACAAGATGGAGATGAGGCATTAGCCTTATATAGACTTTTCCAGGTGTAAGAATCCCTTTGTCTTCACTGTGGAAAATTACAGCAAAATGGAGCCTGGAGTCACATGGGCCAGTCCCTGCATACTTTGCTGAGTCACAAGGCGTGTCTGCCTTCTCTCCATGGGTCAATTGTGTAGCTGATGGTCCTTAATGGGCCATCAAGCCAGCTAGGCAGGGCTAACATCAGCTTGTCTGGGATCTTTCCCAGAAGCAGAGCATAATACAAAATACAGCCAGTACAGAGCCAATACTTATAACTTCGACTACAAAATGATACACAGACATACAGACAGCATAATCATAACCAGCAACCCAGAACCTGGTCTTAGACACGTTATATGACCCCCTTCACTTAAGATTTGGTGCCACTACAGGACCTTGGTTGCAACCCATGTTCTATATGGTCCCAATTTATATCAATAACGTCACAAAAGCCTTTCACCTCAAGGCAGACGGGTAAAAGCCAGCCAAAGTTGCCACGTCTCACGAGATAAATATGCGACCCTGCCCTTCAAAAACAAGCCCAACCCCCCAAACCAAGCAGGTCGGTCAGAGGTGACATGAGCTGCCCCGGGGCTGGCCAGCCGCCCCCGGGTTCCTGGTCCCAACTTCCACCCCCGGCCAGCGTCCCCTATTGTTCTCTTCCGACAGCCCTGAACCCCCGCCCTCTCGGGAACACTGGGGGAGGGGCAGGGAGGTGAGCTGAGGAAGGGCGGGAAGCAGGGGGAGGAAGGATGGGGTGGAGGAGAGATGGTTGGAGGGGAAGCAGGGGTGGAGGAGAGGCGGGGATAGGGAAGGAGGAAGGAAGTGGAGGGGTGGATGGGGCAGGAGGGGAGTGGAGAGGTGGTTGTTTGAGGAAGGAGCGGGCAGGGCGTGGAGGGGATAGATGGGTGGATGGGAAGGAAGGGGCAGGGGAGGAGGGGAGGGGAGAGACGGTTGGATGGAGAAGTAGGGAGTGGAGGTGGGAGGCGGTTGAATGGGGAAGGAGGGGGAGGGGAGTGGAGTGGAGGGCAGAGGCGGGTGGATGGGGGAAGGAGGCGTGAGGGAAGCGGATGACAGTGCTCTGTCGGCAGTGCCTGGCCATAGGTGCTGGATCTAGGGGGGCTGCCGCACCCCCTGGCTGGAGGCGGTTTCCATCACATGCAGGGTTACAGTTCGGTTCAGTGGCTCTCAGCACCCCACTATTCACATTGTTCCAGCCCCCTGGGCCCAGCCTTTCATGGCCCCCTCTTGCGGGTGGGGCTCTGGCGAGAGCGTAAAGGCATCATCCCCGTGCGCGGCGCGTGCTGTTGGCTGTCGGAGGTCGTGCAGCAGAGGGGCTGGGCCTGGGGAAGCCTGGGCCCTCTCCCCTCCTGGGATACCCCCAGCTCTGCCCCAGCCATGGCATCCTGCTCTGTGTCCTGGCCCACTTGTGTTGTGGGGCCTCCAGCATCATCCCACTGAAGCACGGGGAGGGGCAGGCTGGGGGCAGTGTGCGGCCAGGCCTGTGTCCTGCTCCTTGCCTCCGGACCATGCCCCCTCTCCCCTGACCGTGGCGCCCTGGTCAGTCACCCACATCGCCCGTCCCGAAGGCCGGCCCTATCCTGGGGCATCCACGACTGTCCAAACCTGCATCTTTTTCCTATGTGTGACCATCCACGGGTGGGAGTTCTGCTGTCCAAAGAGACAGACCCTGCTCACTGCTCCGGCGGTAACATGGGATGAGAGGGGGCACATGTGGAATCAAAGGTTAACGTGTTACACAAGCGCTCCTGGTGAGTACAAGCAGCACTGGTACAAGCAGCCAAATGGGCACACGCCCAGCGATACACAAACGTTGGTGGCTGAACGCCGACATGACTTTGTAGCGTAGACACGGCCTCGGTCGCCATCTCTGGGGCTGTACAGGAGGTCTCGAGGAAGGACAAGCAGCGTTGCAGGTTCCACATTCACCGGGAGCTGAGCCGGTCAGAGCTCAGGGGGAAGGTTACAAACATGGGAGCTAGAGACAGTCCTGGGGGCCTGGTGACTGATCCATGTGGGACCAAGGGCTGTGTCTGCTGTGAAGGCTGCATCCCAGTTCCTGAGCCACCTTGGAAACAGGCCCCTGATTCCCCATCTCACTGAACAATGAGGAGATGCTTGTCTGTTAGCTGTGGGACGGGTGTAACCCCACGGAGATGACCGAGATTCCTGGGGCTCTGTCTGCTGGCAGCTCAGGGGGAGCCAAGGCAAACTCAGAGTCTGCACGGCAATGACTCGGGAGTGAGATGCCCTCCCAGGGAACTGTGGAGAGGGGAGAAGCCATTTTGAGTCAGTCTGGAGCCAGTCAGGGCAAGGGCAGGACTGGCTGTGTGGGGAGCTGGGGAGTCCCAGGTCTGCAGGCAGGTTCCCCCTGAGAACTGGCCTCTAGGGACCGCACAGCAGATCCCTCAGCTGGGTTTTCCTTCTCCACTGATGATTCCCCGTTTGTAGAGTTTTCCCCAGCCAGGCGGAATTCACCCTCCAGCTCCCTAGGGGAGACCAGTCCCCACATGCTCAGCTCTGCTCTGGCTGTGAGTCCAGGGCTGCTGCCTGCTGGGGGTGTGTCTGGGCGCTGGGCTAGGAGACGACAGTTTGTATGTTAGTGTAGTTGTGTAACCTGCACCTTGAGCCCTGCACCCCTTTGTGGGGAGGGGAAATCCTGGGACCGATGCAGCCTGACTCCTGCCTGAGGAGGATCCCGGCCAGCAGAGACCAGCCCCTCTGCAGTGACCGAGGAGTCCAGAGTCAGCTCTGAATCTGAGGATCATTAATGGAGTTTGTGAGGGCACCATCTGTTAGTTAATCAGTCAGGGAATTTGTTTTGGGAACCCCGTGCTCCCTGAACTGTGTCCTCAAGCCAGGGAGTGATGGTTTGGGGATTTTATAACCTGCTGATTATTAAACCTGTGGAGGGACTTACCACCTCCTCCCACTTGTGAGTCCTTTGGGTTGTACTGAACCCAGCCAGCCAGACGGCTAAACCACTGCAGAGAAGAGATCGTGGTCATAGGTCATCAAAGGCCCCAACAAGGTACACATACTAATAGGACACTAATCGTATATTTGCTGCATCAGGTCCCGTGACTGGGGAAAGTCACGGGTATTAGCAGTGTTTTACCCTGTTACGGTATGTTTGTCTCCTGTTTAATACAATTACTGTACTGAATACATAGTATGTGTTTGTGTTATTTCTTGGGAGTCTCCAACGATCTGGCAAGTAAGTGGGAGTTCCCCTGTGTTAAGAATTTTCTGCCCAAGCTGCCCTGGTGACCCTGCCAGGAAGGAGCGAGGGGGGTGGAGGCACCGCCAAATAAATTCCTAGGGAAAACTAGAGAAGATTCACCCTGCTGTGAGGGGGTGGTGGGATCCAGAAGAACCCAGACCTGTCCATCAACTCCTGTAAGCCAACTGGCATTAAAGAAGGTGACCAGGTGGAGCGGGGGCGCTACATATACATCAGAAGCTAGAAATTGTAGGGCACAAGAAGAGGTACGGTGCAGCCCCCTTACTCCCTGCAGAAAGCCTTGGCATCTGGGCTGCAGCCCTCTCTCCCAGCTTCTGCCCTGCCTGCACATTCCAGTGCTTCCTGCCCTGGCCAGAGTCTCGCCACCTGCCTTCCGCTTATTGGCAACTGCCAGGTACTAGCAATGTTGTGCTGGTGGCTGAGGAGGGGCGAATAAGCATAATCTACTTGTAACCCTTCTGCTGGGCCGAAACAATAGCAGCAAGGGCCAGGTTCAATACATAGGGGTCCCTTCCCCACAACATAATGCAGAACCAGGTCGAGCCCCCACCCAGTGACCTGGGAAAATCTTATACACACCCCTGGGCACCTCGAGGAGACAATAGTTCCCCTCTCGCAAGCACAGAGTCTTGGTGTAGCAGAAAAGGTTTAATAACATGAGAAACAACAAGCATTAAATTGGGAAAATACCTCAGCTAGAGTTCATAGGTCAAACCGTGAGCAAAGACCAACCCCAGCAAATTGGGCCGTGTCCTTTTCTCTGGGCCCTTGAGTCCAGCAACCCCCAAATCACCCACAGTCCCAAAAGTCCCACAATCCAAAAGTCTCTGTCCCGGGTCAGTGCAGCCCCAGAGTTCAAGAGTCTCTCTGCAGAGGTCCCCCCCCCCAGCCTGGGTAGAAAGGGGCACCTTACGTGGTTCGGGGACAACTGCCCTGCCTCTTCATGGGGTTCTGCTTCCACTAGTCATCCCCGCAAACAGCTCAGCTCCGCTTGCTCTGTGGGCTGCTCCGCTCTGCCAGCTGCTCTGGTCCACCAGCTGTCCTGTGATCCACTCCAGCCGTCCTCACGAGCTGCTTGGCTCCACTCACCCAGTGGCTGCACAAACTGCTCCACTCTGCTCTGCCAGCTGCTCTGCTCCACAGTATTGCTTCAGGCTCTCCCACTCATTAGCACAGTACTCAGTGCTCTCAGCTCAGCAAGTCCAGCTCGTCAATGAGTCCAGCTCGTCAGTGATTCCAGCTCACAGTAGGAGAGCCCCAGTGCCAGTGAGTTCAGGTCAGTAACCTGTATCCAGACTCTTAAGGGAATCAAACATTAACTCTGACATTCCACAGTGGAGAGAGGCACAGGTGGAACTGGTGCTTCTGGCTCACACAAAGAGCCTGCACCACCCAGTACAGATATCTGTCCCCAGCCTCTCTCCCTTGACTGGGTTTTGGAACCCATGTCCCTTGTCTAGCAAGTGCTATTTAGTTGATAATGAAACCCTCTATCATAAGACAGTTTTGTAGTTCCTCATTTACTTAATCGGGGTGACAACATTTTATTGCTCCTGCCCCAATAACAACGAAATTGGGGCTCCCACAGCTGTGAAAATAACCATCCCAGGCTGCTGTGCGGTATGCTAAGTGCCAATGCAAATAACTAAAATGCTAATGCGAATACTCGAAACTTCTTTCTGCACTCCCCATAATTTACCACCAGATGTCAGAGTAGAGCTCATCCTGACTCTGCTTACATCCTCCCCCCAGCCGAGAATTTGTCGTCCCGACAAATCACGTTCCCTACTATACCAACTTACTGGTTCCCTCCAAAGGGCCTCAGATAGCCCACTTTAGCTTTCACAAACCTGTGTGCTAAATGTATTGGCTCCTCACTAATCACCCCAGGTGCATCGTAAGTTAACCATTTCACTGGTCTTATTACCCTGTCTCGCCTATTGAGAATCTCTGTTGCTGTGGTAGGGGGGACATCCTCTGGAGTGACAGATGGGGAAGTTTCCCGTGAGTTCCCCTCGGATACCGGCATAGGCCCCTGCATTTCTAGTTCTAACAGTGGAGGGTCGAAGGTGCTTGGGACATCTTCCATCTCTATGTCGCCACTGTCCAATAATCTGTGTAAGTCATCACACGGGGGTTCCACCAGTGGCTCAGGGATGTCAGGAATGGGCCTAAATACTTCTGCCATGGGGTTTAGGGCAGAAGAGGAGGTGCTCTCTTTTGATTCAGCTGATCGAAACTGAAGTCTTGTCTTCATCCTAGGATACACCCTGGTTGTGTCTTCCTCCTCAGACTCACTCTCAGATGTGCTGAGTAGGGGTAGGTTAGCTGCAGGGGGCTGGCTGTCCACGTTGGAAGGTGGCTTTGGTACGGCACCTCTGCTCGCCCAGTTGCCCTGTTGTGGCCTATCTCATAAGGGCTGCCCACCAATTCCCCACCGGGAGCAAAGGTTTCTATGCACAGTCTTTGTCTGCCCTGGACCCTCTTCAGGTTTGATTTTGTAGACCGGCAGGTCTCCTAGCTTTTCCATCACCAAGTACGGTATTGCCTTCCATCTGTCAGCTATCTTGTGTTTGCCAGCAATACCCAAATTTCGCAGCAGGACTCTGTCCCCTGGCTGGAGCTCTTGCAGACATACCCTAGCATCATATCGATGTTTGTTGCGGTCTGCGTTCTTCCGAGCTGCAGGTGTAGCTAAGTGGTAAGCATCCCGCAGCTTTTCTCGTAGTCGGGATACATATTGCTGATGAGTTTCGTAGCTATCTCCATCCTCTGATACACCAAAGCACAGGTCTATGGGTAATCTTGGTTCTCGCCCAAACATCAAGAAATACGGGGTGAATCCCGTAGCGTCGTTCTTTGTGGCGTTGTAGGCGTGCACCAGAAATGCAACATGTTGGCTCCAGGTTGCTTTCTGTTCTGGCCGCAAAGTCCCCAACATATCTAATAGGGTTCGGTTGAACCTCTCTGGCTGAGGATCACCTTGCGGGTGATAAGGCGTTGTCCTCGACTTTTTAATTCCTGCTATCCTTAGCACCGCCTTTAGAAGGTGACTTTCAAAGTCCCGCCCCTGATCTGAGTGTATCCGGGCTGGGAATCCATAAAATGAGAAATATTTTTCCCACAGTACTTGAGCGACAGTAGTGGCCTTCTGATCACGTGTGGGATATGCCTGCGCATATCGCGTATAATGGTCGGTCACGACTAGAATGTTCCCAATATTCCTCTTGTCTACTTCTAAGGACAAGAAATCAATGCAAACCAGCTCCAGAGGTTTGTTGCTGGTGATGTTTTTCAGATATGCAGCCCTTGTTGGCAGAGTTTTCCTTTGAACACATCGAGTGCAGGTCTCACATTTTCTGCGAACATCTTCGGCCATCCGGGGCCAATAGAACCTACTGCAAATAAGTTCCAGGGTCCTCTCCATTCCTAAATGTCCAATGTCATCATGCAGGGCCCTCATAGCCAGGGCTCTGTACTCTTTTGGCAGCACTAGTTGGGTCCGTTGTTTTTGTAAAGGATCTGTGATCACACGGGGTAGCACTCCCTGAATCAGTTTTAGTTTGGTCCATTCTCTCAATAGCAGCTTACCTTCTGGGTTGGACAGGACAACCGCAGCTGGGCTTCGCCTCCCTTTGGCAAGTAGTGTATCAAGGATGTCAGTATCTTGCAGCTGGGCTTCCTGCCAGTCAGCCACATTGAGCACGGGCAAGGGAGATTGGTCCAATGCAATATAGTTCACTGAAGCAGAAGGCACGCCTTCAGGGGGAAGGCCCAAAGCTTCAGCAACACATCCATGAAGGCTCTCATGGGCCTCCAGCTCTCTGCGACTCACGCTGCAAATAGCTCTCACTCCATCTGTGGGTATCACAGCAACTTCAGGTGTCTGTGGACGTCTGGACAATTCATCTGCATCTACATTGCTTCTCCCAGATCGGTATTGAATGCTGAACTCATAGCTAGCTAAGGCGGCCACCCATCTCTGCCCTGTAGCATCCAACTTAGCACTTGTTAGCACATAAGTCAGTGGGTTGTTGTCTGTCCACACCTGGAACTGAGCACCATACAAGTAGTCTCAAAATTTCTCAGTGATGGCCCATTTCAAAGCCAAGAATTCCAGCTTGTGGATGGGATAGCGAGTTTCACTGTCAGACAGTCCTCGGCTGGCAAAGGCTACAGGTTTGTGGTTGCCTCCCTCTTCCTGATACAGTACTGCTCCCAGACCCTCCAAACTGGCATCAGTATGCAGGATAAATGGTTTGCTTGGATCAGCAAAGACTAGGATGGGAGCATGAGTTAGGCGAGTAATGATTTCCCGAAAAGCCCTCTCACATCTCTCATCCCACCGTGGCCCAAATGGTTCAAAGGGGCCATAGTGTCTCTGCACAGGAGGCTTTGGAGGCCTCCTCTTATTCCGGGTCTTAGATTTGTACTTGTTGCACTGGTATCCCCTGGTGAGATCATTCAGAGGTTTTACAATTGTGGCATAGTTCTTCACAAATCTGCGGTAGTAGCCACTAAATCCAAGAAAGGTCTTGAGTTCTCTGTAGTTAGTGGGAGGTGGCCAGGAGTGAGTGCTTCTATTTTATCGGGATCAGTACTCACGCCCTCTTGGGACACGATGTGACCGACATACTTTACTGAGGTTTGGCAGAACTGGCATTTGTCAATTGAAAGCTTCAATCCATATGCCTCCAACCTATCGAGCACTTTAAGAAGTCTTTCTTCATGTTCCTCCAAGGTTCTTCCAAACACAATCAGGTCGTCCAAGTAAACTAACACTTGCAGTAAATTCATGTCTCCCACAACTTTCTCCATAAGTCATTGAAATGTGGCAGGGGCCCCAGAAATCCCTTGCGGCATGCGTTCAAACTGGTAGAACCCTAACGGGAAGATGAAGGCTGTCTTCTCCTTATCCTCTTCTCCCAGAGGGATCTGGTAGTATCCACTCCGAAGATCCAACACAGAGAACCACTGGCTACCTAGCAAACAGTCCAAGGCATCTTGTACTCGAGGCATGGTGTATTGATCAACTGTAGTGCGCCTGTTTAGGGTGCGATAGTCAATACACATCCGGATTTTTCCACTTTTTTACGAACGACCACAATGGGTGAAGCATAGGGGCTTCGGGACTCTGTAATGATACCAGCCGCGATCAGCTCTTGAAGATGATGGCGTACGTCTTCCATCTCAGAGAGGGCAATCCTCCTAGACCGCTCCCTGAAGGGTTGGGGATCTTGTAGCCTGATGTGGTGTTCCACTCCTTTGGCATATCCCATGTCCCACTCATGTAGTGAGAACACCTTGGATCTCTCACAAAGCTTTTTCCTAAGGCGATCTTTCCACTCCTCAGACAGTGGTGAGTCCCGAAGTCAAACTTTGCAGGATCTATCATTGGAACTTCAGCTTCACGCTGGGGTCTCACAATGCTTTCAGGCTCAAAGATGTCTGCAATCTTCTGCCCTGGTTTTACAAACACATCACGGCGTGTTTCATTAGCAACTAGGATAGTCACCTCCTCCTGGGCTTCAGCAGGTAGGGTTATGACTCCACTGAGAACCAGCACTCCCTCTGGGAGCCCTCCCTCGGTTGGCTGCTCGGCCACAGCTAATGTTCCCTTACTACCTTTTAGGCAGGTACTCCTGACAATCACCTCCTTTTCTGACATTGCTGGCACCACCAAAGGGACCAGGCCTGCATACCTCAGTGCTCCTACTGGCAAATCAGGCATCACTTTTCTTGTGTTCTCAATTTTCCTGTAGGCCGTGGCACAGTGTGTGTGTATCACCAAGGTATTCAGATATTGGTCTCCTGCTTGCTGTCTGCAGTAATCGGCAAGTATCCTAAAGAGGCTAGAGTTGGTCCCTATTAGCACAGACACATCAGAGGCTCCTTTGGGGTCAGGGCATATTAAAGCAGCAGTGTCCACCTCCTGTCTTACCCCAGCAATCTCTTCTGGAAATTCCAGGTGCACTATGACATAGCCCTGATATGGGTATTCATCCATGCTGAGGCCACACAGACCAATGCCAGTCAGTGGCTGTATAGGCAGGTGCCTAAGCATCTGTTGGTAGAATGACTGAAATATAATAGTCACTTGAGATCCAGTGTCAAGCACGGCTTTACACTCCGCCCCTTCAATCCTCACCATGACCTCTGCTCGCGGACCTATCAGTCCTGCAGGGATCCCAGCTGGATGGTCTCTTTTGGGGGAATCTTCAAATCCTGTAGGTCTAGGTGGTCTCCGTCCCCAGACCTTCTGGCTGATACTGGGTCTCTCCCAACTGCTCCTCAGCTTTTCATACACTAAGGAGGGGTTCTCTTCCTTATGGCAGTTAGCAGCACTGTGCTCCTCCTGGCCACACCGGTAGCAAAAGTATTGCCCTTTCCTGCTTCGCCGGAGTGGGACAGTGGCTGTAGGTACTGACTTCTCCATTGTCACAGTCTGAGACTCCTTATTCCTGGAAACCTTAGCTCGGTCAACGATGATTTGCAGCTCAGCTATCCGTTTCGTCAGGACCTGCATTTGTTGGGCAAGTTCCTCTGTGGTGCTCACCATCAGTACACTGGCCATTTGCAGTGGCGTTGTGCTGCCTGGTTCCAATGTTTGGGCTTCCCAACACTCGCTGGCAGTCTGCCTTTCTTCCTCTTCTCTGACCTCCTTTATCAGCTGGGAGTAACTTGGGGGATGATCCTGCCGTTCTCTTAGTCGGAGATGAAGTAGGATCGGGTTCTGATACTGAGTCCCTCTTACAACTTGAGCCAGTCTGGTCTGATCCATCTGTTCAGCAGTCACTGCTCCCCTCATAACAGCTCTCTGAAGCAGTCTCTCCAGCCTCTGTATATAGGCTGAAGTTTTCTCACCCCTTTGCTGTCGGGAATCAAGGAATTTACAGTAACTGTCTTCAGGGCTCTCTACGCTCCCAAAGGTATTATCAAGGGCCTTTAGGCAGTCCTGCACACTAACCCCAGGGTCAATTAGCTTCAGGGTGCGAATTACATCTAGTGCTGGGCCACTAAGGCTCTCTATTAGACATCTTCGCATTTCTACATAGGGTACGGCCCACTCCCGCAGCATTTCAGTGGTATGCTCCAACCAGGGTTCAAACTCCTCTTCCCCATCAAATAATCTTAACTTACGACACGAGTTTGACGTAGCATAAGCCAGCACAATCTTTTCTAATATGTGCCCCAGTGCTTTTGCCCAATCATAGGCTGCGGCTGCCACCCCTGAGCTAGAGGCTGCAGGACTGGGGCCCATCAGACCCGACATATTAGCCATTACACAAACAGTAATTTCCTCAAAATATAAACACAATTATTTCCCAATACAGTGGAACACTCAACACGTGCTTGCGAGGGGTACTGACCCAGGCATCCCGGACGAGCCCCCAAAAATGTAACCCTTCTGCCGGGCCGAAACGACAGCAGCAAGGGCCGGGTTCAATACGTAGGGGTCCCTTATCCACAACATAATGCAAAACCAGCTCAAGCCCCCACCCAGTGACCTAGGAAAATCTTACACACACCCCTGGGCGCCTCGAGAGGCAATACTTCCCCTCTCACAAGCACAGAGTCTTGGTGTAGCAGAAAAGGTTTAATTACATGACAAACAACAAGCATTAAATTGGGAAAATACCTCAGCTAGAGTTCATAGGTCAAACTGTGAGCAAAGACCCACTCCAGCAAATTGGGCCATGTCCTTCTCTCGGGGCCCTTGAGTCCAGCAATCCCCAAATCACCCACAGTCCCAAAAGTCCCACAATCCAAAAGTCTCTGTCCCGGGTCAGTGCAGCCCCAGAGTTCAAGAGTCTCTCTGCAGAGGTCCCCCCCCCCAGCATGGGTAGAAAGGGGCACCTTACGTGGTCCGGGGCCAACTGCCCTGCCTCTTCGTGGGGTTCTGCTTCCACTAGTCATCCCCGCAAACAGCTCAGCTCCGCTTGCTCTGTGGGCTGCTCCGCTCTGCCAGCTGCTCTGGTCCACCAGCTGTCCTGTGATCCACTCCAGCCGTCCTCGCGAGCTGCTTGGCTCCACTCACCCAGTGGCTGCACAAACTGCTCCACTCCGCTCTGCCAGCTGCTCTGCTCCACAGTATTGCTTCAGGCTCCCCCACTCATTAGCACAGTACTCAGTGCTCTCAGCTCAGCAAGTCCAGCTCGTCAGTGATTTCAGCTCTTAGTGATTCCAGCTCATTGTAGGGGAGCCCCAGTGCCAGTGAATTCAGCTCAGTAACCTGTATCTAGACTCTTAAGAGAATCAAACATTAACTCTGACATTCCCCAGTGGAGAGAGGCACAGGTGGAACTGGTGCTTCTGGCTCACAAAAAGAGGCTGCACCACCCAGTACAGATCTCTGTCCCCAGCCTCTCTTCTTTCAATGGGTTTTGGAACCCATGTCCCTTGTCTAGCAAGTGCTATTTAGTTGATAATGAAACCCTCTATCATAAGACAGTTTTGTAGTTCCTCATTTACTTAATCAGGGTGACAACATTTCGTTCCTCCTGCCCCAATAACAACGAAATTGGGGGTCCCACAGCTGTGAAAATAACCATCCCATGCTGCTTTGCGGTATGCTAAATGGGGTGGGAGTGCCAATGCAAATAACAAATGCCAAGGCAAACACTCGAAACTTCTTCCTGCACTCCCCATAATTTACCACCAGATGTCAGGGTAGAGCTCATCCTGACTCTGCTTACAAATTATTTAGCAGTTTCTCTTTGAAGTCTGGTCCTGAAGTTTTTTTTGCTGCAGGATGGCCACCTTATGATCTGCTATGGTGTGGCCAGGGGGATTGAAGTGTCTCCTACAGGTTTTTGTATATTGCCATTCCTAATATCTGATTTGTGTCCATTTATCCTTTTCCGAAGGGACTGTCCAGTTTGGCCAATGTACATAGCAGAGGGGCATTGCTGGCATATGATGGCATATATTACATTGGTGGATGTGCAGGTGAATAAACTGGCGATGTTGTGGCTGATCTGGTTGGTCCTGTGCTGGTGTCGCTGGTGTAGATATGTGGGCAGAGTTGGCATCGAGGTTTGTTGCATGGGTTGGTTCCTGAGTTAGAGTTACTATGGTGCAGTGTGTGGTTGCTGGTGAGAATATGCTACAGGTTGGCAGGTTGTCTGTGGGTGAGGACTGGCCTGCCTCCCAAGGCCTGTGAAAGTCTGGGATCATTGTCCAGGATGGGTTGTAGATCCCTGATGATGTGTTGGAGGGGTTTGAGCTGGGGACTGTATGTGATGGCCACTGGAGTCCTGTTGGTTTCTTTCTTGGGTTTGTCTTGCAGCAGGAGGCTTCTGGGTACACGTCTGGCTCTGTTGATTTGTTTCCTTATTTCCTCGTGTGGGTATCGTAGTTTTGAGAACGCTTGGTGAAGATCTTGTAGGTGTTGGTCTCTGTCTGAGGGGTTGGAGCAGATACGGTTGTACCTCAGTGCTTGGCTGTAGACCAGGGCTCGGCAACCTCCGGCACACGTGCCGAACACGGCACACAAGCCGATTTTGAGAGGCACGCAGCTGCCTGCCGCTATCCCGGCCCCCCGCCCCACTCAGCCCCCCGCCCACCGCTCTCCCCTGTGGGGGCGGGAGGCAGAAGCTTGGTCCTGCGGCAGCCAAGCTTCCCCCTCCCCCACATCTTCCCCCATCGTGGTGCTTTCCTGCCCCCCCACCCATCCCTGCACTGATCAGCTGATGGCCCTTGCCAGGGGGAGGGGGAAGAGCGGCAGCGTGCACAGCAACTCCATAGGGATGGAGGCACATCCCTTCCAGCCCCCTACCATGAGCTGCTCAGGGCAGGGGGCTGGGAGCACCCCCACGAGCCGAGCCTGTAGAATTTGGTATTGGAGAGTTGTCTGGCAGCCTCCTTCTGGTAGACTCCTGAGGGTCACAACGACAGTCTGGACCTATACATAGAATGCTTCTGCCGACATGCACAGGCAGAAATTGTGGAAAAACAGCATTCCTTGCCTCATAACCTAAGTCGTGCAGAACGCAATGCCATCCACAGCCTCAGAAATAACCCTGACATGATAATCAAAGAGGCTGATAACGGAGGTGCTTTTGTCAGTATGAACTGCTCTGACTACCAGAAGTGAAGAAAATCATTATTTATTGGGTGATTGTGAAACAATAACTCCACGATCCAAGGATGTTATTCAGTGACAGACCTGGAAACATACAAATTACAGAGCCAGCCACACTGAGTGGCATAAGGGCAGCTGTTGCTGCCACAGCCAGAAATATCACAGCAAGACAAAGCGTCCCTGCGATGCACATCCCATGCGGCCCGCTCCAGTGCCCAGGGCGCCTCATCGGCAGGTGGCTGGGAAATATTCTAGCTCGAAAATTAAGGTGGCTTTCTGAGGTGCTGGGACCTGCATGTCACATCCCAGCTGGTCCATGGGCCTGCTTACAAATCCACCTGAAAGGCTCAGTGCAGCTGACATCATTCCACAAATTCCGGTTGATTGGATTGATGTGAACACAGTCTTCTCTGCCTCCAATCCCCTGATCCCAGTTGTCTGGCTGATTCTCCGCCCAGAACCTACGGATCAGAGTGTTAATGTCTCAGTGGAGAACCACAGCCAATTCCTGAGCTCAGTTCTGCTCTGTGGACTCTGTTGTTGGCAGGGGACCAAGACACCCAGCAATGACGCGGTGAAGCGATGCACCCCCCCGGCCACCCCTCAGAGTTCTCCACAGCTCTTGTGGCCATGGTGACGAAGGGCTTCTGATGGCCGGGGGTAGCACCTGCCCTGCGCCTGACAGGACAGCAAAGAGCCAAAGTCAGTGTGTGGCTCCAAATGCTGAGCAGCAGCAACTCGGATCTCAGTGCCCAGAACCAGAGCAGGTGGCACAGCACGTCCCAGGCACCCCCGAGATGGGAACGCAGGAACGGCAAGAGAGGGCATCGGGGGCCAGTCATTAACTGCTCCCTGGCCCTGCTTATGGGCCTCGCCCACAGCCCCCTGAGGTCACTGCACCGACTGCAGCTGGCTCCAGCCATGCCCCCGGCCCCACAGCCTCCCCGTGCCCAGCCTGACCGAGGGGAGCGCAGCGCAATCCCAAGGAGAGCGGGAACCTGCCGCCACTCCAGACTCCCCTGGCTGCACTGAGTCGACTTGGGGCCAGATCCTCAGCTGGTGTAAATCCCTGTGGTTCATTCCAGTCAATGCCGAGTTACCCCAGGGGAGGCTCTGGCCCTGGGTCTCAGTGGGCACTGAACACACACTCCGTGTTGAGGCTCCTGCTCTAAGCAAAGGGGCATTAGCAGAAATTCCTGAGAGGATTCACAGCTGTCGTGGCAGCGCCCGGGGGCCTCCCTCAGGATCGGGCCCACTGTGCCGGGTGCTGCATAGACACCAGGGGCCGTACAGACGCTGCCCGAAAGAGCTTGTGACCCAACGTGTAATAAATAATCACGTCTCTCAAGCTTTACTCACCCCCTGCTTGCGTCTGCTCTGTATTCTGTGCCGTCCAACCAGCGCCAGCTGCCTTCTGTCTCCCGGTCGGTGAGTCCAATCCAGTGAGCTTCTCCCCGGGTCTCCTTGGAGAGAAACTCCTGCACAACACAGTTTGCAGCATGTGCAGGTCACCCAAGAGAGGCTGCAGGATGCAGCCGCAGCTGCCTGGGCTGAACAGATTTTGAGGGAGAGGAAAGGGCGTCTGGTGGTGTGAGCAGGGCACTGGGCAGCGGGAGACGCGGTGTCCTGCCCCCAACGCTGACAGTGACTAGCTGGGAGACCATGAGGGAGCCCTGGAGCAGCTCTGTGTGTGTGTCTGCATCTGTATCTGCCTGGGGCTAACAGCAGGGACCGGTCTCAGAACACTCCCCACGGCCCCTCAGAGCTGGGCTGCGGCAGGTACTGACGGGCACTTTAGAGTTCACACCAGCCCCCTGCCCTTGCAGGAGGCAAAGCTCGGAGCAGAGAATTGGGTGCAAAGTCTGGCCCTGCCGGAGGGTGGGATTTTCCTCCTCTGAAAGTGCCGCAGAGGCCTGGGGCGAGGGCTGCAGTGGGCACGTGGGGAGCGAGGATTCTCTGCGAGGTGCATGGCCCATTGAACACAAGCCTTCCAGTTACAGGCTTCTATATTGTCCAGCAGGAGCTCAGGCCTGGGGAGAGGGATCAAAGGGGTCCTCACTGGGAAAGGCCATTGGGTTTGCAGGAAATGCTACATGGGAAGTAGGGAAAAGCAGAAATGAGCCTGACCCCAAATCCCCCTCCCCTGGCACCCCAGACTCCGGGAAGTCCAGATCCTGGCTCTGTTCCTCTGCCCCATCTCTGCTTTTCAACTGATGAGTGAAACCCTTGAGTCAGGTTCCAAGGTTTCACATCCGTTGTGGGATAATTTGCCACAAGACACATCACAGATTTACAACCTCAGCTGCCACCTTCCACCTCTTTCTGGTGTGAAACAAGGCACTGACCCATTATCCAAGCCCCTAGGAGCTTTCTGCACTCACCTGTTCCGCCTGGGAGGAGACAGAGGTCAGGTGCGAGTCCTGAGACACACAGAACTGCTCGGCCTCGTCCCACGACTTCCCTTCTTGTGAAAAGTAATAGAGGTTCCCACTATAAAACCTCCATCCCCTGGAGACCTTTGTCAGCACATCACCTAGGAGCAGATACTGAGGTGAGAAGCCCAGGCTAAAGTCACAGGGACATACACAGGGAGCCCAGAGATTCTAGTGCTGCATTTCCCTTCCCCTTCAGCTGCCCCAAGGCCAGGGAACTTCTGAATGGGTGCTCCCATTAGGCTAACGAGGCCTAGGGTGTAATTTAACGCCACACCGATCACCACGGTGTGGGCCCAGGTGCAGCCACCGGTGATTTTCAATGGAAGAGAACTCAGGGCTGGTGAAAGTCGCTGCGTTGTCAGCCTGGGAGCCTGAAATCCTCCGTTCATCCTCAGCAGCAGCAGAAGCGGCACCAGTCAGCACTGCAGCTAGTACTTACTGCAGCGACCTTGCACTGCTGCTCGCGCTGCACTGACGTTATGCAGCTGGATCTGAATTTCTCCATACGCTGCACTGACATTACCCAGCTCGGCTTTCAGCTTCCGGACTCCTGCCTGCGCTTCATCCAATAGCCGAAGACCTAGAAGAAAGTCACAGCGACGTCAGTGGAGATGCAGAACACTTGATTATCAGCACGTGCAGTAGAGCAACACCTGCCGGCCCCTGTGTGCCAGGCGCTGTACGGACAGGAGGGGACAGTCCCTGCTCTCAACAGCTCACAGTCAAAATAGACGTGAGGTGGGAGAAATAAAGGATGATTTTCCTGCAGGGGAACTGAGGTGCAGGGAGAGGTGCCCAAGATCACACAGGAAGTTTGCAGCAGAGCTGGGAATTGACCCCAGCTCTCCTGAATTCTAGCCCTGTCCCCCCAGTCTCCCCAGCCACCTCTTCCCAATCGCTCCCCCCTTGTGAGCTGTGAGCGGGTCCCCTGCAGCATGGGGCAGAGCTGGGGCTGCAAGAACATCCATGGCCCCAAGCCCTGGCCCGGGGCTCCAGGCCGGGATTTTGAACAGCCCAGCGTTCAGGCGAGTTCTGTGCCGGGGTTTAGTTCAGGCCCATTTTCTGACTGGACGCTGAATAACCTGATCCATGGACGGGTTTGTACGTGCAGCCCTGTGCCAGACAGACAGACAGTTGTGAGACGTGGCCACAAGGGAGCGCTCTGCCTCCAGCAATGGGACTGTGGCAGGTACCCAAATTATTGGAGCTGCACAGGGAGGGCTCCGGGACTGGGGGGCAAATGGAGACCCACGAGTGCAGCTCCACTGACGTCCCGCTTACACCAGGGTCTGAATTCGGCCCTGTGTGTCTCATGAGCTGCATCCGTCTTTCCCGCCAATGCAACCCTGACAATACAGGGACCAAGGCGAAAACTATGAAGCGAAGTGATATAATAGTGATGATGAAATGCTAAGGGAAATTAGAGAGGCTATCAAAATTAAGAACCCAATAATAGTGGGGGATTTCAATTATCCCCATATTGACTGGGAACATTTCACTTCAGGACGAAATGCAGAGATAAAATTTCTCGATACTTTAAATGACTGCTTCATGGAGCAGCTGGTACGGGAACCCACAAGGGGAGAGGCGACTCTAGATTTAATCCTGAGTGGAGCGCAGGAGCTGGTCCAAGAGGTAACTATAGCAGGACCGCTTGGAAATAGTGACCATAATACAATAGCATTCAACATCCCTGTGGTGGGAAGAACATCTCAACTGCCCAACACTGTGGCCTTTAATTTCAAAAGGGGGAACTATACAAAAATGAGGGGGTTAGTTAGACAAAAGTTAAAAGGTACAGTGACTAAAGTGAAATCCCTGCAAGTTGCATGGGCCCTTTTTAAAGACACCATAATAGAGGCCCAACTTCAATGTATACCCCAAATTAAGAAAAACAGTAAAAGAACTAAAAAAGAGCCACCGTGGCTTAACAACCATGTAAAAGAAGCAGTGAGAGATAAAAGACTTCCTTTAAAAGTGGAAGTCAAATCCCAGTGAGGCAAATAGAAAGAAGCACAAACACTGCCAACTTAAGTGCAAGAGTGTAATAAGAAAAGCCAAAGAGGAGTTTGAAGAACGGCTAGCCAAAACTCCAAAGGTAATAACAAAATGTTTTTTAAGTACATCAGAAGCAGGAAGCCTGCTAAACAACCAGTGGGGCCCCTTGACGATGAAAATACAAAAGGAGCGCTTAAAGATGATAAAGTCATTGCGGAGAAACTAAATGGATTCTTTGCTTCAGTCTTCACGGCTGAGGATGTTAGGAGATTCCCAAACCTGAGCTGGCTTTTGTAGGTGACAAATCTGAGGAACTGTCACAGATTGAAGTGTCACTAGAGGAGGTTTGGAATTAATTGATAAACTCAACATTAACAAGTCACCAGGACCAGATGGCATTCACCCAAGAGTTCTGAAAGAACTCAAATGTGAAGTTATGGAACTATTAACCAAGGTTTGTAACCTGTCCTTTAAATCGCTTCGTACCCAATGACTGGAAGTTAGCTAATGTAACGCCAATATTTAAAAAGGGCTCTAGGGGTGATCCTGGCAATTACAGACCGGTAAGTCTAACGTCGGTACCGGGCAAATTAGTTGAAACAATAGTAAAGAATAAAATTGTCAGACACATAGAAAAACATAAACTCTTGAGCAATAGTCAACATGGTTTCTGTAAAGGGAAATCGTGTCTTACTAATCTATTAGAGTTCTTTGAAGAGGTCAACAAACATGTGGACAAGGGGATCCGTAGACATAGTGTACTTAGATTTCCAGAAAGCCTTTGACAAGGTCCTCACCAAAGGCTCTTACGTAAATTAAGCTGTCATGGGATAAAAGGGAAGGTCCTTTCATGGATTGAGAACTGGTTAAAGGACAGGGAACAAAGGGTAGGAATTAATGGTAAATTCTCAGAATGGAGAGGGGTAACTAGTGGTGTTCCCCAAGGGTCAGTCCTAGGACCAATCCTATTCAATTTATTCATAAATGATCTGGAGAAAGGGGTAAACAGTGAGGTGGCAAAGTTTGCAGATGACACTAAACTACTCAAGATAGTTAAGACCAAAGCAGTGATTGGGCAACAAAATGGCAAATGAAATTTAATGTGGATAAATGTAAAGTAATGCACATTGGAAAAAATAACCCCAACTATACATACAACATGATGGGGGCTAATTTAGCTACAACGAGTCAGGAAAAGATCTTGGAGTTATCGTGGATAGTTCTCTGAAGATGTCACACGCAGTGTGCAGAGGCGGTCAAAAAGCAAACAGGATGTTAGGAATAATTAAAAGGGATAGAGAATAAGACTGAGAATATATTATTGCCCTTATATAAATCCATGGTACGCCCACATCTCGAATACTGTGTACAGATGTGGTCTCCTCACCTCAAAAAGATATTCTAGCACTAGAAAAGGTTCAGAAAAGAGCAACTAAAATGATTAGGGGTTTAGAGAGGGTCCCATATGAGGAAAGATTAAAGAGGCTAGGACTCTTCAGTTTGGAAAAGAGGAGACTAAGGGGGGACATGATAGAGGTATATAAAATCATGAGTGATGTTGAGAAAGTGGATAAGGAAAAGTTATTTACTTATTCCCATAATACAAGAACTAGGGGTCACCAAATGAAATTAATAGGCAGCAGGTTTAAAACAAATAAAAGGAAGTTCTTCTTCACGCAGCGCACAGTCAACTTGTGGAACTCCTTACCTGAGGAGGTTGTGAAGGCTAGGACTATAACAATGTTTAAAAGGGGACTGGATAAATTCATGGTGGCTAAGTCCATAAATGGCTATTAGCCAGGATGGGTAAGAATGGTGTCCCTAGCCTCTGTTCGTCAGAGGATGGAGATGGATGGCAGGAGAGAGATCACTTGATCATTGCCTGTTAGGTTCACTCCCTCAGGGGCACCTGGCATTGGCTACTGTCGGTAGACAGATACTGGGCTAGATGGACCTTTGGTCTGACCCGGTACGGCCTTTCTTATGTTCTTAAGGGAGCAACAGTGAAAGGACGGAAGATGGTGACCACGAGGCATCCTGCACAGGAGCATGGGGCGGATGCAGCCAGCCTGCCACTGACAGGAAGGGAGCTAGGAGGGAGCCTGGAGCAGCCACCCGTCCCTGGGAACAGAGCCTCCGTTGGCAGAGGAATGTGCAGAGCAGCAGCTCGTTAGACAGGGGGATGGGACCACCTGGCAGGGAAGTGTATGGAGGGGAGCAGGAGGATGCCAGGCACCCACCATCCCTGTAGGCAGGAGAGTGCTCAGCGTCCAGGCCAAGGGAGGGGAACTGACCCTGATGCCTAAGACCCTCGTCCTGCGACTTACTGTCCGATCCCTTCGCTGACGCGTCCGAGGCATCGTCAGGCTGCAGAGAGACTTGGAGCTTCTGCACCGCTTCTTCAACCGCTTGCAGCTTGCTCTGTGCCCGGAGATCTAGAAATCACACGTCTGCAGGTCAGCGACCGAACCGAACTGCGGCTGGAGACCAGCCGCGCCCAGAGAAGGAACATGCTCCGAGCGCGAGGCTGTTCTCTATGACGTCTTTATTTTAATCTTGGACAGCTTCCCTCCCGAGGAGGGACACCGGCACAGCCAAGGCCCCGTTCGGGGCTCTCTCCTGGTGTATGTCACAGAGCAGTGACCTGGAGCGGCCGGCTTCAGCCTCATGAGACGCGGCTCCCTCCTGCTCCTCGCCCGGGCCCGGCTGCCAGGGAGACTGGCCGAATGTGCTGGGGGGAGGCGTGGCGGGAGAAGGACAGAGCCCCCCGCAGGTAACTCTGGTGGGGCGGGGAGTGCATGGTGGCCCTGGGGTGGGCACGGGGGTTACTGGGCAGAGGAGATGTGGGGCAGTCACGTGTCCTCCCCTTTAGATTGTGGCCCCCCAGCACGGGGAGGCGCCAGTCGTCTTTGCCACTCACTGCCCCTAAGGAACAGGGGCTTGTCTCCCCTCTCCTCCAAGAGCTCTCCACTCCAGCTCCCTGTTTTCAGCTGTTCGCTGGCTCCAGGGCAGGGACTCTTTGGCAGAGCAGGGTATTAAACCCAGCACTCTGAGCCCCCAGACAAGCGCCCGAACCACTGGGCCGTCCGGTCTCTCCATAGGGCATTTCAATGGTGCCATGAGGACGCCTGGGGCTGAGGCTCGTGCTGGTGATATGTGGTCAGGAACGGACCCAGCGTTACCCTCAGGGTGCAGGTTGAGCATGTGGGGCTGCCACATGTGATCTGAAGTCCCTGAGGTGATGCTCAGGCAGGATGAAGTTCACCCAGCCCATCCCTGACAGGTGGTTGTCTAACCTGTCCTGAAAAACCTCCCGTGATGGGGGTTCCACAGCCTCCCCAGGTGACCTGTGCCAGTGCTGGACCATCGTTAGACTTAGAAAGTTTGTGCCAGTATCAAAACAGCAGGGCAAGATCTTACAACTCCATTCGAACTCCCTGGAGCAGGAGATTTATTTGGGTGGAAACGTGGTCGATATTCTGCTGAAATATGTTCCCCTCCCCCAGTCGAGCCAGCTGGCCTGTGTGGAAGTTGGCAAACATTGGGCTTGGAGCTGCAGTTGAACTTACATAGAAGCGTCACAGCAAGGAGGGACATAGCCAGGGCCAGACTCAGGAGGAGAAGGACAGCAGTGACGATGATGCCCCCTGCCCTGTGCCGCCAAGGGACCGAGGTCTTGGGAGGGTTTCCTTGAAGGAGAAGAAGAAACGTATCCATGGAAAGTTACAGCTCAACTGCCACTGACCAAGGAAACTCCACCCCTGAAATCCAATAACTGCTCAGCCTCCTAGTCCCTGAGTGTGGTTAACAGCAACAGCGGAATGAGGCCAAATAAGGTCAGAACCGACCAGAACTCGAATGAGAAAAGTGACCCTCCCTAAATCGGGAGTGACTCTAGTGCCAGGCAGGCGTCCTGTGAGAGAGATCTGGGAGCAGGATTTCCCCCCTGCCTAAGCATTTCTTGAGAGGGAAGTTTAGGGCTTGTGAAGTCCAGGCCCAAAGGAGTGAGAAAAGGAGCCTGAAACAACTTATGAAATATGAACTCAACGAGGCAGTGAAATGAGGGGAAATGATTCTATGCAGGAGAAAAGTGGGGCTGACAGCAGCAGTGTGCTCAGAAGGGCTTTTCTACAGCATCCCTGTCTGATAACCCATCCCCAGGATGCTGGGCTCCTCCCTGCAAGGCAGCCAATGGGTGAATCACAGGGCAAAGCCAGAAGACTGTGTCTCCCCTGCACATTAAAGGGAGAAGACTAGAGCTGCATTCAAGCCAGGATCTATGTGTAGACAGACATAGGCGGCAGGTTTGTATAATTTTTGGTGGGGCCCAAAATGGTGGTGCCCCCCCCCCCCGCCCTGTAAGCCAATATAAAATGAAGCTACAACGCGTCAGTGCCACAAGATTACAAGGGTCAATTAAAAGTGGAAAGTCAGAAGCAGCACTTGCCTACTTCAATATACAGTATTATATTTTGTTGCATCTGTTGTGATGAAGTGGGAATGTTCTTAATATTTTCTCTGAATACTGTGTGGGTGCCTCAGTTTCCCCTGCAAGATGCCAACTGAAGGTGTTGGGGACAAAGAGATCAGGTGGCCTCCTTGTCCAGAAGAGACACAGAGGCCAGAGGAGGGAGTGTCAGTTTGGAGCTGGCTGGGGAAATTGGGAGAGACCCAGAACTTGGTTCTGGGCTACCCACCCCCCAAGATGGACCTGACAGAGGGGTTCTGTTTTCTGTACCAACAAGCTCTGTTTAAACTGTGTTCCCGTCATCTAATAAACCTTCTGTTTTACTGTCTGGCTGAGAGTCACATCTGACTGCGGAGTTGGGGTGCAGCGACCTCTGGTTGCCCCAGGACCAGCCTGGGCAGACTCACTTTGGAAAGTGCATGATGTGGAAGGGCATGCTGAATGCTCCGAGGTCAGACCCAGGAAGGTGTAAGCTTCTTGCCCTGGAGACAGTATGCTCCGAGAGAGGAGGCTCCCCCAGAGTCCTGACTGGCTTTGTATGGAGATGTTCCAAAGCATCACAGCATCCCCTTCCACACCGTGCACTTCCCAGAAGTCCGCACAGGCACTGACACTCCCTCCTCCGGCCTTTGTCTCTTTTCCAGGCATTAGGAGGCCACCTGATCTCTCTGTTCTCCAACACCTTCAGTTGGCACCTTGCAGGGGAAACTGATTTGGGAGAGGTAAAAGCTGCCCAAACCGAGCTTGAGCACTCCTGAATTTTGAGGTGTTCAAATCTGGAAGGCAGGTGCTGGGGGTGGGAGAGGGCTGTGGGCTCCATGGGGGAGCATGGCAGCAACTGTCTGGAGCTGCATGGAGCCAGATATGGTGGTCTGAGTGGCATAGTAAGCGGTTTGGGGGTTGGAGAAGAGGTAGGGAGTTCCGGGGGGCAGTCAAGGGACAAGGAGCAGGGGGAGTTGGATGGGGCAGAGGTTCGAAGGGGCAGTCAGGGGACAGGCAGCAATTGGATAGGCATGGGAGTCTAAGAGGTTTATCAGGGGACAGGTAGGGGGTGCGGTCCTGGGGGGGAAGTTGGGTGGGGTCTCAGGAGGGGGCAGTTGGGGACAAGGAGAAGAGAGGCTTAGATAGGGGCTGAGGTCCCAAGGGGCAGTTAGGGGCAGGGGTCTCGGGAGGGGGTAATCGGGGAACAAGGACCAGTGGGGCTTACATAGGGGGTGGAGGTTCTGGGGGGCAGTGGGGGCCGGGGTCTGGGGAGGGGGCAATCAGCAGACAGAGGCTGGTATTCAAAGGGCTCTGGGCTGCTGGCAGCGCGGGATCCCAGAGCCCTTTAAATCCCAACCCGGCTGGGAGTCAGAGGACTCTGGGCTGCCTGCAACCGCGGGGAGCCCAGAGCCTTTTAAATCCCAGCCGCGGCCGGGAGCCAGAGAGCTCTGGGCTGCCCGCCGCGGCGGGGAGCCCAGAGCCCTTTAAATCTCAGCCGCGGCTTGAATTTAAAGGGATCAGGGCTGCCTGCAACCGCGGGGAGCACGCAGCCCTTTAAATCCCAGCCGCGGCCGGGAATCAGAGGGCTCTGGGCTGCCTGCTGCGGCGGGGAGCCCAGAGCCTTTTAAATCCCAGCCACCGCCGGGAATCAGAGGGCTCTGGGCTGTCTGCTGCGGCGGGGAGCCCAGAGCCTTTTAAATCCCAGCTGCGGCCGGGAATCAGAGGGCTCTGGGCTGCCTGCAACCGCGGGGAGCCCAGAGCCCTTTAAATCCCAGCCGCGGCCAGGAATCAGAGGGCTCTGGGCTTCCCGCTACGGCGGGGAGCCCAGAGCCCTTTAAATCTCAGCCGCGGCTGGGATTTAAAGGGCTCTGGGCTGCCTGCAACCATGGGGAGCCCCGAGCCTTTTAAATCTCAGCCGCGGCTGGGATTTAAAGGGCTCTGGGCTGCCTGCAACCGCGGGGAGCCCAGAGCCTTTTAAATCTCAGCCGCGGCTGGGATTTAAAGGGCTCTGGGCTGCCTGCAACCGCGGGGAGCCCAGAGCCTTTTAAATCCCAGCCGCTGCCGGGAATCAGAGGGCTCTGGGCTGCCTGCTGCGGCGGGCAGCCCAGAGCCTTTTAAATCCCAGCAGCCGCCGGGAATCAGAGGGCTCTGGGCTGCCTGCAACCGCGGGGAGCCCAGAGCCCTTTAAATCCCAGCCGCGGCCGGGAATCAGAGGGCTCTGGGCTTCCCGCTACGGCGGGGAGCCCAGAGCCCTTTAAATCTCAGCCGCGGCTTGAATTTAAAGGGATCAGGGCTGCCTGCAACCGCGGGGAGCACGCAGCCCTTTAAATCCCAGCCGCGGCCGGGAATCAGAGGGCTCTGGGCTGCCTGCTGCGGCGGGGAGCCCAGGGCCTTTTAAATCCCAGCCGCCGCCGGGAATCAGAGGGCTCTGGGCTGTCTGCTGCGGCGGGGAGCCCAGAGCCTTTTAAATCCCAGCCACCGCCGGGAATCAGAGGGCTCTGGGCTGCCTGCAACCGCGGGGAGCTCAGAGCCTTTTAAATCCCAGCCGCGGCTGGGATTTAAAGGGCTCTGGGCTGCCTGCAACCGTGGGGAGCCCAGAGCCTTTTAAATCCCAGCCGCAGCCGGGAATCAGAGGGCTCTGGGCTTCCCGCTACGTCGGGGAGCCCAGAGCCCTTTAAATCTCAGCCGCGGCTGGGAATCAGAGGGCTCTGGGCTCCCCGCCGGGGCGGGCAGCCCAGAGCCTATTAAATCCCCGCCGCGGCCGGGAATCAGCGGGCTCTGGGCGGCCGGCAACCGCGGGGAGCCCAGAGCCTTTTAAATCCCAGCCGCGGCCAGGAATCAGAGGGCTCTGGGCTCCCCGCTGGGAAGCCCAGAGTTTTAAATCCCAGCCGCGGCTGGGATTTAAAACTCTGGGCTCCCAGCGGTTGCAGGCAGTCCAGAGCCCTCTGATTCCGCGGCTGGGATTTAAAAGGCTCTGGGCTGCCGGCAGCGCACAGCAGGGGAGAAACCTAGCTCCAAATATTGGTGGAGCAGAGCCCCTGTCTGTGAATATTCCTGGGGCTAAAGCCCCAGGAGCCCATATAAGTCGGCGCCCATGTAGACAGAAGTAAGTGTGCTCGGTGTGCTCTGGATTTGGTCTCCCCAAGGTGAACGGCAGCTGCTTGGAGACACAAGACTGTCAGATTCTCCTCTCCCTGAAAGTCTCAGCCTGCCGCACCCCCTCCCTCTCTGATCTGGGCCTCAGCCATTAGCTCGCGCCGCTCCCCCATGGGGTGTGGTTCCTGGAACCAGCAGACAACACTCAGATGCCCAGATAATCCCCTTACATTGCAGAAGTGGCTTCTCTCATGCTAACCAAAGGGTGAAGCTGCCTCTCACTAATGTACTGAGTTTACAGTTCTCAGCCTTTCCTGAAACAGATTCTGGGAGGAGCGTCTCTGTCACTGAGCGCACACTACATTTTTCCTTATGTGTTCATAGAATCACAGAATATCAGGGTTGGAAGGGACCTCAGGAGGTATCTAGTCCAACCCCCTGCTCAAAGCAGGGCCAATCCCCAACTAAATCATCCCAGCCAGGGCTTTGTCAAGCCGGGCCTTAAAAACCTCTAAGGAAGGAGATTACACCACCTCCCTAGGTAACCCATTCCAGTGCTTCACCACCCTCCTAGTGAAATAGTGTTTCCTAATATCCAACCTAGACCTCCCCCACTGCAACTTGAGACCATTGCTCCTTGTTCTGCCATCTGCCACCACTGAGAACAGTCTAGGTTCACCTGTGATGAAGGCGAACTGCAAAAAACGGCTGCCCCAAAAGCAGAACTACGTGACCTCAAAAAAAAATGCCCAGCCATGGTGCAGGCCCTTAGAAAGCTGCAGCACAACTCCCCTGCACCCTTCCCAGGTCAATACTCCCCTCTCAGCATTCACAGAACACAGCCGGAACATTCCCACTTCCTCACACCTGCCTGGGCAGACTCGCGTGGGAAGCGCACAAAGGGGCATATGCTACATGCTCCCAGAAGACACCCAGGAGGTGAAGCCGTGTGAGCTTCTTGCCCTGCAGACAGTCTGCTCCATGGGAGAGGAGGCTCCCCAAAGTCCTGAGTGGCTTTGTGGGGAGCAGTTCCAGAGCATCGCCCGGGGACTCCGTAACGCCGTCCTCTTTGAAACCCCCTTTCAGGGAGTTGAAAGCAGCTATCAAATCCCCCCTCACTCTTCTCTTCTGCAGACTAAACAATCCCAGCTCCCTCAGCCTCTCCTCATAAGTCATGTGCTCCAGCCCCCTAATCATTTTTGTTGCCCTCCGCGGGACTCTTTCCAATATTTCCACATCCTTCTTGTAGTGTGGGGCCCAAAACTGGACACAGTACTCCAGATGAGGCCTCACCAATGCTGAATAGAGGGGAATGACCATGATCCTCGATCTGCTGGCAATGCTCCTACTTATACAGCCCAAAATGCCATTAGCCTTCTTGGCAACAAGGGCACACTGCTGACTCATAGCCAGCTTTTCCTTTGTCGCTGCAGAGAGCCTAGCTGAGCTCGGTGCATAGCTGCAGCTGCCCACTGAACCTCACATCCTCACCCGCACCCTCCACTTCCGTCAGCCCCGTCTACATGCCTGTCTCCTGACCCTTCCTGGGCGTCTTTCATGTGTTCAATCCAGAACAGCTGCCACATGGCATCTGGATTGCACTGAAACCAAAGGGGATAAACAACCCCTGGAGCAGGACCTTGTTGAGCTGACACCTGCACAATGAAACATAAAAACATAAGAACGGCCAGACTGGGTCAGACCAAAGGTCCATCCAGCTCAGGATCCTGTCTGCCGACAGTGACCAGTGCGAGGTGCCCCAGAGGGAATGAACAGAACAGTGAATCCGTCCCCAGTTGCCCATTCCCAGCTTCAGGCAAAGAGACTAGGGACACCATCCCTGCCCATCCTGGCTAATAGCCAATGATGGGCCTATCCTCCATGAACTTATCTAGGAAATCTGTTATGGTTCTGGCCTTCACAATATCCCCTGGCAAGGAGTTCCACAGGTTAACTGTGCATTTTGTGAAGAAATACTTCCTTTTGTTTGTTTTGTTTGTTTGTCTTAAACCTTCACTTGGTGACCCCTAGTTCTTGTGTTATGAGAAGGAGTAAATAACACTTCCTTATTTACTTTCTCCACCCCAGTCATGATTTTATAGATCTCAGTCATATCTACCCTTAGTCTTCTCTTTTCCAAGCTGAAAAGTCCCAGTCTTATTAATCTCTCCTCATATGGCAGCCGTTCCATACCCCTAATCCCTTTTCTGAACCTTTTCCAATTTCAATATATCTTTTTTGAAATGTGGCGGTCACATCTGCACGCAGTATTCAAGACGTGGGTGTACCATAGATTTATATAGAGGCAATAGAATATTTTCTGTCCCTTTCTTAATGAGTCCGAACATTCTGTTCGCTTTTTTGAAGCCGCTGCACATTGAGTGGATGTTTTCAGAGAACTGTCCATAGTGACTCCAAGATCCCTCTCTTGAGTGGAAACAGCTAATTCAGACCCCATCGTGTTATAAGTATAGTTGGGATTATGTTTTCCAATGTGCGTTACTTTGCATTAATCAACATTCAATTTCATTTGCCATTTTATTGCCCAGTCACCCAGCCAAAGCCCTGAGAGGGGCCCCTTGTGCTGGGAGCTTTAGGAAAACAGCCTGGTCCTTATCTCAGCACTTCCAGCTCCATTTGCTCCTTGTCCTTGGAGGAACAGGCTCCCTTCCCTCCCCATCCCCGAGCCCTGGGGAAAACCCTTGTCTGGTAACACAGCTACATCTCCCTGCCCCTGCTCACGGTTAGACGCGTGTGCTCGGGCAGGGAAGGGGCAGAGGGTAAGGAAAGGAGGTGTCACTGTGAAATGGGGGGATGAGAGGGAGCTGGTCCCCAGAGATGGGGGCTGTGAGGATTCGACCCTGGTGATCTCCTCCTGGGAGAGGCTGATGGTGGCAGTGAGCTGGGGAGGGGGAGCCTGGCTGGCTTTTATGGCCAGCCCATGGCACTGCGCTGCCCGGCAGGAGGCTGGGATGCTGGGCAGGGACTCCCATCTCTCCCCCTGTGCCCTTCTCCCGCTGGGGACTGGCAGGGGAGAGAACGCACTGGGAAGCACTGACCGAGCACCCTCGCCCACTGCCCGTGGTGCTGTCTGGCCAGCACAAGGCTGAGCTCTGGGTTCGTGGTCAGTGGAGCAAGCGATCGCTGCCCAGGACGCTCTGCAGAGACCACAAAGCCAAGGAGAGGCCAGCGGGAGTCCAGGGTCCGGTGCAGCCTCTTGTGTTTACCTTTGGGCTGGGGAGCAGCTTCCGTCATTGGCATGTTCTCATAGATATCCTCATCCGCCATTGTCCTGCCTTCGCGCTGAGCTGAGCCCCTGATCACTGGCCTGTGGGTCCTTTCAGCAGCCTGCTGGGTTAGAGCCTCCCTCTGACAGCAGCCCTGGCCCAGAAATAGAAATGGGAAGTGATGCCGGGTGGTTGGATGAGGGAAGGAGGGGTAGTGGGAGGTCTGGAGATAAGAGATGATTGCACGGGGGAGGGAGATGGAGGGGGGATCGCATGGAGGGGCGAGACGGGTGGATGGGGGAAGGAGGTGAGAGGGAGGAGGAAGACAGCGCTCTGTCGGCAGCGCCTGGCCATAGGTGCTGGATCTAGGGGGGCTGCCGCACCCCCTGGCTGGTAGCGGTTTCCATCACATGCAGGGTTACAGTTCGGTTCTGTGGCTCTCAGCACCCCACTATTCACATTGTTCCAGCCCCCTGGGCCCAGCCTTTCATGGCCCCCTCTTGCGGGTGGGGCTCTGGCGAGAGCGTAAATGCATCATCCCCATGTGCAGCGCGTGCGATTGGCTGTCAGTGGTCGTTCAGGGAGGGGCTGGGCCTGGGGAAGCCTGGGCCCTCTCCCCTCCTGGGATACCCCCAGCTCCACCCCAGCCATGGCATCCTGCTCTGTGTCCTGGGCCTGCTTGTGTTGTGGGGCCTCCAGCGTCATCCCGCTGAAGCATGGTGAGGGGCAGGCTGGGGGCAGTGTGGGGCCAGGACTGTGTCCTGCTCCTTGCCTCCGGACCACGTCCCCTCCCCCCTGACCTTGGCGCCCTGATCAGTCACCCACATCGCCCGCCCCGAAGGCCGGCCCTATCCTGGGGCATCCACGACTGTCCAAATCTGCATCTTTTTCCTACGTGTGACCATCCACGGGTGGGAGTTCTGCTGTCCAAAGAGACAGACCCTGCTCACTGCTCCGGCGGTAACATGGGATGAGAGGGGGCACGTGTGCAATCAAAGGTTAGCGTGTTACACAAGCATCCTGGTGAGTACGAGCAGCACTGGTACAAGCAGCCAAGTGGGCACATGCCCAGCGATACATAAACGTTGGTGGCTGAACGCCGACATGACTTTGTAGCGTAGACACGGCCTCGGTCGCCATCTCTGGGGCTGTACAGGAGGTTTCCAGGAAGGACAAGCAGCCTTGCTGGCTTTTTCCTCTCCACTGATCACTCCCAGTTTGTCAAGTTTTGCTGGGAAACTTCCCCAGCCAGGCTGAGTTCGCCCTCCAGTTCCCTAGGTGAGACCAGTCCCCACATGCTCAGCTCTGCTCTGGCTGCGAGTCCAGGGCTGCTGCCTGCTGGGGGGGTGTCTGGGCGCTGGGCTGGGAGACGACAGTTTGGATGTTAGTGTAGTTGTGTAACCTGCACCTTGAGCCCTGCACCCCTTTGTGGGGAGGGGAAATCCTGGGACCGACGCAGCCTGACTCCTGCCTGAGGAGGATCCCGGCCAGCAGAGACCAGCCCCTCTGCAGTGACCGAGGGGTCCAGAGTCAGCTCTGACCCTGAGGATCATTCATGGAGTTTGTGAGGCCATCAGGGAATTTATTTTGGGGACCCCCTACTCCCTGAACTGTGTCCTCAAGCCAGGGAGTGACGGTTTGGGGATTTTATAACCTGCTGCTTATTAAACCTGTGGAAGGACTTACCACCTCCTCCCACTTGTGAGTCCTTTGGGTTGTACTGAACCCAGCCAGCCACACGGCCAAACCACTGCAGAGACGATCTCGTGGTCATACGTCATCAAAGGCCCCAACATAGTACGGTACCGATGGACACTGATCTTACATTTCATACATCAGGTCCCGTGACTGGGGAAAGTCACGGGTATTAGCAGTGTTTTACCCTGTTATGGTATGTTTGTCTCCTGTTTAATACAATTACTGTGTTGAATACATTGGATGTGTTTGTGTTATTTCTTGGGAGTCTCCAACGATCTGGCAAGTAAGTGGGAGTTCCTGTGGTAAATTTTCCTAAGCTGCCCTGGTGACCCTGCCAGGAAGGAGCGAGGGGCACCACCAAATAAATTCCTAGGGGAAAATAAAGAAGATTCACCCTGCTGAGGGGGTGGCGGGATCCAGGAGAACCCAGACCTGTCCATCAACTCCTGTAAGCCAACTGGCATTAAAGAAGGTGACCAGGTGGAGCGGGGGCGCTACATGGGAATTACTGCTGGCCGGACGGAGCTTTGGACTGGTGTTTGCTGAGGAGATTCTGAGGTGCTGGGTGGGGACGGAGAGGCCGCCATTCTCCTCAGGCCCCGGAGAGTCCAGAGGGGGGACACATACATTTGGAGCCCCCCCCCGACAGAGACTGGGACATGATCAGTGTGAGGTCAGAGGGGAATACTTGGAAGGTGTGGCCCAAACTCCACACGTGAGTGTTGTGTTTTTACCTTGCACTGAAGTACATGTAACAGCAAAAGCACCAGGAGTCTCTGTAAGGAACCCCAAAGATTTACTGCCGGACCGCACTGCTGAGGGGACTGAAAAGTGTCCCGCATACTGTCTGCGAGGGGCTGTGTGTGTGTTAAACGTTCGCTCGCTAAGAAATTGTCTGGGACTCTCTGAGCTGACTGGCAGCTGTCGTTAACCCCTACAGGCAGGGGCTGGTACCGTAGCTCTGAGCTTCAATTCTGTGCAATACGTTTCTTTTTTAAAGCCCTGAAAAGACAGAGCTCAGGCCTGCGCTTCAGCAGGGAATTGTGCTGAGGGGCAGGGAAGGGGGGTGTCACAGTGACACATAATTCTGCCTCCGCCTCCCCCAGCCCATTGCATCTGTGTCCTGCAGCATCACCACTGGTCCAGCACGGCCTGACTCCTGGCAGCGGCTTCCCCCTCCCCTGCCAGGTGGGTGGTGTCAGGGGCGGGCTGGCCTTTTAGGGGATTTGGGATCAGCCCCATCAGTGTGCAGTTAGCCCCCACCTCAGGTGATGGGTTTGGGATGCTGGCTGGATCAGACATCACGTGATGGTAACCTGGGGTAGGGGCAGGGCTGCTTGTAAAATGGAGCCTTCTGTCTCACAGAGCGGAGACAAGGGGCTCGGAAAGACATAGGGGGCTGGTGGGAGAGGCCCAGAACCTTGCAAGGGGCTGGTGGAGCTCCCTCACTCAGGGAGAGCTGGTGCCTGGTGCCCTGATAGACGGGTAAAGGGCAGGAAGAGACCTGTGGAGGATCCAGAGGGATCCTGGGAGCACCTTCCCCCACACCAGCCGGAGGGAAAGGCCTGGCTGGAGCTACCTGAGTGAGGGCCAGGAGCCAACCCTTAAGGCCTGGTCGTCACTGCAGAAGAGGGACGTTAACTCAGAGACTCATAAAACCATCAAGTTAGAAGTGGCCACAAGGGTCGTCTAGTCTAACCCTGCCAAGCTGCCAGGTTTGCTGTGTCTAAACCATCCCAGACAGTCAGCGAGCCTGTGAAACCCTCCAGTGAAGGAGCTTCCGCAACCTCTCTAGGCATCTGTTCCATTGTCCTCCTGTTCTTACAGTGAGGAAGTTTGTCCTGAGATTTAATCTCGATCTGCTGTGCTGTAGTTTGAACCCATTGCCCGTCGTCCTGCCGTCTGTGGCAAAAGAGAACAATTTTTCTCCATCTTTCTTATGTCAATCTTTCAAGTGTTTGAAGCCTGCTGTCATATCCCCCCTTAGTCTCCTCTTTTCCAAACCATAATACACAGTTCCTTCAGTCTTTGCTGAGATGACTTGCACTGCATTCCATCCCTCTGACCATCTGTGTCCACCTCTGGATACTCTCCAGTTTCTCTACATCCTTTCTATACATTGGTGAACAGAATTGGACACAGTTCTCCAGCTGAGGCCTACCCAGCAGTGAGTAGAGTGTTACTGTTACCTCCTGTGACTTGCATGCGAGGCCTCTGTTACTGCAACCTAAAACTGCATTTGCTTTTTCTGCAACAGCATCGCATTGCTGACTCATGTTGAGGTTGGGATCCACCACAACTCCCTGATCCCTCTCAGCAGTGCTGCTGCCAAACCAGTTTCCCCCATTCTGTATTTGTGCATTTGGTTGTTCTTCCCTATGTGCAGCACCTTACGTTTGTCTTTGTTGAATTTCATGTTGTTGTCTATAGCCCAGTTCTCCAAATTAGCAAGATCCCTCTGAAGTTTAGCTTTATCCTCCAAAGTGTTGCAACCCTTCCCTCCTAGCCTTGTGTCATCTGCAGACTTGATCCGTGTGCTCTCCAGACCTACACTCAGTGTACGGGGAGATTTTGGCAAACCAGTGAAGTGCCTGAAACCACTATGGCTTAGTGCTAAAAGCAGGCCGTAAAGTGGCCATGCAGCAGGCTTAGCTTGACCAAGGAAGGAGGGGATGGGGCTTTGGGTGCCACAGAAAGGGCAGCTTGACCCCATGTCCTTCCTGATAAGAACTGTGTTGAAGTTGCTGATGCATGGAAGCCTCTTGCTGGGCCATTGGAATTGCTTGCTGAACAAGTTTTCTTTAAGGGACATGTCATTGTGTTATAAATAAGGGGGAAAACTTTGAGGTAGGGGGACTCTTCAGGACTGGTCTCTCCCTCGGGATGCATCTTGTGTTCCCCAGCGGCAGACAGGCTGCCACTGTGCCACTCGAGAGCCACACTCAGCCAGGAGAACGGGAAGAAATTCTGGATCCTTTGTGGTTTTGTTGTTGTTGTTTTTGTTTGTTTTTGGTAACAAAATAGCAGATAAGAGCTGTAGTAAAAGAAATAAGGAAAAAAGACAGTGCCTCTCTGGAGCAACAGCAGGGGTGAGGCGCACACAAAAAAAGAGGCAACATTAGAAACACTGAGCCTTAAGATGGCTCTGAGTAATCAGATTGTACTTTGATGAAGGTACATGAAAACTCTGTGAGCACAAAAGAAACAGTTACACCTTATGTAAAAGTTGATATGGCTAATATAATGTTATAGAAGTAAAACTATGAAAGGAAGGTGCATTTTTCCCAGGACATGTGCAGTGTATATTGTAGAAGGGGTAAAAGAAATGCAAACAAAACATGCTACTTAATTAAAATCCTCTTAGAGCTCTAAAGGGAGCCACAATAGGTTGTGTTTTCTTTTTCAGCTGGCTGGGTGTTCTGGAAACAGGAGGTGAAAGTGAAAAGAAATCAAAACTCGGGTGGAAGTTGATTTTGTCCCTTTTAAGACAGGGTCTCAGAGCTTTGGATGCAAAAACAAGCCAGAAAGCGTCTGTGTTAATGCAAATCACCTAACTGATAGAGCAAAGAGAGAACTGTCCATAAATGGCACCACAAAGGAGCTGTAGATAATGAATATGCCTGGTCAGCAAACAAACTACCTGAAACCAAAAGGCTCAAATTATAACCCTCCAGAGGAAGGTGGAAAACGAAGTCAAACCTAAAAATATGAGAGGGACAGGTTAACCCCAAGTAGGAAAAAATATCCTTTTTCTGTGTGTATGCAGTGCTGAAATCTGAAGACAGGTATGAAAGGGGTCTGCTTATATGCATGACACCCCTACCTTTTAATTCACCAAAACCCCAAGGATATAATTACATTAAAAAGCCTATGCAAAGATTACAAGAGAACATTGTACACACTGGCCTCAAAAACAAATTGTCTAAATAAAAGGCATGGTATAACAAGATACTTTTAATAGACTTGATCTTAATATTAAACACTGGGATAAATTTAATGTTAATAAGTACCCCTGTAACAATGTATAGTGTGTATGATTTTTGGAAAAACCTTTAAGGTCATATGGTATTGATGCTTCTCAGCTATTACCTGTGAATACACTTAAAGCTTAGCACAGCAGAGAATCATTGCAAACTTGGTCTGCTGTATAAGAAGGCAAACCGAGGTTCACCACCTCATGAATGTAATTACTGAACAAGGACTCCTCGTTGTTTTTGCTGATACAGACTAACATGGCTACCACTCTGGAACCTGTCACCATGCAAGGCACTGAATTCAGCCGTATGTAGTGGAAATCCATCAACTTCATGAAAAAACTCGTGCAGATACAGACACACATCATCTTCCTTCCAAACGCAAAGAAATGGACATAATACCAAAGGACTGAAGGTAAAGAATCCATTACAATCAACACACCACGCAGACTATGGTGAGAGATTGTGCCACACTCTCAAAGAAACTGCGGAACCACCTGATCAACATCCTATACAGCAAACCAGAGAGGATCAAGAATGAACTCTTATCTCCTTAGACTGACCTCACCCTTGGTAAAGCAACCCCCATCCTGTCACGTATTTACACCTGCTCCTGTATTTTTCACTTTATGCATCTGAGGGAGTGGGCTCTAGCCCACAAAAGCTTATGCCCAAATAAATGTATTAGTCTCTAAGGTGCCACAAGGACTCCTCGTTGTTTATGCTGATACAGACTAACACGGCTGCCACTCTGAAACCGGTGGGATAATAATTCCCCCTAAACCCTTAAAGGTAGGAGCCACTGAGACCTGGCCTGCCTATAGAACAAAACCACAGGAACGTGTGGGGGTAATTCCTCTTTGTTGCCAGCAATCAGCAAGGATATTTGTAAAAGGAAGGGATATTTTAAGCAATAATCTGCACCCGAAAAGGGGTAGAAATACGTTCTTTTTGTCTTTCAGAAAATCAGGAAAAGCTGGTACCAGCTGAGGAGCAACCCAGAATCCCATGGATCTATTGTTGTGACAAAGATTGTGTTTTGTGTTTTATGTTGTGTCTTGTGTTGTTTGTCTTGTTGCTACCATTGTTGTGTACTGTGTTACAATAAAAAAGAAAATACTGCATTAGGCAGAAAAGGCTTAACAACCATTTTAACTGTATTTCCAGAAACCAATGTTGCAGAAAGGCAGAGGTCAAGAATCACCAGCCTGTTAACAGAGAAACATCCTGAGGGGTGGTAAAGGCACATTTAAAGGCAAAATATGCATCAGATACAGGGTTTATCTGTTGGGGGGAATAAAAGGATGGATATAAAAAAAATTTTAAGGCACAAAGTGAAATTACCAAGGGAAAAAGGGTATGGAAAAACATTGGTTACTCAATGACTAAGACTTGCCAATTGTTACTTCTTAGTCAACTTCCAGCATGCAAGCCCAGCTGAATGCACCTGGGTGTTGTATGACACTGGATGTAAGGAAAGAAAAGCCATTGCCACACCTTCCCTGATTACTATACAGGGCAGTACAGTAAAGGCCCAGCGAAGGTAGAGCTGCCCTAATACTATCTCAGTGTGAACTAGTGAAGGTTATTGGAGTTCCCTGGCAGCCATGGGGGGTGGGCAGCCTACAGAAAAGGCCCCCAAGAAATGTACTGAACTGCTTTGGGTGGAACTGGATTAGAAGTTGGAGTGCTGGATGCTACTAGCATAGAGGTATTGGCAAACAAACCAAGTTATGTTCATAAAGTAAATCATAATCTGTATGAGAATAAATGTTTCTGTCATATTGTAGCAATCAGGGGATGTGAGTTTGACTTTCATGTACCCGAATTTCAATATAGTCAGTTAAAAGTGTCTTATACTTTGTATTCTATTGTAACACCTGTACCTCTTGGAATAGATTTAACTGCCTTGCAAACATTGCTTGTACACCCTGATTTACAGAACCAGCTAGATACTGCAAAACAGGAAGGGCGCAGAGTCATGGTCACCGTGCATCAGAATGCGGATGAAATTAAACAGGTATTTGCCAGAATTGGCCAAGACCTGTCACACCACTGGTGGGAAGTGTTAGTGGGATGGTCCCCCACTGGCACATCCTGAATTTGGCCCTACACCCCATCATAGTAATCTTGGGGTCCCAGTCAGTCATGGTTTTTGTTATTATGTAGGGATATTAAAGAAGGTTTATATTAAACATGGTTTATATGAGAAATGATTTATTGATTTATTGTTAATTGATACTTTATAACTTAAGGTTTATGTTAGAAGTAAATTTGTGATTCCCAACATTTAGCTTCTAACCTGCAAGCCACCAGCTGTGTCTGTGTGAAGCCTGCTCAAAGAGATACTTGGTATAAAACTTGTGAAGCTCAAAGAAATATTTTGTATAAAACTTGTTAAACATTAATTATCTCTAAGTAAGCCAAAACAGTAGCTGTTATAGTGTATAGATAGAGACCCCCACCCTCTGTAAGTTTTCATCTCACTTTATCTTTGCTTGTTAAAAGACAGGGAGTCTCACATAAATTGGTAACACCCCAAAAGGTAAAGAAACAGTGAAATAGATCTGATTAAGATAGAGAATGTATGTGAATGCATGCCTAGTTTAAACAATGAATGAATGGTTAGGGAGTCACCAGCCTGAAGAATTCAGTGTCGGCTGAAGAAGGTGTCAAGTGGGATCAACCAGATGACCCCCGGAGGGCAAACTGGAATCCACCCACCACACCTCAAAGGAAGGAAAAACAAAACATCTAATAACATGGAGGCCACCTGCTGATTGATTTAGCAACAGCAAAATGAAGCAACTCTCATGAACTGACATGGGAATAAATTCCTATAAAACTGGACTCTAAAGACTGAGGACTTTGAGTCTATGGTTCTGATACCAACCTCCAGGAGCATCAGATGCATCTGACACAGACTCGGCTCCATCCTCATGACCAAGATACCTGGCCAGTAACTTGGCATGAGCAACATCTAGGCTGGTAACTATAACATCTATACAGAACCTGAATGAATGGTTGTGTGAATGAATGTGTGTGTGTGTGTGTGTGTGTATGTATGTATGTATAAGGAATAAGTAGTAATAGAAACAAGTAGAAAAACATTGTTTTTTGTTTTGTTATGGTATTTACAATAAATGTGGCATCTTTGCCTTATCCCTCTTAATAAGATCCTGATGGTTTTTATTATATTGGTACAACAACCAGCCAAATAACATGCTGGAGTGGCGCAAAATCCAGCAGTTGCAAGTCCCCCGACAGATGAGTCAGTGGCTACTGCCACCGGCACTCGTACTCCTGGGAAAGGAGGTTAAAACGATCACTTGTCAGTTGCTATGCTGGTTTGCTAAGTATGGGATGCCAACAAGAAGATAATTTGCTCAGTCTCGGTTGAGAGCCTTGAGCTTTCGTTGGATCTCAATGCAGGTACATCCAGAAAGGTGTGGCGGCGAGGATGTAAAGGCCCCTTGTGTGAAAGGTGACCTTTAAAGAGGGGAACTGTACGGGGAGACTTTGGCAAACCAGTAAAGTGCCTGAAACCACTATGGCTTATTGCTAAAAGCAGCCAAGTCAGCAGGCCGTAAAGTGGCCATGCAGCAGGCTTAGCTTAACCAAGGCAGGAGGGGAGGGGGTTTTGGGTGCCACAGAAAGGGCAGCTTGACCCCATGTCCTTCCTGACAAGAATTGTGTTGAAGTTGCTGATGCATGCATTTTAGAGGAGCAGGATGTGCCCTCAGGAACGTGTCTGACAGGGTCTCAAGGCTGCAAACTCTGGGAAAAACCCACACCTGGTTAATCCATAATTAGAAGGAAGCCTCTTGCTGGACCATTGAAATTGCTTGCAGAACAAGTTTTCTTTAAGGGACATATCATTGTGTTATGAATAAGGGTGAAAAGTTTGAGGTAGTGGGACTCTTTGTGATATCCTGTTGTGCCAGCCATCTAGGAGTCGGACAGTCACATCTCCCCTGATTTATTTACTGACACCACCTCACACAGAATAAACGTTACTAAGAGCTTTCGGTTGAAAGAACCCCGGGTAACACCAGGTCATTACTGAAGATGATAAACAACACTGGATCTAGAAATTGAGTTAACAAACTTGAGGTAAAATCCTAGTGAAGACAAGGCGGTGTGTAGTTTTCATATGCGTTGTTAGCAGGTCAAGTTAAAGCCTGTGGAGGTGCCTAATAACTAACGTGACAAATACGACCTACCTTGTCTCCATGAGGTTTTAGCTTGAATTAAGGGCAAACCTTTCTTCCCATCCAGATGAGACCATCCAGAGCTCAGGAGCGCTGCAGGGGACTGCTTAGCATGGCGAGAAAGACTTTCAGTTAATATTAGAATCTTTTGGTTAAAACCAAATGACAAAATCTCCTGCCACACAGAGTACAAAGAGATCCCAAATGCATGTTATCTTGATGTTAACACTAGGCTGGGGCGGAACTTGGTTTTAACAGGAACCCCCCCTTTCCTCCTCTGAAAATATTTCTCACGTTAGCTGAGGATGGAAGCTATCTTAGAAAAACCTCCCGATGCAGTAGGGCTGGGTTCTGCCCTGCTAATCCACACTGGGTTATACCTTCCTCCACAAGCAGCATCACTCATTTGAAGGGGACCAGCTGCAAATTAAAGGATTTCTCATACTGAGTAAAATTGGCAGAATCTCACCCTCTGTCTTGGTCTACACTACAGAGTTAGACATTGCGGGTTTCAAAGTTAAAATCAAAGCCATGAGAGTGTCATTTTGGGGGAAAATAAGTAAATGTGAGCAATCGCCACCATAGTGATATAACTCTTCAAAGTCACTAGCATGTTCATAAATTGTTTTCTTTAACTCTATTGGCAGCTGTTGATTTAAACCATCTTGTACAAGTGACTTTGCCACACTAATTAACCACTGCTGAGCCTCGATGCACGAAGAGCTTCTGAGAGATTTGATTGCAAAATGCTCAGAGCACCCAATATTTGGAAGTGGTCTTGCTGCTGCATCTCAAGTCAGTGTTGAAGAATAGTCACTATGTCAAATGTTATTGATTCCAGGCTTTGGAATGCCGGAGTGAGAGGTTCTGAGAGGGGGGCTGCATCAAGGCCCAATTCTCCTAGACACTTAGCCAAATATTGCTGACCCACAGCATTAAGTACCCCCAAACTAGCTCCCATTCTGCCTAATAAGATTGCTCCCAAATCTCGCTTCTTACTCTTGATTACTGAAGAAGTTGGAGGCAACACTCCCTTTAGCCACACTCTCCCCCACAAAAGCAGCAGAGACATATAATGGGCACAAGGGGCGTACAGTGTGGCCATAGATAATCGAGTTGGCATGATTGTTTTATAGAGTATTGCAGATTTATCATTAGACTTCTAGTTATATCTCTCTTTACCACAAATGGTCCTACTTGGTACCTGGAGGGTGATGTCATTACATGCATCTTTCCCAACCCTAAGTTCGAAAGGAGCTTCAAATGTCCATTCTCCGTAATGGTTCAGGGAAAAATTCAATGTCAGTGTATTAGAACCTAACGTAGCAAACTGAATATTAACATCTTCTACTGGACAAAATTTATATTTAATTTACTCTTTCTTGGAAATATCATAGTTAAACTCATGGTAAGTACAATTCAAGTTCAGCACCATGACATCATGATTAGGCGATTTTACATGGCTATTCCCAGATTTTATCAGAGCATCTTGATGATGCATTATGACAGACCAAGATATTTCTCCAGGTGATACCACAGATGGGGATTTGACATTTAATAAAGTGCATCTAGTCAGGTCCCTAGAACAGTTAGAAAAAGTCTTTGTGGAGCCCTGCCATACACATTCTGGGAGAGATTAGTGTATAGGGCCAAACCCCTGGGTTGAATTCTGCAGATGTTTGGTGACAGCTGGACAGCACAATCCCTTTGATTTACATGCAGATAACGTGGCTCATTCCTTTTCCTCATCTCTTATTTCTCTTCCAAATCACATCCCTTTTCTTAGCCCTATGCCTCTGTTCTTCTTGGTCTTGCTGTAGCTCTCCATCCATGTCTCCAATCCCAATGCAAGGCAACAGAGCAAAGACTCAGGGAAATGGGCACGATTGGTTAGGAAAAGAGGAGATTAAGGGGGGATATGACAGCAGTCTTCAAACACTTGAAAGGTTCCCTCCCCATGCTGAACTCTGGAGTACAGATGTGGGAACCGCATGAAAGACCCTGTAAGTTTATATTTCACCGGCTTAGATTAAAAACTTCCCCAAGGCACAAATTCCTTTCCTTGTCCTTGGACGGTATTGCTGCCACCCCAAGTGATTTAAACAAATATTCAGGGAGGGACCACGTGGAGCCCTATCCCCCCGCCCAAATATCCCCCCAAGCCCCTTCAGCCCCTCTCCTGCGGGGCTTGAGAATAATATACCCACCAATCGGTTAACCCCTATGGAGTTTAGGACACTAAAAATTAATTAGGTTCTTAAAAGAATAATTTTATTTAAAAAAACACAAAAGAATCACACCTGCAAAAATCAGGATGGAAGGAACTGTTTACAGGGTAATAAAAAGATTTAAAACACAGAAAATTCCCCTCTAGGCTCAAGTTCAAAGTTACAAACAAACAAACAAACAACCCCCCCCCCCCCCAGGAATAAATCTCCTTCTTAGTACTGGGAAAATTCACAAGCTAAAAGAAAAGATAATCTAACACACTTCCTTGCTATTACTTACAATTTCTGTAATTGTAGATGTATCATGTCAAGATCTTTTTAGGAGCTGGTTTACCTGCTTGATCTCTCTCTTTGTCCCGAGAGGGAAGCAAACAAATAGAGCACCAACAAAGCCTTCCTGCCCCCCACACCGATTTGAAAGTACCTTCTTTCCACTTTGGTCCTTCTGGTCAGGTGCCAACTAGGTTAATTGAACTGATTAACGCCTTACAGGTAAGTGATCCAGTACCTCTGGCCAGGAGGGATTTTTTGTTACTGCACACATAAGGGTTGTTACCCTTCCCTTTATATTTATAATAGATATCATAAAAAAAGATGGAGAAAAGTTGTTAGTAGTACGCGGCTCGATAGTATTCATTACCATGTATTTTGGCAGGTTTCCATGCCCCCTTTAGGGCTAATGTCCTGCCCTCCATTCCCATTTCCATTGGTGCTGATGTTTGGCGCCATCGGACACTTTTTTAAATGTTTGAATGGGGGAATGTTGCATGCTTGTGCTTTGATACATTTTGGTTGATTATTTAGAGAAAAGGGTTGAAAGAATAGAGTGAGAGAACAAAGAAAATAAAGATTTTTGTTTTTAAAGGGTTAGTTTGAAAGAATAGAGGCAAGTTATTAAAGAAAACAAAGATTTTTGGTGAGGTTGAGAAAGGAGAGATGATTTTAAAGGCCTAGTTTGGCATTTTATTAAAGAATAAAAAAATTTGAGATAAATTTTAAAGGTGTATTAAATACAAGGGTAGATTAAGAAAAGGGCATTTAGAAAGAGTTAAATAAAAGAGAAACGTATAAAGGTAGGTTAAAAGAGAGAACAGGGTAAGGAAAGGGAAAAGAAAGCCCCTTTGCAAAGGGCAAAGATAGACAGCACGTGGTTGAGTCAGAGAGAGAGATCTTACCCTTGTGGCTGTCCCTGGGGAAAGAGGCAGCTCCCAAGGCTCACAACCCCTCAGGATAGTTATCTTCGCCTCTGGAGCTGACCAATCAGATGCTGTTCTACAGTTGTGTCATAAAATACATTCTCCTGAACCAGTCCTATAGTCCCAAGATTTTTAAACACGAGCCATCTCCCTCCTCTCCCCTCACAATCCCTCCACCCTTAACTGTTTCTTAGCTAAAAAAGCAGACCCCAAGCATCTTTCCCGCCATATAGCACATTTACAAAGGTGTGTTAATAAGGTTAAAACCATAAGCCCTTACTAACTAAGAGTTTTAAAAAGCTTTTCCCCTATGTTTTAGACTAACATTGGTCATTTTTTAGTGAGGCCAATTTGAAATATTATGCTTTTGCAGCAAAGCATAATATCACGCTCTTGCCAAACCTTTAGAATCTAAAATCTAAAGGTTTATTCATAAAGGGAAAAAGGTAGAGATGAGAGCTAGAATTGGTTAAATGGAATCAATTACATACAGTAATGGCAAAGTTCTTAGTTCAGGCTTGTAGCAGTGATAGAATAAACTGCAGGTTCAAATCAAGTCTCTGGAACATCCCCAGCTGGGATGGGTCATCAGTCCTTTGTGCAGAGCTTCAGTTTGTAGCAAAGTCCCTCCAGAGGTAAGAAGCAGGATTGAAGACCAGATGGAGATGAGGCATCAGCCTTTTATAGCCTTTTCTAGGTGTAAGAACACTTCTTTGTTCTTACTGTGGAAAATTACAGCAAAATGGAGTCTGGATTCACATTGGCCAGTCCCTGCATACTTTGCCGAGTTACAAGGCTTATCTGCCTTCTCTCAATGGGTCAATTGTGTAGCTGATGGTCCTTAATGGGCCATCAAGCAGGCTAGGCAGAGCTAACACCAACTGGTCTGGGATGTCTCCCAGAAGCACAGCATAAGTTTGAAGTACAGACGGTACAGAGCCAATACTCATAACTTCAACTACAAAATGATACATGCACACAGACAGCATAATCATAACCAGCAACCCATAACCTGGTCTTAGACACCTTATATGACCCCCGTTACATAAGATGTAGTGTCACTACAGGACCTTGGTTGCAACCATGTTCTATATGGTCTCAGATTATATCAATAACGTCACACAGGCATCATTATCTATCCCTGTTTCCCCGCTCCCATGACCCATCTCAAACACTCTTCAGGTCCCATAGCAGCGATCGTATAATGTCACTCCATGAGAGGCTTAACTGCCGGTGTTGGCCAGGGCCTTCTAGGTGCAGCCATCTTTCATCATCAGACCTGTTTAAATAGAAGCTCCTCCTTATCTTATCTAGTCTCTGATCCACTGACTCACAGATTCTGTTTTTGCTCACAGAGGCTTTGCTGAATAAGCACGTGTCATGGAGTGTGGGGGAGAGAGGGCCCTGCACCCCCCACTTCCTGCAATTCACTGTGACTCTCAGTTACCCCAGATGGTAAAACAGCAGGTTTATTAGACGACAGGAATGCAGTACAAAACAGAGCTTGTAGGTACAGAAAACAGGACCCCTCAGTGAGGTCCATCTTGGGGGGCAGGGAGCCCAGACCCCGGTTCTGGGCCTCCCTCCATTTCCCCAGCCAGCTCCAAACTTAAACTCCCTCCAGCCGTCCCACCCACCCACACACCCCAGCCCCGTCTCCAGCCTTTGTCCAGTTTCGCGGACAGAAGGTGTCACCTGGCCACAACCACCTCCTGGGCTCAGGTTACATGCTCATGTATCATCCCTTAAGTGAAGTCACACCCTGATGTCCCTCCACCATCCAGCACCAATGCAGACAGTACCAGTAAACCCCCCACGCAACGTTACCAGGTCAATACTCCCCACTCACTACTCCATCACACCACACTGCTTCAAACTGTCCTTACTAAAAAATGGCCGACCTTAGTCTAAAACAGAGGGGAAAACTTTTTTATCACTATAAATTACTTCTATAAACAGGTTCTCTGTGTTTTTAACACTGCTATGTCTCTGTACGCTCACTTTTTATTGAAATGCATGTTCAAATGTGCTAAATAAGGGACGTATCTTCATATAGGCTTGTCTTTTAAAAAGTGTTTATTCCTTTACAAGACTTCATATATCTTTCACTTCTATTTGTTAAAAAAAGTGGGGGAAACAGCTATCTTCTTCTCTTGGATCCACTGGCTCACAGATGCTGTTTTTACTGCTGCTTTAAACTGTCCTCACTAAAAGAATAGGGAAAAGCTTTTAAAAACTTTTTGTTAGCAAGGGTTTGTGGCTTTAACCCTGGGGTGTTTCTGCATGCTCATTTTTAATCAAAACACATGCAAAAGTGCTAAATAAAGGGCTGTCTCTTCATATAGGCTTGTCTTTTCAAGTGATTATTCCTTTACAAAACTTAATATCACTTTTACATGCTTTTGTTAAAAAGTATGCAGGGACTTGCCCATATGACATCCCAGTGTTAAAAACACAGATAACCTGTTTATAGAAGTAATTTATAGTGATAAAAAAGTTTTCCCCTCTGTTTTAGACTAAGGTCGGCCATTTTTTAGTAAGGACAATTTGGGATGATACATGAGCATGTAACCTGAGCCCAGGAGGTGGTTGGGGCCAGGTGACACCTTCTGTCCGGAAAACTGGAGAAAGGCTGGAGAAGGGGCTGGGGTGTGTGTGTGGGGGGGGGGTGGGACGGCTGGAGGGAGTTTGAGTTTGGAGCTGGCTGGGGAAATGGAGGGAGGCCCAGAACCGGGGTCTGGGCTCCCTGCCCCCCAACATGGACCTCACTGAGGGGTCCTGTTTTCTGTACCTACAAGCTCTGTTTTGTACTGCATTCCTGTCGTCTAATAAACCTGCTGTTTTATCGGCTGGGTAACTGAGAGTCATGGTGAATTGCAGGAAGTGGGGGGTGCAGGGCCCTCTCTCCCCCACACTCCGTGACACGTACTTCTTCAGCAAAGCCCCTGTGAGCAAAAACAGCATCTGTGAGCTAGTGGATAAGAGACTAGATAAGATAAGGAGGAGCTTCTATTTAAACAGATCTGATGATGAAAGATAGCTGCAACCAAGGTCCTGTAGTGACACTACATCTTATGTAACGGGGGTCATATAAGGTCTCTAAGACCAGGGTATGGGTTGCTGGTTATGATTATGCTGTCTGTGTGTATGTATCATTTTGTAGTTGAAGTTATGGGTATTGGCTCTGTACTGTCTGTACTTCAAACTTATGCTGTGCTTCTGGGAGACATCCCAGACCAGTTGGTGTTAGCTCTGCCTAGCCTGCTTGATGGCCCATTAAGGACCATCAGCTACACAATTGACCCATTGAGAGAAGGCAGATAAGCCTTGTAACTCGGCAAACTATGCAGGGACTTGCCCATGTGATTCCAGACTCCATTTTGCTGTAATTTTCCACAGTAAGAACAAAGTGTTCTTACACCTAGAAAAGCCTATAAAAGGCTGATGCCTCATCTCCATCTGGTCTTCAATCCTGCTTCTTACCTCTGGAGGGACTTTGCTACAAACTGAAGCTCTGCACAAAGGACTGATGACCCATCCCAGCTGGGGATGTTCCAGAGACTTGATTTGAACCTGCAGTTTATTCTATCACTGCTACAAGCCTGAACTAAGAACTTTGCCATTACTGTATGTAATTGATTCCATTTAACCAATTCTAGCTCTCATCTCTACCTTTTTCCCTTTATGAATAAACCTTTAGATTTTAGATTCTAAAGGATTGGCAAGAGCGTGATATTATGCTTTGCTGCAAAAGCATAATATTTCAAATTGGCCTCACTAAAAAATGACCAATGTTAGTCTAAAACATACTACTTTTCTTGCCCTCTTCTCTCTTTTAGCCTACCTTTATACGTTTCTCTTTTATATAACTCTTTCTAAATGCTCTTTTCTTAATCTACCCTTGTATTTAATACACCTTTTAAATTTATCTCAAAATTTTTTATTCTTTAATAAAATGCCAAACTAGGCCTTTAAAATCATCTCTCCTTTCTCAACCTCACCAAAACTCTTTGTTTTCTTTAATAACTTGCCTCTATTCTTTCAAACTAACCCTTTAAAAACAAAAATCTTTATTTTCTTTGTTCTCTCTCTCTATTCTTTCAACCCTTTTCTCTAAATAATCAACCAAAATGTATCAAAGCACAAGCATGCAACATTCCCCCATTCAAACGTTTAAAAAAGTGTCCGATGGCGCCAAACGTCGACACCAATGGAAATGGGAATGGAGGGCAGGACATTAGCCCTAAAGGGGGCATGGAAACCTGCCAAAATACATGGTAATGAATACTATCGAGCCGCGTACTACTAACAACTTTTCTCCATCTTTTTTATGATAACTATTATAAATATAAAGGGAAGGGTAACAACCCTTATGTATCCAGTAACAAAAAATCCTTCCTGGTCAGAGGTACTGAATCACTTACCTATAACGTGTTAATCAGTTCAATTAACCTAGTTGGCACCTGACCAGAAGGACCAATGGGGAAAGAAGATACCTTCAAATTGGGGGCGGGGGGTGTGTGGAAGGTTTTGGTGGTGCTCTTTTTGTTTGGTTCCTTCTCAGGACAAAGAGAGAGACCAAGCAGGTAAACCAGCTCCTAACAAGACCCTGACATGATACATCTAAAATTACAGAAATTGTAAGTAATATCAAGGAAATGTGTTAGATTATCTTTTCTTTTAGCTTGTGAATTTTCCCCATACAAAGAGGGAGGTTTATTCCTGGTTTTTTTTCTGTAACTTTGAACTTGAGACTAGAGAGTACTTTGCTGTGTTTTTAATCTTTTATTACTCTGTAAAAGTTCCTTCCATCTTGATTTTTGCCGGTGTGATTCTTTTGTTTTTTTAAAAATTAAATTCTTCTTTTAAGAACCTAATTAATTTTTAGTGTCCTAAACTCCATAGGGGTTGGCCTGTGCTCAGTTTTTTAACCGATTAGTTGGTATATTATTCTCAAGCCATGCAGGAAGAGGGGCTGAAGAGGTTTGGGGGGATATTTTTGGGGGGATAGGGCTCCACGTGATCCCTCCCTGAATATTTGTTTAAATCACATGGGGGTGGCAGCAATACCGTCCAAGGACAAGGAAAGGAATTTGTGCCTTGGGAAAGTTTTTAATCTAAGATGGTGAAATATAAACTTACGGGGTCTTTCATACGGGTCCCCACATCTGTACGCAAGGTCACCATGGCACATGCAGGGTCACCAGGGCAGCTTGGGCGGAAAATTTTAACCACAGGAGAACTCCCACTTACTTTCCAGATCGTTGGAGACTCCCAAGAAACAACACAAACACATACAATGTATTCAACACAGTAATTATATTAAACAGGAGACAAACATACCATAACAGGGTAAAAAACTGCTAATACCCGTGACTTTCCCCAGTCACGGGACCTGATGTATGAAATGTATGATCAGTGTCCCATCGGTACCGTACTTTGTTGGGGCCTTTGATGACCTATGACCACAAGATCGTCTCTGCAGTGGTTTAGCCGTGTGGCTGGCTGGGTTCAGTACAACCCAAAGGACTCACAAGTGGGAGGAGGTGGTAAGTCCCTCCACAGGTTTAATAAGCAGCAGGTTATAAAATCCCCAAACCGTCACTCCCTGGCTTGAGGACACAGTTCAGGGAGTAGGGGGTCCCCAAAACAAATTCCCTGGTGCCCTCACAAACTCCATGAATGATCCTCAGGGTCAGAGCTGACTCTGGACCCCTCGGTCACTGCAGAGGGGCTGGATACTCCTCAGGCAGGAGTCAGGCTGCGTCGGTCCCAGGATTTCCCCTCCCCACAAAGGGGTGCAGGGCTCAAGGTGCACGTTACACAACTACACTAAACTCCATACTGTCGTCTCCTAGCCCAGCGTCCAGACACCCCCCCAGCAGGCAGCAGCCCTGGACTAGCAGCCAGAGCAGAGCTGAGCATGTGGGGACTGGTCTCACTCAGGGAGCTGGAGACTGAACTCAGCCTGGCTGGGGAAGTTTCCCAGCAAAACTCGACAAACTGGGAGTGATCAGTGGAGGAAAAAGCCAGCAAGGCTGCTTGTCCTTCCTGGAAACCTCCTGTACAGCCCCAGAGATGGCGACCGAGGCCGTGTCTACGCTACAAAGTCATGTCGGCATTCAGCCACCAACGTTTGTGTATCGCTGGGCATGTGCCCACTTGGCTGCTTGTACCAGTGCTGCTCGTACTCCCCAGGAGTGCTTGTGTAACACGCTAACCTTTGATTCCACACGTGCCCCCTCTCATCCCATGTTACCGCCGGAGCAGTGAGCAGGGTCTGTCTCTTTGGACAGCAGAACTCCCACCCATGGATGGTCACACGTAGGAAAAAAGATGCAGATTTGGACAGTCGTGGATGCCCCAGGATAGGGCCGGCCTTCGGGGCGGGCGATGTGGGTGACTGACCAGGGCGCCACGGTGAGGGGGAAGGGGACGTGGTCCGGAGGCAAGGAGCAGAACACAGGCCTGGCCCCCACACTGCCCCCAGCCTGCCCCTCACCGTGCTTCAGCGGGATGACACTGGAGGCCCCACAACACAAGCGGGCCCAGGACACAGAGCAGGATGCCATGGCTGGGGCGGAGCTGGGGGTATCCCAGGAGGGGAGAGGGCCCAGGCTGCCCCAGGCCCAGCCCCTCCGCTGCACGGCCTCCGACAGCCAACTGCACATGCCGCACACGGGGATGATGCCATTACGCTCTTGCCAGAGCCCCACCCGCAAGGGGGGGCCATGAAAGGCTGGGCCCAGGGGGCTGGAACAATGTGAATAGTGGGGTGCTGAGAGCCACTGAACCGAACTGTAACCCTGCATATGATGGAAACCGCCTCCAGCCAGGGGGTGCGGCAGCCCCTAGATCCAGCATCTATGGCCAGGCACTGCCGACAGAGCGCTGTCATCCGCTTCCCTCACACCTCCTTCCCCATCCACCTGCCTCTGCCCTCCTCCCCTCCCCGTTCCGCTCCTTCCCCATCCACCCGCCTCCACCCTCCATGCCTTCCCCTCCCCTCCTTCCCTCATGCACCCGTCTCTCCTCCATGCCCTCCCCCTCCACCTCCCTCCCGGTGCAACCATCTATTATCTCCAGACCTCCCACTACCCATCCTTCCCTCATCCAACCACCAGGCATCACTTCCCATTTCTATTTCTGGGCCAGGGCTGCTGTCAGAGGAGGCTCTAACCCAGCAGGCTGCTGAAAGGACCCACAGGCCAGTGATCTGGGGCTCGGCTCAGCGAAGGCAGGACAATGGCCAGGAGCAATATCTATGAGAACATGCCGATGACGGAAGCTGCTCGCCAGCCCAAAGGTAAGCACAAGAGGCTGCACTGGACCCTGGACTCCCGCTGGCCTCTCCTTGGCTTTGAGGTCTCTGCAGAGCGTCCTGGGCAGCGATCGCTGCTCCACTGACCACGAACCCAGAGCTCAGCCTTGTGCTGGCCAGACAGCACCACGGGCAGTGGGCGAGGTGCTCGGTCAGTGCTTCCCAGTGCGTTCTCTCCTGCCAGTCCCCAACGGGAGAAGGGCACAGGGGAGAGATGGGAGTCCTGCCCAGCATCCCAGCCTCCTGCCGGGCAGCGCAGTGCCATGGGCTGGCCATAAAAGCCAGCCAGGCTCCCCCTCCCCAGCTCACTGCCACCATCAGCCTCTCCCAGGAGGAGATCACCAGGGTCGAATCCTCACAGCCCCCATCTCTGGGGACCAGCTCCCTCTCATCCCCCCATTTCACAGTGACACCTCCTTTCCTTACCCTCTGCCCCTTCCCTGCCCGAGCACACGCGTCTAACCGTGAGCAGGGGCAGGGAGATGTAGCTGTGTTAGCAGAGAAGGGTTTTCCCCAGGGCTCAGGGATGGGGAGGGAAGGGAGCCTGTTCCTCCAAGGACAAGGAGCAAATGGAGCTGGAAGTGCTGAGATAAGGACCAGGCTGTTTTCCTAAAGCTCCCAGCACAAGGGGCCCCTCTCAGGGCTTTGGCTGGGTGACTGGGCAATAAAATGGCAAATGAAATTGAATGTTGATTAATGCAAAGTAACGCACATTGGAAAACATAATCCCAACTGTACTTATAACACAATGGGGTCTGAATTAGCTGTTTCCACTCAAGAGAGGGATCTTGGAGTCACTATGGACAGTTCTCTGAAAACATCCACTCACTGTGCAGCGGCTTCAAAAAAGCGAACAGAATGTTCGGAATCATTAAGAAAGGGACAGAAAATATCCTATTGCCTCTATATAAATCCATGGTGCACCCACGTCTTGAATACTGAGTGCAGATGTGACCGCCCCATCTCAAAAAAGATATATTGACATTGGAAAAGGTTCAGAAAAGGTATTAGGGGTATGGAACGGCTGCCATATGAGGAGAGATTAATAAAACTGGGACTTTTCAGCTTGGAAAAGAGACGACTAAGGTGAGATATGACTGAGATATATAAAATCATGACTGGGGTGGAGAAAGTAAATAAGGAAGTGTTATTTACTCCTTCTCATAACACAAGAACTAGGGGTCACCAAGTGAAGGTTTAAAACAAACAAACAAACAAAACAAACAAAAGGAAGTATTTCTTCACAAAATTCACAGTTAACCTGTGGGACTCCTTGTCAGGGGATATTGTGAAGGCCAGGACCATAACAGAGTTTCTAGATAAGTTCATGGAGGATAGGCCCATCATTGGCTATTAGCCAGGATGGGCAGGGATGGTGTCCCTAGTCTCTTTGCCAGAAGCTGGGAATGGGCAACTGGGGATGGATTCCCTGTTCTGTTCATTCCCTCTGGGGCACCTGGCACTGGTCACTGTCAGCAGACAGGATCTTTGGTCAGACCCACTCTGGCCATTCTATTGTTTTTACGTGTGGTTGTGCAGGTGTCAGCTCAACAAGGGCCTGCTCCGGAGGTTGTTTATCCCCTTTGGTTTCAGTGCAATCCAGATGCCGTGTGGCAGTTGTTCTGGATTCAAACACATGAGAGACACAGAGGAAGGGTCAGGAGACAGGCAGGGAGACGGGACTGACGGAAGTGGAGGGTGTGGCCGTAGGCAGCTGCAGCTCCGCACCGAGCTCAGCTAGGCTCTCTGCAGCGACAAAGGAAAACACAAGGGGAATGTAGCCTGCGCTGGGTGACAGAGAAGCTCCTCCCGGAATCTGTTTCAGGAAAGGCTGAGAACTGTAAACTCAGTACATTAGTGAGAGGCAGCTTCACCCTTTGGTTAGCGTGAGAGAAGCCACTTCTGCAATGTAAGGGGATTATCTGGGCATCTGAGTGTTGTTTGCTGGTTCCAGGAACCACACCCCATGGGGGAGCAGCACGAGCTAATGGCTGAGGCCCAGATCAGACAGGGAGGTGCGGCAGGCTGAGACTTTCAGGAGAGGAGAATCTGACAGTCTTGCGTCTCAAGCAGCTGCCGTTCACCTTGGGGAGACCAAATCCAGAGCACACCGAGCACACTTACTTCTGTCTACACATAGATCCTGGCTCGAATGCAGCTCTTGTCTTCTCCCTTTAATGTGCAGGGGAGACACAGTCTTCGGGCTTTGCCCTGTGATTTGCCCCTTGGCTGCCTTGCAGGGAGGAGCCCAGCATCCAGGGGATGGGTTATTAGACAGGGATGCTGTAGAAAGGCCCTTCTGAGCACACTGCTGCTGTCAGTCCCTTTTCTCCTGCACAGAATCATTTCCCCTCATTTCACTGCCTCGTTGAGTTCATATTTCATAAGTTGTTTCAGGTTCATTTTCTCACTCCTTTGGGCCTGGACTTCACAACCCCTAAACGTCCCTCTCAAGAAATGCTGAGGCAGGGGGGAAATCCTGCTCCCAGATCTCTCTCACAGGACACCTGCCTGGCACTAGAGTCACCCCTGATTTAGGGAGGGTCGCTTTTCACATTCGACTTCAGGTCGGTTCTGACCTTATTTGGCCTCATTCCGCTGTTGCTGTTAACCACAGTCGGGGAATAGGAGGCTGAGCAGGTATTGGATTTGCGGGGTGGAGTTTCCTCAGTCAGTAGCATTTGAGCTGTAACTTTCCATGGATACGTTTCTTCTTCTCCTTCAACGAAACCCTCCCGAGACATCAGTCCCTTGGCGTCACAGGGCGCGGAGCATCGTCACTGCTGTCCTTCTCCTCCTGGGTCTGGCCCTGGCCACGTCCCTCATTGCTGTGACTCTTCTATGTAAGTTCAACTGCAGCTCCAAGCCCAACGTTTGCCAACTTCCATACAGGCCAGGTGGCTCGACTGGGGGTGGGGCGGGGACACCCGGGGCACCCCCACATTCATCCTGCCTGAGCATCACCTCAGGGACTTCAGATCACATGTGGCAGCCCCACATGCTCAACATGCGTCCTGAGGGTCACGCTGGGTCCGTTACTGACCACATATCGCCAGCACGAGCCTCAGCCCCAGGCGTCCTCATGGCACCATTGAAATGCCCTACGGAGAGACCGGACGGCCCAGTGGTTTGGACACTTGTCTGGGGGCTCAGACTGCTGGGTTTAATTCCCTGCTATGCCAAAGAGTCCCTGCCCTGGAGCCAGCGAACAGCTGAAAACAGGGCGCTGGAGTGGAGAGCTCTTGGAGGAGAGGGGAGACAAGCCCCTGTTCCTTAGGGGCAGTGAGTGGCAAAGACGACTGGTGCCTCCCCGTGCTGGGGGGCCACGATCTAAAGGGGAGGACACGTGACCGCCCCACATGTCTCCTCTGCCCAGCGACCCCCGTGCCCAGCCCATGGCCACCATGCACTCCCTGCCCTGCCAGAGTTACCTGTGGGGGGCTCTGTCCTTCTCCCGCCACGCCTCCCCCCAGCACATTCGGCCAGTCTCCCTGGCAGCCGGGCCCGGGCGAGGAGCAGGAGGGAGCTGCGTCTCATGCGGCTGAAGCCGGCCGCTCCAGGTCACTGCTCTGTGCAGTGCAGCAGCTGCCTGAGAGCCTGGCTGGGGGCGCAGGGCCGGGACGCCCCCACCAGAGCCCTGATGCTGGGGACAGGGGCTGAGTGAGCCAGAAACATGCCGGGGGGTCAGGGGACTCTAGCTTGCTCGACCCCTGTGCCTGGTAGCCTGGCCTTGATGGCAGGGCCGGCTCCAGACCCCAGAGGGCCAAGCGCGCACTTGGGGAGGCGTCCTGCAGGAGGGCGGCCGGCCGCTCCGGTGGACCTCCCGCAGACGTGCCTGCAGAGGGTCCGCTGGTCCCGCGGCTCCGGTGGAGCATCTGCAGGCGTGTCTGTGGGAGGTCCACCGGAGCCGCGGGACCGGCGACTGCCAGAGCGCCCTCCGCGGCGTGCCGCCCTACTTGGGGCGGCGCAAATCCTAGAGCTGCCCCTGCTTGATGGGGTAGCCCCCGCCACCTCCCCACCAGGCTCTCTCAGGCAGCCGCTGAGCTGCACAGAGCAGAGACCCTGAGAGGCCGACATAAGAAGTGGCTGGTCTTGCCCCCTCCACTCCCTGCCCAGGCCCGGCTGTCGGGGATGGGGCCGAACGTGCCAGGGGTCAGCGTCAGCGAGAGAAGGACACAGCCCCTCTTCCTCCTCCCCCCCCGGCCGCCAAGCAGAAAACTGGGGGGCGCTTCACCCTGCACACACCCGCTATGTGTCGCCTCTGGCGAGTGGGTTCTGGAGAGTTTGCTGGTTTGCGGTGTTCAGTTTGCAGAGGCTGGTACAGGCTGTGCGCTGAGAGATGCAGAGCCTGTGATCACATCAGATCGGGTGAGGGGCTTCCCTGGTTAGGGGGCCTACAAAGGCAGCCAAGCCGTGGGAAAGAAGCCAGCAAACAACTGGGAACAGGGGAGTTAGTGTGCGGGATTGTAAGGAGAGTTTGGGGGAGGGGCGGTGACGTTCTGCTTTTCTGTGGTGTGCGGTTTTCTCTCTCCTTGACAGGCGCTTAGGCAGGAAGGGTGTGACAGATACAGAGGCAGCAGTGGTAGTGTCCCAAGCAATGGAAGAGACAGTGAAGATGACCGGATGTGGAAGCTGCGGGATGTACATGTTCCTGGTGAAGGTACCTGAAAAGAGCTTGTTTGTATGAAGCGCTGCCTGATAGAGCTGATGGAAGAGAAGAGCCGAGGTTTGGAGATGCAGGTGGAAACTATGGTTGAGTTTTGAAGGGGATTCGAGCAGATGATGGAGGGAAGGTGAGAGGAGGCTGAAGGGAAAACTCAGGACTGGCAGATCCAAGCTGGACTGGAGAATGCGGAGGGGAGACTGCTGGGTGAGTAAAGTGGCCAGTGGAAACGTGATGATGAGAACTGGGCAGAGGAAAAGACCAGCTAGAGAAGGAGAAGTAGAGCTCAGGAACAGGTTTGCTGAGTTGGAAAGTGAAGAAGGTTGCAGCAGGGAGTAGCAGAAGGTGGGAGGACCAGGAGAAGAGAAGAGCAGCTATTCCTACAATAAGAGGGGAAGAGTCAATGTACATACCCAGAGTTCGGAGCCCCAGGAGGACAGAGGATGACTTGCAGTAGATCACAAGGGAGAACAAAAGACAAGGGGACTTGCATTCAGAAGGAACAGGAGGAAGGCTGGAGAATGGCACCAACACCAGGAAGAGTCAGATCTACGTGACTGGTGACTCCTTACTAAGAAGAATGGACAGGCCTGGCAGCAGAGCTGATCCAGGGAACAGAAGGGTGAGCTGTCTGCTGGGAGCTAAGTTATGGGATGTTGCCTGAGGCTGAAGAGGATCCTAATGGGAGCAGGAAGGAATCCACTGATTGTCCTTCATGTGGGAACAAACGATACTGCTAGATTCTTTCTGGAATGGATCAAGGGAGATGATGCCAGGCTGGGGAAGACACTTAAAGAAATGGAGGCTCAGGTGATCTTCAATGGGATTCTACCTGTTCCTAGAGGAGGAGAAGGGAGGTGAGAGAAGATGATGATGATCAATGCACGGCTCAGGCAGTGGAGCTCTAAGGAGGTCTCTGGGCTGTTCGATCACTGGGAGGCATTCACGGACAAAGGTCTGTTCTCATGGGACGGACTCCCCCTGAGTAGGGCGGGAAATAGATTCTGGGATGGAGGGTGGCACAACTAGTTAAAAGAGCTTTAAGGTTGGAATTCAGGGGAGACAGTTGAGAGATGCTCATGTAATCTCCACTTCTGATTCTAATACTGAGCAGGAGAAAATCAAGTAAGAGCAGACACAGCAAAGGAGAAAGGAACAGCAGAGGGAAGGAGAATGGACATCAAGAGGAAAGACAGTTCCCAAACCAATGATGCTAACAACCAAGTAGTAGGTGATACTGGCAGTAGCATGACTGTCCCTAACCACGTGAGGAGCCCTGGCGAAGCCGAGCGGAAACAACTAAGGGGTCTATGCACCAATTCAAGAAGCCTGGGGGACAAAATGGAGAAACTAGATCTACTGGTGTGGGAAGTGAAACCAGATGTTACAGGAATAACAGAAACATGGTGGAATAGTAGCCAGGACTGGAGTACAGACAATGGAGAGTATGTGCTGCTCAGGACAGACAGAAATGAAGGTGAAGGTGGTGCAGTAGCATTGTATATTGATGAGGAGATAGACTGACTGTAAAGAAATTAGAAGTGCTGCAATGGATAAATGAGAGACTGTTTGGGTCAAAATCACTTTGGGGAAGAAAGCTACCAGAGGCTCCCCTGACATAGTGCTTGGTGTCTGCTACAGACCCCCAGGATCCTATCTGGATATGGATAGAGACCTCTGGAAAAACTTCAATTATATAGTATCAGGGGTGTAGCCATGTTAGTCTGGATCTGTAAAAAGCAATAAAGAGTGGCACCTTATAGATGTAACCCTTCTGCCCCTCTGAGTTGGCAGCAACAAGGGCCGGGTTCAGTATCCAGGGGTTCTGTTTCAATAACGCAATGCAAAACCGGCTCGAGCCCCCACCCAGTGACCTGGGACAATTACCTACCACCCCCCCGGGCGCCTCCAGGAGGCAATACTTCCCCACTCGCAAGCACGAAGTCTGAGTGTAGCAAAATCCTTTTAATAAAGGAGGAACAAACCAGAAGCAAAAACCCCCCTCCAAGTACATTTGGCACTGTCCTTAGGGTCTTAAGTCCAATCACCCCAAAGTCCAACAACCCAAAAGTCTCAGTCTCTGGTCAGTGCCACCCCAGAGTTCAAAAGTTTATCTGCAGAGTTCCCTCCCCCCCCCAGGTGGAAATGGGGGAGGGGTCGCACACAGGGTGCTAAGGGACACCTTTTGTGGGCCAGGGCCGACTGCCCCGCTTCTCCGTGGAGTTCTGCTGCAGCCTTCACCAGGACTGGCTCCACACCACCAGCTGTGCCGCTCCTTCAGCAGACCCGTGAACCACGTCAGCCATCCCCGCAAACCGCTCCACACTGCTCACTGTTCCATGGGCTGCTCCAACGTGCTGCAGACTGCTCCGCTCTGCCAGCTGCTTGGTGATAGATCTTCAGGCTCTCCTACTACTTAACACAGCACTCAGTGATCTCAGCTCAGTAAGCTTAGTTCTTTTAGTGACTTCAGCTCTTAGTGATTTCAACTTGTAGTAGGAGAGCCCCAGTGCCACATGGCCCAATGTGAATTCAGGTCAGCAACCTCTAGATAGACTCCTAAAGGATTCAAAATTAGCTCTGCTCTTTAACAGTGGAGAGAGGAGGAAGTGCAATTGGTGTTCCAGGCCCTCAAAAGGGGCCCATACCATCAGGTACACACACCAGTCCCCACCCTCTCTCCCTTCACTGGGTTTTGGAACCCATGTCCCTTGGCTAGCAAGTACTATTTAATGTAGGTTGAGTCATTTTTGTCATAAAGCAGTCTCATAGTTCCTCATTCACATAATTAAGGTAACAGCCCCTTTTTTTCCTTCCTGCCCCAATAACAAAGAAATTGGGGATTCCACAGTGTGAAAATAACCATCCCATGCTGCTGTGTGTTATGCTAAGTGGAGTGGGTTTTCCAATGCAAATGCACATTCCTAAAATTCCTTTGCCCACTCCTCATAATGTACCACCAGATGTCAGGGTAGAGCTCATCCTGACTCTGCTTACATCCTCCCCCCAGCCGAGAATTTGTCGTCCCGACAAATCACATTCCCTACTATACCAACTTACTGGTCCCCTCCAAAGGGCCTCAGATAGCCCACTTTAGCTTTCACAAACCTGTGTGCTAAATGTATTGGCTCCTCACTAATCACCCCAGGTGCATCGTAAGTTAGCCGTTTCACTGGTCTTATTACTCTGTCTCGCCTATGGAGAATCTCTGTTGCTGTGGTAGGGGGGACATCCTCTTGAGTGACGGATGGGGAGGTTTCCTGTGAGTTCCCCTCGGATACTGGCATAGGCCCCTGCATTTCTAGTTCTAACCGTGGAGGATCGAAGGTGCTTGGGACATCTTCCATCTGTATGTCGCCACTGTCCAATAATCTGTGTAAGTCATTACACGGGGGTTCCACCAGTGGCTCAGGAGTGCCAGGAATGGGCCTAAATACTTCTGCCATGGGGTTTAGGGCGGAAGAGGAGGTAGTCTCTTTTGATTCAGCTGATCGAGACTGCAATCTTGTCTTCATCCTAGGATACACCATGGTTGTGTCTTCCTCCTCAGACTCACTCTCAGATGTGCTGAGTAGGGGTAGGTTAGCTGCAGGAGGCCGGCTGTCCACGTTGGGAGGTGGCTTTGGTACAGCACCTTCGTTCTGCCCAATTGCCCTGTTGTGGTCCATCTCATAAGGGCTGCCTACCACCCCCACTGGGAGCAAAAGGTTTCTATGCACGGTCTTTGTCTGCCCTGGACCCTCTTCAGGTTTGATCTTGTAGACCGGCAGGTCTCCTAGCTTTTCCATCACCAAGTAAGGTATTGCTTTCCATCTGTCAGCTATCTTGTGTTTGCCAGCAATACCCAAATTTCGCAGCAGGACTCTGTCCCCTGGCTGGAGCTCTTGCAGACGTACTCTAGAATCATATCGATGTTTGTTGCGGTCTGCATTCTTCCGAGCTGCAGATGTAGCTAAGTGGTAAGCATCCCGCAGCTTTTCTCGTAGTCGGGATACATATTGCTGATGGGTTTCATAGCTATCGCCATCCTCTGATACACCAAAGCACAGGTCTATGGGTAATCTTGGTTCTCGCCCAAACATCAAGAGATATGGGGTGACTCCCGTAGCATCGTTCTTGGTGGCGTTGTAGGCGTGCACCAGAAATGCAACATGTTGGCTCCAGGTTGCCTTCTGCTCTGGCCGCAAAGTCCCTAACATATCTAACAGGGTTCGGTTGAACCTCTCTGGCTGAGGGTCACCCTGCGGGTGATAAGGCGTTGTCCTCGACTTTTTAATTCCTGCTATCCTCAGCACCTCCTTCAGAAGGTGACTCTCAAAGTCTCGTCCCTGATCCGAGTGTATCCGGGCTGGGAATCCATAAACTGAGAAATATTTTTCCCATAGTACTCGGCGACAGTGGTGGCCTTCTGATCACGTGGGATATGCCTGCGCATATCGCGTGTAATGGTCGGTCACTACTAGAATGTTCCCAATATTCCTTTTGTCCACTTCTAAAGACAAGAAATCAATGCATACCAGCTCCAGAGGTTTATTGCTGGTGATGTTCTTCAGATATGCAGCCCTCGTGGGCAGAGTTTTCCTTTGAACACATCGAGCGCAGGTCTCACATTTTCTGCGAACATCTTCAGCCATCCGGGGCCAATAGAACCTACTGTAAGTTCCAGGGTCCTCTCCATCCCTAAATGTCCAAAGTCATCATGCAGGGCCCTCATGGCCAGGCCTCTGTACTCTTTCGGCAGCACTAGTTGGTTCCGTTGCCTTTGTAGAGGATCTGTGATCACGCGGTGTAGCACTCCTGAATCAGTTTTAGCTTGGTCCATTCTCTCAATAGTAGTTTGCCCTCTGGGGTAGGTGGGACAACCGCAGCTGGGCCTCGCCTCCCTTTGGCAAGTAGTGTATCACGAATGTCAATATCTTGCAGCTGGGCTTCCTGCCAGTCAGCCGCATTGAGCACGGGCAAGGGAGATTGGTCCAAAGCAATATAGTTCACCAAGCAGAAGGCACGCATTCAGGGGCAGGCCCAGAGCTTCAGCAACGCATCCATGAAGGCTCTCATGGGCCTCCGGCTCTGCGACTCACGCTGCAAATAGCTCTCACTCCATCCGTGGGTATCACAGCAACTCCTGGTGCTTGTGGACGCCTGGACAATGCATCCGCATCTACATTGCTTCTCCTGATCGGTATTGAATGCTGAAGTCATAGCTAGCCAAAGCGGCCACCCATCTTTGCCCTGTAGCATCCAGTTTAGCACTTGTTAATACATAAGTCAGTGGGTTGTTGTCTGTCCACACCTGGAACTGAGCACCATACAAGTAGTCTCGAAATTTCTCAGTGATGGCCCATTTCAAGGCCAAGAACTCCAGCTTGTGAGTGGGATAGCGTGTTTCACTATCAGACAGTCCTCGGCTGGCAAAGGCTACAGGTTTACGCGTGCCTTCCACCTCCTGGTACAGTACTGCTCCCAGACCCTCCAAACTGGCATCAGTATGCAGGATGAATGGCTTGCTTGGGTCAGCAAAGACTAGGACAGGGGCATGAGTTAGGCAAGTAATGATTTCTCGAAAAGCCCTTTCACATCTCTCATTTCACCGTGGCCCAAAGGGTTCGAAGGGGCCATAGCGTCTGTGCACAGAAGGCCCTTTATTCTTGGTCTTAGATTTGTTCTTGCTGGACTGATATCCCCTGGTAAGATCATTGAGGGGTTTTACAATTGTAGCATAGTTTTTCACAAATCTACGGTAGTAGCCACTAAACCCAAGGAAAGTCTTGAGTTCTCTGTAGTTGCTTGGACGTGGCCATGTAGTGAGTGCTTCTATTTTATCAGGATCAGTACTCACACCCTCTTGGGACACGATGTGGCCCACATACTTCACCGAGGTCCTGCAGAACTGGCATTTGTCAATTGAAAGCTTTAAACCATAATCCTCCAACCTATCAAGCACTTTAAGAAGTCTTTCTTCATGCTCTTCCAAAGTTCTTCCAAACACAATCAAGTCATCCAAATAAACTAACACTTGCAGTAAATTCATGTCTCCCACAACTTTCTCCATAAGACGCTGAAATGTGGCAGGTGCTCCAGAAATCCCCTGGGGCATGCGTTCGAACTGATAAAACCCTAATGGGCAGATGAAGGCTATCTTTTCCTTATCTTCTTCACCCAGAGGGATCTGGTAGTATCCACTCCGAAGATCCAACACAGAGAACCACTGGCTTCCCAGCAAACAGTCTAAAGCATCTTGGACTCGAGGCATTGTGTACTGGTCAACCACAGTACGGCGGTTTAGGGTGCGGTAGTCAATACACATCCGGATTTTCCCATTCTTTTTACGGACCACCACAATGGGTGAGGCGTATGAGCTGCGGGACTCTGTAATGATGCCATTTGCAGCCAGCTCTTGAAGATGTTGTCGCACATCTTCCATCTCGGAGAGAGCAAGCCTCCTAGATCTCTCTCTGAAAGGTCGGGAGTCATGTAGTCTGATGTTGTGCTCTACTCCTTTTGCACATCCCACTCATGCAGTGAGAACACCTTGGGCCTTTCACAAAGTTTCCTCCTCAGGCGATCTTTCCACTCCTCCGACAATGGTGAATCTCCAAAGTCAAACTTTGCTGGGTCTATTGTTGGAACTTGAGTCTCGCACTGGGGTTTCACAATTGATTCAGGCTCGAAGAGGTCTGCTATCTTTTGTCCTTGCTTCACAACAACATCTCAACTTGTTTCATTAGCAATCAGTATAGTCACCTTTTCCTGGGCTTCAGCAGGTAGGGTTATGACTCCACTGGGGACCAGCACTCCTTCCGGGAGCTCTCCTTCAACTGGCTGCTCTATCATTGCTAATGCCCCTTTACTGCCTTTCAGCCTGGTACTCATGACAAGCACCTCTTGCTCTGTCCTTGCAGGTACTACTAAGGGGGTTGTGCCCATGTACTTCAGTGCCCCAATTGGTAGCTCAGATGTCTCCTTTTTAGCACTCTCAATCTTCCTATAGGCTTCAGCACAAAGCGTATGGATCATCAGGGTACTCAGGTACTGGTCCCCAGCCCGTCGTCTGCAGTAATCCGCAAGCACCTTGAAGAGACTGGAGTTGGTCCCTATCAGCACAGACACATCAGAGGTCCCTTAGGGTCAGGGCATATTAAGGCAGCTGTGTCTACCTCTTCCCTTACCCCAGCAACCTCCTCTGGGAATTCAAGGTGCACTATGACATACCCTTGATAGGGTATTCATCCATGCTGAGGCCACACAGACCAATGCCAGTCAGTGGCTGTATAGGCAGGTGCCTAAGCATCTGTTGGTAGAATGACTGAAATATAATAGTCACTTGAGATCCAGTGTCAAGCACGGCTTTACACTCCGCCCCTTCAATCCTCACCATGACCTCTGCTCGAGGCCCTATCAGTCCTGCAGGGATCCCAGCTGGACGGTCTCTTCTGGGGGAATCTTCAAATCCTGTAGGCCTAGGTGGTCTCCGTTCCCAGACCTTCTGACAGCTACTGGGTCTCTCCCAACTGATCCTCAGCTTTTCATATACTAAGGAGGGGTTCTCTTCCTTATGGCAGTTAGCAGCACTGTGCCCATCCTGACCACACCGGTAGCAAAAGAATTGTCCTTTCCCCCTTCGCCGGGGTGCGATAGTGGCTCTAGATATTGACTTCTCCATTGTCACAGTCTGAGGCTCCTTATTCCTGGAAATCTTAGCTCGGTCAATGGTGCTTTGCAGCTCAGCTATCCGTTCTGTCAGGACCTGCATTTGTTGGGCAAGTTCCTCTGTGGTGCTTACCATCAGTACACTGGCCATTTGCAGTGGCGTTGTGCTGGCTGGTTCCAATGTTTGGGCTTCCCAACACTCGCTGGCAGCCTGCCTTTCTTCCTCTTCCCTGACCTCCTTTATCAGCTGGGAGTAACTGGGGGGATGATCCTGCCGTTCTCTTAGTCGGAGATGAAGTAGAATCGGGTTCTGATACTGAGTCCCTCTTACAACTTGAGCCAGTCTGGTCTGATCCATCTGCTCAGCAGTCACTTCTCCCCTCATAACAGCTCTCTGAAGTAGTCTCTCCAGCCTCTGTATATAGGCTGAAATTTTCTCACCCCTTTCCTGTCGGGAATCAAGGAATTTACAGTAACTGTCTTCAGTGCCCTCTACGCTCCCAAAGGTATTATCAAGGGCCTCTAGGCAGTCCTTCACACTGACCCCAGGGTCAATGAGCTTCAGGGTGCGAATTACATCTAATGCTGGGCCACCAGGGCTCTCTATTAGACATCTTTGCTTTTCTACATCGGGTGCGGCCCACTCCCGCAGCATTTCAGTGGTATGCTCCAGCCAGGGTTCAAACTCCTCTTCCCCAGCAAATAACCTTAACTTACGACAAGAGTTTGACGTAGCATAGGCCAACGCAATCTTTTCCAATATATGCCCCAGTGCTTGTGCCCAATCATTGGCTGAAGCTGCCGTCCCTGAGCTAGAAGCTGCAGGACTGGGGCCCAACAAACCCGACATATTAGCCATTATACAAACAGTAATTCCCTCAAAATATAAAGACAATTGTTTCCCAATACAGTGGAACACTCAACAGGTGCTTGCGAGGGGTACTGACCCAGGGATCCCGGACGAGCCCCCAAAAATGTAACCCTTCTGCCCCTCTGAGTTGGCAGCAACAAGGGCCGGGTTCAGTATCCAGGGGTTCTGTTTCAATAACGCAATGCAAAACCGGCTCGAGCCCCCACCCAGTGACCTGGGACAATTACCTACCACCCCCCCGGGCGCCTCCAGGAGGCAATACTTCCCACTGCAAGCACGAAGTCTGAGTGTAGCAAAATCCTTTTAATAAAGGAGGAACAAACCAGAAGCAAAAACCCCCCTCCAAGTACATTTGGCACTGTCCTTAGGGTCTTAAGTCCAATCACCCCAAAGTCCAACAACCCAAAAGTCTCAGTCTCTGGTCAGTGCCACCCCAGAGTTCAAAAGTTTATCTGCAGAGTTCCCTCCCCCCCCCAGGTGGAAATGGGGGAGGGGTCGCACACAGGGTGCTAAGGGACACCTTTTGTGGGCCAGGGCCGACTGCCCCGCTTCTCCGTGGAGTTCTGCTGCAGCCTTCACCAGGACTGGCTCCACACCACCAGCTGTGCCGCTCCTTCAGCAGACCCGTGAACCACGTCAGCCATCCCCGCAAACCGCTCCACACTGCTCACTGTTCCATGGGCTGCTCCAACGTGCTGCAGACTGCTCCGCTCTGCCAGCTGCTTGGTGATAGATCTTCAGGCTCTCCTACTACTTAACACAGCACTCAGTGATCTCAGCTCAGTAAGCTTAGTTCTTTTAGTGACTTCAGCTCTTAGTGATTTCAACTTGTAGTAGGAGAGCCCCAGTGCCACATGGCCCAATGTGAATTCAGGTCAGCAACCTCTAGATAGACTCCTAAAGGATTCAAAATTAGCTCTGCTCTTTAACAGTGGAGAGAGGAGGAAGTGCAATTGGTGTTCCAGGCCCTCAAAAGGGGCCCATACCATCAGGTACACACACCAGTCCCCACCCTCTCTCCCTTCACTGGGTTTTGGAACCCATGTCCCTTGGCTAGCAAGTACTATTTAATGTAGGTTGAGTCATTTTTGTCATAAAGCAGTCTCATAGTTCCTCATTCACATAATTAAGGTAACAGCCCCTTTTTTTCCTTCCTGCCCCAATAACAAAGAAATTGGGGATTCCACAGTGTGAAAATAACCATCCCATGCTGCTGTGTGTTATGCTAAGTGGAGTGGGTTTTCCAATGCAAATGCACATTCCTAAAATTCCTTTGCCCACTCCTCATAATGTACCACCAGATGTCAGGGTAGAGCTCATCCTGACTCTGCTTACATAGACTAACGGATGTATTGGAGCATGAGCTTTTGTGGGTGAATACTCACTTTGTCAGACACATGTAATGGAAATTTCCAGAGGCAGGTATAAATATGGAGGGAAGAATCAGTCTGGAGATAACGAAGTTGTTAGTTCAATCAGGGAGGGTGAGAACACCAAGGCAGCAGAAACTGCTTTTGTAGTTGGCTGGCCATTCACAGTCTTTGTTTAATCCTGAGCTGATGGTGTCAAATTTGCAGATGAACTGAAGCTCAGCAGTTTCTCTTTGAAGTCTGGTCCTGAAGTTTTTTTTGCTGCAGGATGGCTACCTTTAAATCTGCTATAGTGTGTCCAGGGAGGTTGAAGTGTCTCCTACAGGTTTTTGTATATTGCCATTCCTAATATCTGACTTGTGTCCATTTATCCTTTTATGTAGGGATTGTCCAGCTTGGCTGATGTACATAGCAGAGGGGCATTGCTGGCATATGATGGCGTATATTACATTGGTGGACGTGCAGGTGAATGAACTGGTGATGGTGTGGCTGATCTGGTTAGGTCCTGTGATGGTGTCGCTGGTGTAGATATGTGGGCAGAGTTGGCATCGAGGTTTGTTGCATGGATTGGTTCCTGAGTTAGAGTTACTATGGTGCGGTGTGTGGTTGCTGGTGAGAATATGCTACAGGTTGGCAGGTTGTCTGTGGGCGAGGACTGGCCTGCCACCCAAGGCCTGTGAAAGTGTGGGATCATTGTCCAGGATGGGTTGTAGATCCCTGATGATGCGTTGGAGGGGTTTGAGCTGGGGACTGTATGTGATGGCCACTGGAGTTCTGTTGGTTTCTTTCTTGGGTTTGTCTTGCAGCAGGAGGCTTCTGGGTACACGTCTGGCTCTGTTGATCTGTTTCCTTATTTCCTCGCAAGGGTATCGTAGTTTTGAGAACGTTTGGTGAAGATCTTGTAGGTGCTGGTCTCTGTCTGAGGGGTTGGAGCAGATACGGTTGTACCTCAGTGCTTGGCTGTAGACCAGGGTCGGCAACCCACGCACACGTGCGAACACGGCACACAAGCAGATTTTGAGGGGCACGCAGCTGCCTGCCGCTATCCCGGCCCCGCCCCACTCAGCCCCCGCCCACCACTCTCCCAGCGGGGCAGGAGGCAGAAGATTGGTTCTGCGGCAGCCAAGCTTCCTCCCCGCTTCTTCCCCAGCGTGGTGCTTCTGCCCCCGTCCCTGCGCCGATCAGCTGATGGCCCTAGCGAGGGGAAGAGCGCAGCGTGTACACAGCTCGGTAGGGACGCAGCCTGGGGGAAGGGGGTGGAACAGGGCACATCCCTTCCAGCCCCCTGCCATGAGCCGCTCAGGACAGGGGGCTGGGAGCACCCCCCCAAGCCGAGAACCCCAGCCCTCAGCCCTGACCCCACACCCAGCCCTCTGCCCTGCACCCCACAGCCCCATCCTCTGCCCTGAACCCCAGCCTTCTGCCCTGCACCCCACACGACCCAGCCCTCTGCCCTAAACCCCAGCCTTCTGCCCTGCACCCCCACCCCAACACACACCCAGCCTTCTGCCCTGCACCCCACTGCCCCCATCCTCTGTTCTGACCCCTGAATCCCCCCCCCACAGCCTAGCCTTCTGCCCTGAACTCCCCCAGGTCTGGGGTCCCAGCCGCAGGCCCTGCTCAGCCTGCTGCCGGCCTAGGTGAACAGAACCCCAGGCTGGCAGCGAGCTGAGCAGGCTGGCGGCATAAGAGCAGCATTTTAATTTAATTTTAAATGACGCTTCTTAAACATTTTGAAAACCTTGTTTACTTTACATACAATACAATAGTTTAGTTATATAGTATAGACTTATAGAAAGAGACCGTCTAAAAATATTAAAATGTATTATTGGTGTGCGAAACCTTCAATTAGAGTGAATAAATGAAGACTCGCACACCACTTCTGGAAAGGTTGCCGACCTCTGCTGTAGACGATGGATCGTGTGGTGTGCCCCGTGTGGATGCTGGAGGCATGAAGGTAGGCATAGCGGTCGGTGGGTTTTCGTATAGGGTGGTGTTAATGTGACCGTCCCTTATTTGCATAGTGGTGTCTAGAAAGTGGACCTCCCGTGTAGATTGGTCCAGGCTGGGGTGGATGGTGGGGTGGAAGCTGTTGAAATCGTGGTGGAATTTTTCCAGAGTCTTCTTCCCATGGGTTCAGTTGATGAAGATGTCATCAGTGTAGTGTAGGTAGAGAAGGGACATGAGTGGATGAGAGCTGAGGAAGTGTTGTTCCAGGTCAGCCATAAAAATGTTGGCATATTGTGGGGCCATGCGGGTACCCATAGTGGTGACACTGGTCTGGAGGTATATATTGTCACCAAATTTGAAATAATTGTGTGTGAGGATAAAGTGACAGAGCTCAGCAACCAGTTGTGCTGTGGCATCATCAGGGATACTGTTCCTGACAGCTTGTATTCCATCTGTGTGTGGGATGTTTGTGTAGAGAGCCTCCACATCCATGGTGGCCAGGATGGTGTTTTCTGGGAGATCACCAATGCATTGTAGTTTTCTCAGGAAATCAGTGGTGTCACAGAGATAGCTGGGAGTGCTGGTGGCATGGGGTCTGAGTAGAGAGTCCACATATCCAGACAGTCCTTCAGTGAGAGTGCCAATGCCCGAGATGATGGGGCGTCCAGGATTTCCAGGTTTGTGGATCTTGGGTAGCAGATAGAATAACCCCGGTCGGGGCTCTAAGGGTGTGTTGATTTGTTCCGGTGTTAGTGTAGGGAGTGTCCTGAGTAGATGGTGCAGTTTCTTAGTATATTCCTCAGTGGGATCTGAGGAAAGTGGCCTGTAGAATTTGGTTTTGGAGAGTTGTCTGTCAGCCTCCTTCTGGTAGACTCCTGAGGGTCACAATGACAGTCTGGACCTATACATAGAATGCTTCTGCCGACATGCACAGGCAGAAATTGTGGAAAAACAACATTGCTTGCCTCATAACCTAAGTTGCGCAGAACGCAGTGCCACCCACAGCCTCTGAAATAACCCTGACATTACAATTAAAGAGACTGATAATGGAGGTGCTGTTGTCATCATGAACAGGTGTGACGTTATTGATATAAATGGGGACCATATAGAACATGGGTTGCAACCAAGGTCCTGTAGTGGCACCAAATCCTAAGTAAAGGGGGTCATATAAGGTGTCTAAGACCAGGTTCCGGGTTGCTGGTTATAATTATGCTGTCTGTATGTCTGTGTATCATTTTTAGTTGAAGTTATGAATGTTGGCTCTATGCTGTCAGTATTTCAAGTTTGTGCTGTGCTTCTGGGGGAAGCCTCCCAGACAAGCTGGTGTTAGCTCTGCCTAGCCTGTTTGATGGCCCATTAAGGACCATTAAGGACACAATGGACCCATGGAGAGAAGGCAGACACGCCTTGTGACTCAGCAAAGTATGCAGGGACTGGCCCATGTGACTCCAGGCTCCATGTTGCTGTGATTTTCCACAGTGAGAACAAAGAGATTCTTACACCTGGAAAAGCCTATATAAGCCTAATGCCTCATCTCCATCTTGTCTTCAATCCTGCTTCTGACCTCTGGAGGAACTTTGCTACAAACTGAAGCTCTACACCAGGGACTGAGGACCCATCCCAGCGGGGGATGCATTCCAGAGACTTAAATTGAACCTGCAGTTTACTCCAGCACTGCTGCAAGCCTGAACTAAGAACTTTGCCATTACTGTATGTAATTGATTCAATTTAACCAATTCTACCTCTCATCTCTACCTTTTTCCCTTTGTAAATAAACCTTTAGATTTTAGATTCTAAAGGATTGGCAACAGCATGATTTGTGGGTAAGATCTGATGTGTATATTGACCTGGGTCTGGGGCTTGGTCCTTTGAGATCGAGGGAACCTTTTTCTTTTATTGGGGTGTTGGTTTTCATAACCATTTATCCCCAGGACGAGTGCACTGGTGGTGATACTGGGAGACTGGAGTGTCTAAGGAAATTGCTTGTGTGACTTGTGGTAAGCCAGTGGGGTGAGACCAAAGTCCTTTTTGTCTGGCTGGTTTGGTTTGCCTTAGAGGTGGGAAAACCCCAGCCTAGGGCTGTAACTGCCCTGTTTGAGCAATTGGTCCTGATTTGGCACTCTCAGTTGGGTCCCGCCAGAATCGCTCCGTAACAACAGGTCTGACTACCAAAAGTCAAGAAAATCATTATTTATTGGGTGATTGTGAAACAATAACTCCACGATCCAAGGATTTTATTCAGTGACAGACCTGAAAACATACAAATTACAGAGCCAGCCACACTGAGCGGCATAAGGGCAGCTGTCGCTGCTAAAGCCAGAAACATCACACCAAGAGAAAGCATCCCTGCGATGCACATCCCATGCGGCCCCCTCCAGTGCCCAGGGCTCCTCATCAGCAGGTGGCTGGGAAATATTCTAGCTTGGAAATTAAGACGGCTTTCTGAGGTGCTGGGACCTGCATGTCACAGCCCAGCCTATCCATGGGCCTCCTTACAAATCCACCTCAAAGGCTCAGTGCACTTGTAATCATTCCACAAATTCCGGAATCTTGGCTCGGTGTGAACACAGTCTTCTCCACCATCTATCTCCGGATTGTAATTGTTTGGCTCATTCTCCCCCCAGAACCTACGGATCAGAGTGTTAATGTCTCAGGGGAGAACCACAGCCAATTCCTGAGCTCAGTTCTGCTCTGTGGACTCTGCTGTTGGCAGGGGACCAAGACACCCAGCAATGACGCGGTGAAGTGATGCACCCCCCGGCCACCCCTCACAGTTCTCCACAGCTCTTGTGGCCATGGTAACGAAGGGCTTCTGACGGCCGGGGGTAGCACCTGCCCTGCGCCTGACAGGCCAGCAAAGAGCCAAAGTCAGTGTGTGGCTCCAAATGCTGAGCAGCAGCAACTCGGATCTCAGTGCCCAGCACCAGAGCAGGTGGCACAGCACGTCCCAGGCACCCCCGAGATGGGAACGCAGGAACGGGAAGAGAGGGCAGCGGGGGCCAGTCATTAACTTCTCCCTGGCCCTGCTTATGGGCCCCACCCACAGCCCCCTGAGGTCACTGCACCGACTGCAGCTGGCTCCTGCCATGCCCCCGGCCCCACAGCCTCCCCGTGCCCAGCCTGACCTAGGGGAGAGCGCAGCGCAATCCCAAGGAGAGCGGGAACCTGCCGCCACCCAGACTCCCCTGGCTGCACTGAGTCGACTTGGGGCCAGACCCTCAGCTGGTGTAAATCCCTGTGGTTCATTCAAGTCAATACCGAGTTACCCAGGGGAGGCTCTGGCCCTGGGTCTCAGTGGGCACTGAACACACACTCCGTGTTGAGGCTCCTGCTCTAAGCAAAGGGGCATTAGCAGGAATTCCTGAGGGGATTCACTACTATCGTGGCAGCACCCGGGGGCCTCCCTCAGGATCGGGCCCGCTGTGCCGGGTGCTGCATAGACACCAGGGGCCGCACAGACACTGCCCGAAAGAGCTTGTGACCAATCGTGTAATAAATAATCACGTCTCTCAAGCTTTACTCACTCCCTGCTTGCGTCTGCTCTGTATTCTGTGCCATCCACCCAGCGCCAGCTGCCTTCTGTCTCCCGGTCGGTGAGTCCAATCCAGTGAGCTTCTCCCTGGGTCTCGTTGGAGAGAAACTCCTGCACAACACAGTTTGCAGCATGTGCAGGTCACCCAAGAGAGGCTGCAGGATGCAGCCGCAGCTGCCTGGGCTGAACAGATTTTGGGGGAGAGGAAAGGGCGTCTGGTGGTGTGAGCAGGGCACTGGGCAGCGGGAGACGCGGTGTCCTGCCCCCAATGCTGACAGTGACTAGCTGGGAGACCCTGAGGGAGCCCTGGAGCAGCTCTGTGTCTGTGTCTGCATCTGTATCTGCCTGGGGCTAACAGCAGGGACCTGTCTCAGAACACTTCCCCCATTGCCCCCTCAGAGCTGGGCTGCGGCAGGTACTGACGGGCACCTCAGAGTTCACACCAGCCCCTGCCCTTGCAGGAGGCAAAGCTCGGAGCAAAGAACTGTGTGCAAAGTCTGGCCCTGTCGGAGGGTGGCATTTTCCGCCTCCGAAAGTGCCACAGAGGCCTGGGGTGAGGGCTGCAGTGGGCACGTGGGGAGCGAGGATTCTCTGAGAGGTGCATGGCCCCTTGCACAACAGCCTTCCAGATACAGGCTTCTAGATTGTCCAGCAGGAGCTCAGACCTGGGGAGAGGGATCAAAGGGGCCCTCACTGGGAAAGGCCATTGGTTTGCAGGAAATGCTACATTGGAAGTAGTGAAAATCAGAAATGAGCCTGACCCCAAATCTCCCTACCTCCCCCCGGCACCCCAGATCCTGGCTCTGTTCCTCTGCCCATCTCTGCTTTTAAACTGATGGGTGAACACCCTGAGTCAGGTATCCTCTCCGATAGTTCACCAAAAGGCACATCGCAGAATTGGAACCTCAGCTGATCCCTCCCAGCTCCTTCTGGTATGAAACAAGGCACTGACCCATTATCCAAGCCCCTTGGAGCTTCCTGCGCTCACCTGTTCCGCCTGGGAGGAGACAGAGGTCAGGTGCGAGTCCTGAGACACACAGAACTGCTCGGCCTCGTCCCACGGCTTTTTTTCATGTGAAAAGTAATAGAGGTTCCCATTGAAAAACGTCCAGCCCCTGGAGAGCTTTGTCAGCACATCACCTAGGAGCAGAGACTGAGGTGAGAAGCCCAGGCTAACGTCACAGGGACACACACAGGGAGTCCAGAGATTCTAGTGCTGCATTTCCCCTGCCCTTCAGCTGCCCCAAGGCCAGGGAACTTCTGAGTGGGTGCTCGCATTAGGCTAACGAGGCCTAGGGTGTAATTTAACTCCACACAGATCACCATGGTATGGGCGCAGGTGCAGCCACTGGTGATTTTCAATGGAAGAGAACTCGGTGCTGGAGAAAGTTGCTGCGCTGTCAGCCTGGGAGCCTGAAATCCTCCGTTCATCCTCAGCACCAGTAGAAATGGCACCAGCCAGCACTGCAGCTAGTACTTACTGTAGCGACCTTGCACTGCTGCTCGCGCTGCACTGACGTTGTCCAGTCGGAACTGGATTTCTCCATACGCTGCACTGATGTTACCCAGCTGGGCTTTCAGCAGCCGGACTCCTGCCTGCGCTTCATCCAATAGCTGCAGACCTAGAAGAAAGTCACAGCGACATCAGTGGAGATGCAGAACACTTGATTATCAGCACGTGCAGTAGAGCAGCACCTGTCGGCCCCTGTGTGCCAGGCGCTGTACGGACAGGAGGGGACAGTTCCTGCTCTCAACAGCTCACAGCCAAAATAGACGCGAGGTGGGAGAAATAAAGGATGATTTTCCTGCAGGGGAACTGAGGTGCAGGGAGAGGTGCCCAAGATCACACAGGAAGTTTGCAGCAGAGCTGGGAATTGACCCCAGCTCTCCTGAATTCTAGCCCTGTGCCCCCAATCTCCCCAGCCACCTCTTCCCAATTGCTTCCCCCTTGTGAGCAGTGATTGGGTCCCCTGCAGCCTGGGGCAGAGCTGGGGCTGCAAGAACATCCATGGCCCCAAGCCCTGGCCCCGGGCTCCAGGCCGGGATTTTGAACAGCCCAGCGTTCAGGCGAGTTCTGTGCCGGGGTTTAGTTCAGGCCCATTTTCTGACTGGACTCTGAATAACCTGATCCATGGACGGGTTTGTATATGCAGCCCTGAGCCAGACAGACAGACAGTTGTGAGACGTGGCCACAAGGGGGCGCTCTGCCTCCAGCAATGGGACTGTGGCAGGTACCCAAATTATTGGAGCTGCACAGGGAGGGCTCAGGGACTGGGGGGCAAATGGAGACCCACGAGTGCAGCTCCACTGACGTCCTGCTTACACCAGGGTCTGAATTCGGCCCCTGTGTGTCTCATGAGCTGCATCCGTCTTTCCCGCCAATGCAACCCTGACAATACAGGGGCCAAGGTGAAAACTATGGAGCGAAGGGAGCAACAGTGAAAGGACGGAAGATGGTGACCACTAGGCATCCTGCGCAGGAGCCTGGGGCGGATGCAGCCAGCCTGCCACTGCCAGGAAGGGAGCTAGGAGCAGGGGTGAAAGGAACTTACAGGACTTACCGGTACTGATTTACCAGGGTCTCCCAGCTGCAGAGGTAGCTGGGAGCCCCCCGGGGCTCATGGGCAAATTAAAGGGCCTGGGCCCGGCTACCAGGGGAAGCCTGAGCTTTGCGGGGATGCACAGAGATTTAAAGGGCCTAGAGCTCCTGCCCCTGAGGGGAGCCCCGAGCCCTTTAAATCCTGGCTCCAGCCCAGCCCCCGGAGCCGCGGCTGGGATTCAAAGGGCTCTGGGCTGCCTGCAGCCACGGGGAGCCCAGAGTCCTTTCAATCCCCGCCGTGGAAGCCGGTGCGGTCCGGCACGGCGTACTGGCTCTTGCCGATATGCCGGACCGGACCGGACTGGCTTACTTTCACCTCTGGCTAGGAGGGAGCCTGGAGCAGCCACCCATCCCTGGGAACAGAGCCTCCGCTGACAGAGGAAGGTGCAGAGCAGCAGCTCGTTAGATGGGGGATGGGACCTCCTGGCAGTGAAGTGTATGGAGGGGAGCAGGAGGATGCCAGGCACCCACCATCCCTGTAGGCAGGAGAGTGCTCAGCGTCCAGGCCAAGGGACGGGAGCTGACCCACCCTGATGCCTAAGACCCTCGTCCTACAACTTACTGTCCGATCCCTTTGCTGATGCGTCTGAAGCGTTGTCAGGCTGCAGAGAGACTTGGAGCTTCTGCACCGCTTCTTCAACCGCTTGCAGCTTGCTCTGTGCCCGGAGATCTAGAAATCACACATCTGCAGGTCAGCGACCGAACCGAACTGCAGCTGGAGACCAGCCGCGCCCAGAGAAGGAACATGCCCCGAGCGTGAGGCTGTTCTGTATGACGTCTTTTATTTTAATCTTGGACAGCTTCCCTCCCGAGGAGGGACACCGGCACAGCCAAGGCCCGTTCGGGCTGTCTCCTGGTGTATGTTACACCGTCTTAACGTAGGGCATCAGCTCCTTGGAGCAGGGAGCTACAAACTCCAGCAGAGCCGACTGAGAGTAAATCTCAGGAACAGATGCCTCGGGAGGTTGTGGAAGCTCTTTCATGGGAGGTTTTCAAAAGGAGGCTGGAGCCGTCTGTCTGGGATGGGTCAGACACAACAAATCCTGCATCTTGGCAGGGGTTAGACTAGATGCCCCTGCGGTCCCTTCTCACCCGATGGTTCTGGGATTCTGTGACCTCATTTTACTGTGTGTTTGTGCATCACCTAGCACTATGGAAAGCAGGACCTGGGTGCAGCTTCTGGGCACTATGGCCGGCCAGGTGCCGATCCTGACAGCTCCACTCCTGGTGTGTCTCAGGGGCATGTCTGCTAACTGGAGGCCCAGACCCTTAGAAGTGTTCAGGCACCAAACTACCAGTGATTTCAATGGAAACCAGGAGCCCAAATGCCTCTGAGGATCTGGGTTTGCAGACTAATGTCCAGCTGCTCAGATAGTGTCAATCTGACTTCAGAGGAGCTACTTCAATTTACACCTGCAGAGCATCTGTCCCTAAAAATCAGCCTTTCACTCCCTTAGCACTGCAGGGCCAACACAGCGATGCCCCAGGGAGCCAGCTTCTCTTCCAGCTTGTGCACCATCAACAGACTTGTGATCTAGCTGCTGCCTGTGGAATCTTTCCCACAATCCATCGTATGTCTCTGGCTCCTTCCACGGCAGGATCTGAGCAGCTCACAGTCTTTAATATATTATTTAATGTCGCACGACACCCTTGTGAAGTAGGGAAGTCTCCTCCCCCCGTTTTACAGGTGGAGAACTGAGGCAGAGACAGGTCTCATAGACCTTACAGCCAGAAGGGCCCATCATGATCATAATCTGACCTCCTGCAGGCCACAGAACCTCACCCACCCAGTCCTGTAATAGTCCCATAACCTTTGGCTGAGCTACTGAACTCCTCAAACCATGATCTAAAGACTTAAAGTTACAGAGAATCCACCATTTACACTAGTTCAAACCTGCAAGTGACCCATGCCCCAGGCTGCAGAGGACGACAAAAAAACTCAGAGACTCTGCCAATCTGATTTGGGGGAAAATTCCTTCCTGACCCCATTGAAAGGTGGATAAGGATCCAGTTAAATGGGAGACTACAACCGATCAAGCTCAAAGGTGAACTGTCAGGGTGGAGGGAGGTTACTCATGGAGTCCGTCGGGGATCACTCTTGGGACAAATCTTAGGCCTGGTCTACACTAGGCGCTTAAATCGGTTTTAGGAGCGTAAACCGATTTAACGCCAAAACCGCCCACACTAGGAGGCACCTTATATCGATTTTAATGGCTCTTTAAACTGAGCTTTCTGTACTCTCCCTAACGAGGAGTAACGCTTAGTATCGGTATTAACATATCGGATTAGGTTAGTGTGGACGCTGATCGACGGTATTGGCCTCCGAGCTATCCCACAGTGCACCAGTGACCGCTCTGGACCGCAATCTGAACTCGGATGCATTGGTCAGGTAAACAGGAAAAGCCCGCGAACTTTTGAATATTTCCTGTTTGCCCAGCGTGGAGCTCCGATCAGCACGGGTGGCGATGCAGTCCAAATCAAATTAAAAAGAGCTCCGCATGGACCATGCGGATGTGATCGCTGTAAGGGCAGGCAAATCCGTTCTATCAGCGCTCCGTTACAGAAGATGAAATTCAGAATCCTTTTTTAAAAATCTCCAGACAGACGCCATAGCAGGGACTCAGCGCACTGCAGCGTGACAAGCGTAACGGAAAGCCAAAGAATCAAATGGATGCGCATGGACTGGAGGACTGAAGCTATCCCACAGTTCCTGCAGCCTCCGAAAATTATTTGCATTCTTGGCTGAGCTCCAAATGCTTCTAGGGTCAAACACAGTGTCCGCGGGTCAGGGCCTAGCTTGGCACTCTACTCACCCACCCCACCCACCCCCAGAAGCGAAAGGTAAAACAATCCTCTGACTCTTTTACATGTCACCCTATCTTTACTGAATGCTGCAGATAGACGCGATAGTGCAGCACTCAACACCAACATCCTTGCTCCCCCCCCCCCGCCATGGGCGGCTGATGGTACAATATGATGGAAATCCATCCTCATCATCAGCATAAGCTGATTGTACAAAAAGCTGGAAATCCATCCTCATCATCAGCCTCAGCTGATGGTACAAAAGGACTGGTAACCGTCCTCGTCATCAGCCTATTGGCCCTAATTTTTTCTGGTGGATGGATGGTGCAATATGGCTGGTAACCATCCTCATCATAGCAACAGGGGGCTGAGCTCCATCAGCCCCCACCCTTCATGTGTAAAGAAAAGATTCAGTTGCCCCTGGACTAGCAGTGAGATGCTGGGCTTCTCTCCTACACACTGCTTAATGTCCTGTCTGGACTATCATAGCAGCTGGAGGCTGCCTTCCACTCATTTCTCACTAACAAGTCAGTGTGTCTTATTCCTGCATTCTTTATTAATTCATCACACAAGTGGGGGGACAATGCTACGGTAGCCAAGAAAGGCTGGGGGAAGAACGGAATCAACAGGTGGGGTTGTTACAGGAGCACCCCCTGTGAATAGCATACAGATAATAATTTCTGCAGGCTCTGACACAGAGCAGCTGTGCTCTCTGGTTCTATGATACGGTGGTTCTCTAGTACACTTGCCTATATTAGGCAGCACGGATTCTATTTTTAGATACCAAAAAGGAGGAATTGACTCAGGGAGTCATTCCCAATTTTTGCTTTTGCGCCCCTGGCTGATCGGCCAGGGGCACATATGACAGCAGCTAATGGTACAAAACGATGGAAGGTGCAATATGGCTAGTAACCAATCTTGGCTTTGCGCCCTGGCTGATTGGCCAGGGGCACTAGCAGCAAATGGTACAAAAGGACTGGTAGCCATGATCATCCTCAGTTCCAATTTATGGAAGGGTTTGGATGGTGCAATATGGCTAGTAGCCATCTCTGCTGTCATGCAAAAGCAAAAGCATGCTTCTGTGTAGCGCTGCTGAACCGCCTCTGTGAGCGGCATCTAGTACACATACGGTGAGAGTCACAAATGGCAAAACAAGCTCCATGATTGCCATGCTATGGCATCTGCCAGGGCAATCCAGGGGACCAAGGCGCGAAATGCTTGTCTGCCGTTGCTTTCCCAGACGAAGGAGTGACTGATGACATTTACCCAGAACCACCCGCGACAATGATTTTTGCCCCATCAGGCACTGGGATCTCAACCCGGAAGTTCCAAGGGGCGGGGGAGGCTGCGGGAACTATGGGATAGCTAGGGAATAGCTACCCACAGTGCAACGCTCCAGAAATCGACGCTAGCCACGGACCATGGACGCACACCACCGATTTAATGTGCTTAGTATGGCCGCGCTCCACCCGATTTTATAAATTCTGTTTTACAAAACCGGTTTATGCAAATTCGGAATAATCCCGTAGTGTAGACGTACCCTTATTTAACGTTTTCATTAAAGACCTTGGCACAAAAAGAAGAGTGTACTAATGAAATCAAGAGATGACACAGAGTTGAGAGGTATTGCCAGCATGGAGGAGAACCGGAATATCATACGAATAGAGCTGGACGACCTTGAAATCTGGAGTATTAGAAATGGGATGAAATTCAGTAGTGCAAAGTGCAAGGTCATTCACATAGGGATTAACAGCAATATTAATCCCCAATTTCTCCAAATTGACTAATAATTTCCCTTGTGGAACTGTATCAAATGTCACTGCAATCCAGAGAGAGGAGATCTACTGCATTTCCTGTCTCTAAAAGATGAGTTATCAGTTATCTTCTCAAAGAAAAGGAAGGTTGGTCTGGCACGATCTACCTTTGTAAAACCATGTCATCTTTTATCCTTATTACCCTGAACCTCTATGCCCCTAATTATTTTCTCCTTCCAAATTTGTTTGAAGACCTAGCATACAATTGAGGTCAAATTAGTCATAGGGTCTGACCCCTGAGTTTTTGGATTCATTAAAAATCCTTGCTGGTGGGCTTGCAACTTCACATACCAGTTCCTTTAATATTCTTGGATGGAGATTATCCAGGCCCCCCAGTTTGGTCCTATTAAGTTGTTTGAGTTTGACTTCCACCTCAGATGTGGTAATTTCTACTTCCTTATCCTCGTTCCCATTAGCCAGCCTGCCACAAGCCCAAAACTCCCAATTCCCTTTAATAAGATCGGAGGCAAAATATTTGTTTAGGCATTTGCCCATGCCTAGATTATCTTCAATCTCCACACACCCTCCGTGTCGGGCAGTCCCTTTGTGTTTATATGGCTATAGAACCCTTTACTGTTGGTTTTAATTCCCTTTGCAAGGTCCAGCTCTGCTTGGCTCTCAGCAGTTCTCACTTTTCCCTGCACCTTCTGACCTCCAAGAGGTGGCTTTTCTTCCTGATCCATCCCATCTTCCATTCCTTGTAGGATTTCTGCTGTCTCCTAATCACCTGTGTGAGACACTTGTTCATCCAGCCTGGCCCGCAACGCTTCCCTAGGAAGGATTTCCCCTTGCTTGGGATACAGGCTTCAGAGAGCTTCTGCAACTTTGACAAAGTAATTCCAAGCCATTCTCCGGCCTTCCTCCCATTCCTTCTGCATGAAACTCCTCTTGTCTTTTGTTCTCCCTTGCGATCTACTGCAAGTCATCCTCTGTCCTCCCGGGGCTCCGAACTCTGGGTATGTACATTGACTCTTCCCCTCTTCTTGTAGGACTAGCTGCTCTTCTCTTCTCCCTGGCCCTCCCACCTTCTGCTACTCCCTGCTGCAGCCTTCTTCACTTTCCAACTCAGCAAACCTGTTCCTGAGCTCTACTTCTCCTTCTCTAGCTGGTCTTTTCCTCTGCCTGGTTCTCATCATCACGTTTCCACTGGCCACTTTACTCAACCAGCAGTCTCCCCTCCACGTTCTCCAGTCCAGCTTGGATCTGCCAGTCTTGAGTTTTCCCCTCAGCCTCCTCTCGCCTTCCTCCATCATTCGCTCGAATCCCCTTCAAAACTCAACCATAGTTTCCACCTCCATCTCCAAACCTCAGCTCTTCTCTTCCATCAGCTCTATCAGGCGGCGCATCATACAAACAAGCTCTTTTCAGGTAGATGCACCAGGAACATGTACATCCCGCAGCTTCCACATCCGGTCATCTTCACTGTCTCTTCCATTGCTTGGGTCACTACCACTGCTGCCTCTGTGTCTGTCACACCCTTTCTGCCTAAGCGCCTGCCAAGGAGAAAGGAAACCCCACCGAACACAAAAACAGAACGTCACCCCCCAAAAAAACTCTCCTTACAATCGCGCATGCTAACTTGACCATCGTTAGCATTAGAAAGTTTGTGCTAGTATCAAACCAGTAGGGCAAGATCTTACAGCTCCATTCGAACTCCCTGGAGTAGGAGATTTATTTGGAGGGACAGACTGGAAACGTGGTCGATATTCTGCTGAAATGTGGAGGTGCCCCCCCAACCCCCCCAGTCGAACCAGCTGGCCTGTATGGAAGCTGGCAAACGTTGGGCTTGGAGCTGCAGCTGAACTTACATAGAAGTGTCACAGCAATGAGGGACATGGTCAGGGCCAGACCCAGGAGGAGAAGGACAGGAATGACGATGCTCCGCGCCCTGTGCCGCCAAGGGACCGATGTCTCGGGAGGATTTCCTTGAAGGAGAAGAAGAAACATATCCATGGAAAGTTACAGCTCAAATGCCACTGACCGAGGAAACTCCACCCCCAAATCCAATACCTGCTCAGCCTCCTAGTCCCTGACTGTGGTTAACAGCAACAGCGGAATGAGGTCAAATAAGGTCAGAACCGACCAGAAATCGAATGTGAAAAGCGACCCTCCCTAAATCAGGAGTGACTCTAGTGCCAGGCAGGTGTCCTGTGAGAGAGATCTGGGAGCAGGATTTCCCCCCTGCCTAAGCAATTCTTGAGAGGGAAGTTCAGGGCTTGTGCAGTCCATGCCCAAAGGAGTATTTTTAAGTGAGGAAAGGAACCTGAAACAACTTATGAAATATGAACTCAACGAGGCAGTGAAATGAGGGGAAATGATTCTGTGCAGGAGAAAAGTGGGGCTGACAGCAGCAGTGTGCTCAGAAGGGCCTTTCTACAGCATCCCTGTCTGATAACCCATCCCCGGGATGCTGGGCTCCTCCCTGCAAGGCAGCCAAGGGGCGAATCACAGGGCAAAGCCTGAAGACTGTGTCTCCCCTGCACATTAAAGGGAGAAGACTAGAGCTGCATTCGAGCCAGGATCTATGTGTAGACAGAAGTAAGGGTGCTCGGTGTGCTCTGGATTTGGTCTCCCCAAGGTGAACGGCAGCTGCTTGGAGATGCAAGACTGTCAGATTCTCCTCTCCCTGAAAGTCTCAGCCTGCCCCAACCCCTCCCTGTCTGATCTGGGCCTCAGCCATTAGCTCGCGCCGCTCCCCCATGGGGTGTGGGTCCTGGAACCAGCAGACAACACTCAGATGCCCAGATAATCCCCTTACATTGCAGAAGTGGCTTCTCTCACGCTAACCAAAGGGTGAATCTGCCTCTCACTAATGTACTGAGTTTGCAGTTCTCAGCCTTTCCTGAAACAGATTCTGGGAGGAGCCTCTCTGTCACCCAGCGCAGGCTACATTCCCCTTGTGTTTTCCTTTGTCGTTGCAGAGAGCCTAGCTGAGCTTGGTGCGGAGCTGCAGCTGCCTACGGCCACACCCTCCACTTCCGTCAGTCCCGTCTCCCTGCCTGTCTCCTGACCCTTCCTGGGCGTCTTTCATGTGTTCAAATCCAGAACAGCTGCCACACGGCATCTGGATTGCACTGAAACCAAAGGGGATAAACAACCCCCGGAGCAGGCCTCTGTTCAGCTGACACCTGCCCAACCAAACACAAGAACATAAGAACGGCCAGACTGGGTCAGACCAAAGGTCCATCTAGCCCAGTGTCCTGTCTGCCGACAGTGACCAGTGCGAGGTGCCCCAGAGGGAATGAACAGAACAGTGAATCATCAAGTGATCCAGCCCCTGTCGCCCATTCCCAGCTTCTGGCAAACAGAGGCTAGAGACACCATCCCTGCCCAGCCTGGCTAATAGCCATTGATGGACCAGTCCTCCATGAGCTTATCTAGGTCTTTTTTGAACCCAGCTAGAATTCCTGGGAGAGGCTGACGGTGGCAGTGAGCTGGGGAGGGGGAGCCTGGCTGGCTTTTATGGCCAGCCCGGCTTTTATGGCCAGCCCATGGCAATGCGCTGCCCGGCAGGAGGCTGGGATGCTGGGCAGGGACTCCCATCTCTCCCCCTGTGCCCTTCTCCCATTGGGGACTGGCAGGGGAGAGAACACACTGGGAAGCACTGACCGAGCACCCTCACCCACTGCCCGTGGTGCTGTCTGGTCAGCACAAGGCTGAGCTCTGGGGACCTGGTCAGTGGAGCAAGCAATCGCTGCCCAGGACGCTCATGCAGACACCACAAAGCCAAGGAGAGGCCAGTGGGAGTCCAGCCTCTTGTGTTTACCTTTTGGGAGGGGAGCAGTTTCTGCCAACTCCATGTTCTCATAGATATTCTCCCTCGACATTTTCCTGCCTTCGCGCTGAGCCGAGCCCCTGATCACTGGCCTGTGGGTCCTTTCTGTAGCTTGCTGGGTTAGAGCCTCCCTCTGACAGCAGCCTGGCACAGAAATAGAAATGGGAAGTGGTGCCTGGTGGTGAGAGCCACCCTGTTACCAACTGGGCCATGTGTGGTCAGCGCTAGTGGTGGAAGCGAGATTTCAGCCAATGGGCTAGAGCTGTGTCCAGTGTGGGCAGCCTCCGGGAAATGGGCCCAGGGTCAGACGCCAAATGGCAGAGCCAGGGTGGGGGGCACAGAGGCAGAGCCCGGGATCAGTACCAGCGAGACAGACGCCCAAGCCAGAAGTGGGGACCAAGCAGTGAGTGAGGCAGGGGCAGGGCTGGGCATCAAACCGGACGTCTGAAGCCGAAGGGGAGCAGGGGCTGGAGCAGAGCAGGAGCAGGGCCTGGCAGCCGGCCGGAGCAGGGTCTGGACAAAGAGGAAGCACAGCTGCAGCAGCAAGATCCACATTGAGTAGCCACTGATCTCAGCTGGGTGCCAGGCTTCTAAGCAGGCTGGTGAGAGTCGGCCAGCAGCTGTCCCCGCTGGTCTGGTCCCTGACAAGACCTGGCAATAGGGACTCCCGGTTTCTATTCCTTGCTCTGCTCCTGACTCACTGGGAGACCGTGGGCAAGTTACCTGACCTGTCTGTGCCTCAGTTTCCCCCCCCCATTTACCATTCTAAGGAAATAGGAGGGGGGATCAGAGGGATCAGGGCTTTGGTAAGGGCCTACAGAGCCTTTCACCTCAAGGCAGACGGGTAAAAGCCAGCCAAAGTTGCCACGTCTCACGAGATAAATATGCGACCCTGCCCTTCAAAAACAAGCCCAACCCCCCAAACCAAGCAGGTCGGTCAGAGGTGACATGAGCTGCCCCGGGGCTGGCCAGCCGCCCCCGGGTTCCTGGTCCCAACTTCCACCCCCGGCCAGCGTCCCCTGTTGTTCTCCTCTGTGACGGAGCGGTTCTGGCGGGACCCAACTGAGAGTGCCAAATCAGGACCAATTGCTTAAACAGGGCAGTTACAGCCCTAGGCTGGGGTTTTTCCACCTCTAAGGCAAACCAAACCAGCCAGACAAAAAGGACTTTGGTCTCACCCCACTGGCTAACCACAAGTCACACAAGCAATTTCCTTAGACACTCCAGTCTCCCAGTATCACCACCAGTGCACTCGTCCTGGGGATAAATGGTTATGAAAACCAACACCCCAATAAAAGAAAAAGGTTCTCTCGATCCCAAAAGACCAAGCCCCAGACCCAGGTCAATATACACATCAGATCTTGCCCACAAATCACGCTGTTGCCAATCCTTTAGAATCTAAAATCTAAAGGTTTATTTACAAAGGGAAAAAGGTAGAGAAGAGAGGTAGAATTGGTTAAATGGAATCAATTACATACAGTAATGGCAAAGTTCTTAGTTCAGGCTTGCAGCAGTGATGGAGTAAACTGCAGGTTCAATTTAAGTCTCTGGAATACATCCCCCACTGGGATGGGTCAGTCAGTCCCTTGAGTAGAGCTTCAGTTTGTAGCAAAGTCCCTCCAGAGGTCAGAAGCAGGATTGAAGACAAGATGGAGATGAGGCATTAGCCTTATATAGACTTTTCCAGGTGTAAGAATCCCTTTGTCTTCACTGTGGAAAATTACAGCAAAATGGAGCCTGGAGTCACATGGGCCAGTCCCTGCATACTTTGCTGAGTCACAAGGCGTGTCTGCCTTCTCTCCATGGGTCAATTGTGTAGCCGATGGCCCTTAATGGGCCATCAAGCCAGCTAGGCAGGGCTAACATCAGCTTGTCTGGGATCTTTCCCAGAAGCAGAGCATAATACAAAATACAGCCAGTACAGAGCCAATACTTATAACTTCGACTACAAAATGATACACAGACATACAGACAGCATAATCATAACCAGCAACCCAGAACCTGGTCTTAGACACCTTATATGACCACCTTCACTTAAGATTTGGTGCCACTACAGGACCTTGGTTGCAACCCATGTTCTATATGGTCCCAATTTATATCAATAACGTCACAAGAGCCTTTCACCTCAAGGCAGACGGGTAAAAGCCAGCCAAAGTTGCCACGTCTCACGAGATAAATATGCGACCCTGCCCTTCAAAAACAAGCCCAACCCCCCAAAACAAGCAGGTCGGTCAGAGGTGACATGAGCTGCCCTGGGGCTGGCCAGCCGTCCCCGGGTTCCTGGTCCCAACTTCCACCCCCGGCCAGCGTCCCCTATTGTTCTCCTCCGACAGCCCTGAACCCCCGCCCTCTCGGGAACCCTGGGGGAGGGGCAGGGAGGTGAGCTGAGGAAGGGCGGGAAGCAGGGGGAGGAAGGATGGGGGTGGAGGGGAGAGATGGTTGGAGGGGGAAGCAGGGGGTGGAGGAGAGGCGGGGGATAGGGACGGAGGGGACGGAAGTGGAGGGGGGTGGATGGGGAAGGAGGGGAGTGGAGAGGTGGTTGTTTGAGGAAGGAGCAGGCAGGGCGTGGAGGGGATGGATGGGTTGATGGGGAAGGAAGGGGCAGGGGGAGGGGAGGGGAGGGGAGAGACGGTTGGATGGAGAAGTAGGGAGTGGAGGTGGGAGGCGGTTGAATGGGGAAGGAGGGGGAGGGGAGGGGAGTGGAGTGGAGGGCAGAGGCGGGTGGATGGGGGAAGGAGGCGTGAGGGAAGCAGATGACAGCGCTCTGTCGGCAGTGCCTGGCCATAGGTGCTGGATCTAGGGGGGCTGCCGCACCCCCGGGCTGGAGGCGGTGTCCATCACATGCAGGGTTACAGTTCGGTTCAGTGGCTCTCAGCACCCCACTATTCACATTGTTCCAGCCCCCTGGGCCCAGCCTTTCATGGCCCCCTCTTGCGGGTGGGGCTCTGGTGAGAGCGTAAAGGCATCATCCCCGTGCACAGCGCGTGCTGTTGGCTGTCGGAGGTCGTGCAGCGGAGGGGCTGGGCCTGAGGAAGCCTGGGCCCTCCCCTCCTGGGATACCCCCAGCTCCGCCCCAGCCATGGCATCCTGCTCTGTGTCCTGGCCCACTTGTGTTGTGGGGCCTCCAGCATCATCCCACTGAAGCACGGTGAGGGGCAGGCTGGGGGCTGTGTGGGGCCAGGCCTGTGTCCTGCTCCTTGTCTCCGGACCATGCCCCCTCCCCCCTGACCGTGGCGCCCTGGTCAGTCACCCACATCGCCCGTCCCGAAGGCCGGCCCTATCCTGGGGCATCCACGACTGTCCAAACCTGCATCTTTTTCCTATGTGTGACCATCCACGGGTGGGAGTTCTGCTGTCCAAAGAGACAGACTCTGCTCACTGCTCCGGTGGTAACATGGGATGAGAGGGGGCACGTGTGGAATCAAAGGTTAGCGTGTTACACAAGCACTCCTGGTGAGTACAAGCAGCACTGGTACAAGCAGCCAAATGGGCACACGCCCAGCGATACACAAACGTTGGTGGCTGAACGCCGACATGACTTTGTAGCGTAGACACGGCCTCGGTCGCCATCTCTGGGGCAGTACAGGAGGTTTCGAGGAAGGACAAGCAGCGTTGCAGGTTCCACATTCACCAGGAGCTGAGCCGGTCAGAGCTCAGGGGGAAGGTTACAAACATGGGAGCTAGAGACCGTCCTGGGGGCCTGGTGACTGATCCATGTGGGACCAAGGGCTGTGTCTGCTGTGAAGGCTGCATCCCAGTTCCTGAGCCACCTTGGAAACAGGCCCCTGATTCCCCATCTCACTGAACAACGAGGAGATGCTTGTCTGTTAGCTGTGGGATGGGTGTAACCCCACGGAGATGACCGAGATTCCTGGGGCTCTGTCTGCTGGCAGCTCAGGGGGAGCCAAGGCAAACTCAGAGTCTGCCCGGCAATGACTCGGGAGTGAGATGCCCTCCCAGGGAACTGTGGAGAGGGGAGAAGCCATTTTGAGTCAGTCTGGAGCCAGTCAGGGCAAGGGCAGGACTGTCTGTGTGGGGAGCTGGGGAGTCCCAGGTCTGCAGGCAGGTTCCCCCTGAGAACTGGCCTCAAGGGACCGCACAGCAGATCCCTCAGCTGGGTTTTCCTTCTCCACTGATGATTCCCCGTTTGTAGAGTTTTCCCCAGCCAGGCGGAATTCACCCTCCAGCTCCCTAGGTGAGACCAGTCCCCACATGCTCAGCTCTGCTCTGGCTGCGAGTCCAGGGCTGCTGCCTGCTGGGGGTGTGTCTGGGCACTGGGCTAGGAGACGACAGTTTGGAGTTTAGTGTAGTTGTGTAACCTGCACCTTGAGCCCTGCACCCCTTTGTGGGGAGGGGAAATCCTGGGACCGACGCAGCCTGACTCCTGCCTGAGGAGGATCCCGGCCAGCAGAGACCAGCCCCTCTGCAGTGACCGAGGAGTCCAGAGTCAGCTCTGAATCTGAGGATCATTAATGGAGTTTGTGAGGGCACCATCTGTTAGTTAATCAGTCAGGGAATTTGTTTTGGGAACCCCTGCTCCTGAACTGTGTCCTCAAGCCAGGAGTGACGGTTTGGGGATTTTATAACCTGCTGCTTATTAAACCTGTGGAGGGACTTACCACCTCCTCCCACTTGTGAGTCCTTGGGGCTGTACTGAACCCAGCCAGCCACACGGCTAAACCACTGCAGAGAAGAGATCGTGGTCATAGGTCATCAAAGGCCCCAACAAGGTACACGTACCAATGGGACACTAATCGTATATTTGCTGCATCAGGTCCCGTGACTGGGGAAAGTCACGGGTATTAGCAGTGTTTTACCCTGTTACGGTATGTTTGTCTCCTGTTTAATACAATTACTGTACTGAATACATAGTATGTGTTTGTGTTATTTCTTGGGAGTCTCCAACGATCTGGCAAGTAAGTGGGAGTTCCCCTGTGTTAAGAATTTTCTGCCCAAGCTGCCCTGGTGACCCTGCCAGGAAGGAGCGAGGGGGGTGGAGGCACCGCCAAATAAATTCCTAGGGAAAACTAGAGAAGATTCACCCTGCTGAGGGGGTGGCGGGATCCAGAAGAACCCAGACCTGTCCATCAACTCCTGTAAGCCAACTGGCATTAAAGAAGGTAACCGGGTGGAGCGGGGGCGCTACATATACATCAGAAGCTAGAAATTGTAGGGCACAAGAAGAGGTACGGTGCAGTCCCCTTACTCCCTGCAGAAAGCCTTGGCATCTGGGCTGCAGCCCTCTCTCCCAGCTTCTGCCCTGCCTGCACATTCCAGTGCTTCCTGCCCTGGCCAGAGTCTCGCCACCTGCCTTCCGCTTATTGGCAACTGCCAGGTACTAGCAATGTTGTGCTGGTGGCTGAGGAGGGGCGAATAAGCATAATCTACTTGTAACCCTTCTGCCGGGCTGAAACAATAGCAGCAAGGGCCGGGTTCAATACATAGGGGTCCCTTCCCCACAACATAATGCAAAACCAGCTCAAGCCCCCACCCAGTGACCTGGGAAAATCTTATACACACCCCTGGGTGCCTCGAGGAGACAATAGTTCCCCTCTCGCAAGCACAGAGTCTTGATGTAGCAGAAAAGGTTTAATAACATGAGAAACAACAAGCATTAAATTGGGAAAATACCTCAGCTAGAGTTCATAGGTGAAACCGTGAGCAAAGACCCACCCCAGCAAATTGGGCTGTGTCCTTTTCTCTGGGCCCTTGAGTCCAGCAACCCCCAAATCACCCACAGTCCCAAAAGTCCCACAATCCAAAAGTCTCTGTCCTGGGTCAGTGCAGCCCCAGAGTTCAAGAGTCTCTCTGCAGAGGTTCCCCCCCCCAGCCTGGGTAGAAAGGGGCACCTTACGTGGTTCGGGGCCAACTGCCCTGCCTCTTCATGGGGTTCTGCTTCCACTAGTCATCCCCGCAAACAGCTCAGCTCCGCTTGCTCTGTGGGCTGCTCCGCTCTGCCAGCTGCTCTGGTCCACCAGCTGTCCTGTGATCCACTCCAGCCGTCCTCGCGAGCTGCTTGGCTCCACTCACCCAGTGGCTGCACAAACTGCTCCACTCTGCTCTGCCAGCTGCTCTGCTCCACAGTATTGCTTCAGGCTCTCCCACTCATTAGCACAGTACTTAGTGCTCTCAGCTCAGCAAGTCCAGCTCGTCAATGAGTCCAGCTCGTCAGTGATTCCAGCTCACAGTAGGAGAGCCCCACTGCCAGTGAGTTCAGGTCAGTAACCTGTATCCAGACTCTTAAGGGAATCAAACATTAACTCTGACATTCCACAGTGGAGAGAGGCATAGGTGGAACTGGTGCTTCTGGCTCACACAAAGAGCCTGCACCACCCAGTACAGATATCTGTCCCCAGCCTCTCTCCCTTGACTGGGTTTGGAACCCATGTCCCTTGTCTAGCAAGTGCTATTTAGTTGATAATGAAACCCTCTATCATAAGACAGTTTTGTAGTTCCTCATTTACTTAATCGGGGTGACAACATTTTATTGCTCCTGCCCCAATAACAACGAAATTGGGGCTCCCACAGCTGTGAAAATAACCATCCCAGGCTGCTGTGCGGTATGCTAAGTGCCAATGCAAATAACTAAAATGCTAATGCGAATACTCGAAACTTCTTTCTGCACTCCCCATAATTTACCACCAGATGTCAGAGTAGAGCTCATCCTGACTCTGCTTACATCCTCCCCCCAGCCGAGAATTTGTCGTCCCGACAAATCACGTTCCCTACTATACCAACTTACTGGTTCCCTCCAAAGGGCCTCAGATAGCCCACTTTAGCTTTCACAAACCTGTGTGCTAAATGTATTGGCTCCTCACTAATCACCCCAGGTGCATCGTAAGTTAACCGTTTCACTGGTCTTATTACCCTGTCTCGCCTATTGAGAATCTCTGTTGCTGTGGTAGGGGGGACATCCTCTGGAGTGACAGATGGGGAAGTTTCCCGTGAGTTCCCCTCGGATACCGGCATAGGCCCCTGCATTTCTAGTTCTAACAGTGGAGGGTCGAAGGTGCTTGGGACATCTTCCATCTCTATGTCGCCACTGTCCAATAATCTGTGTAAGTCATCACACGGGGGTTCCACCAGTGGCTCAGGGATGTCAGGAATGGGCCTAAATACTTCTGCCATGGGGTTTAGGGCGGAAGAGGAGGTGCTCTGTTTTGATTCAGCTGATCGAAACTGAAGTCTTGTCTTCATCCTAGGATACACCCTGGTTGTGTCTTCCTCCTCAGACTCACTCTCAGATGTGCTGAGTAGGGGTAGGTTAGCTGCAGGGGGCTGGCTGTCCACGTTGGAAGGTGGCTTTGGTACGGCACCTCTGCTCGCCCAGTTGCCCTGTTGTGGCCTATCTCATAAGGGCTGCCCACCAATTCCCCCACCGGGAGCAAAAGGTTTCTATGCACAGTCTTTGTCTGCCCTGGACCCTCTTCAGGTTTGATTTTGTAGACCGGCAGGTCTCCTAGCTTTTCCATCACCAAGTACGGTATTGCCTTCCATCTGTCAGCTATCTTGTGTTTGCCAGCAATACCCAAATTTCGCAGCAGGACTCTGTCCCCTGGCTGGAGCTCTTGCAGACGTACCCTAGCATCATATCGATGTTTGTTGCGGTCTGCGTTCTTCCGAGCTGCAGATGTAACTAAGTGGTAAGCATCCCGCAGCTTTTCTCATAGTTGGGATACATATTGCTGATGAGTTTCGTAGCTATCTCCATCCTCTGATACACCAAAGCACAGGTCTATGGGTAATCTTGGTTCTCGCCCAAACATCAAGAAATACGGGGTGAATCCCGTAGCGTCGTTCTTTGTGGCGTTGTAGGCGTGCACCAGAAATGCAACATGTTGGCTCCAGGTTGCTTTCTGTTCTGGCCGCAAAGTCCCCAACATATCTAATAGGGTTCGGTTGAACCTCTCTGGCTGAGGATCACCTTGCGGGTGATAAGGCGTTGTCCTCGACTTTTTAATTCCTGCTATCCTTAGCACCGCCTTTAGAAGGTGACTTTCAAAGTCCCGCCCCTGATCTGAGTGTATCCGGGCTGGGAATCCATAAAATGAGAAATATTTTTCCCACAGTACTTGAGCGACAGTAGTGGCCTTCTGATCACGTGTGGGATATGCCTGCATATCGCGTATAATGGTCGGTCACGACTAGAATGTTCCCAATATTCCTCTTGTCTACTTCTAAGGACAAGAAATCAATGCAAACCAGCTCCAGAGGTTTGTTGCTGGTGATGTTTTTCAGATATGCAGCCCTTGTTGGCAGAGTTTTCCTTTGAACACATTGAGTGCAGGTCTCACATTTTCTGCGAACATCTTCGGCCATCCGGGGCCAATAGAACCTACTGCAAATAAGTTCCAGGGTCCTCTCCATTCCTAAATGTCCAATGTCATCATGCAGGGCCCTCATAGCCAGGGCTCTGTACTCTTTTGGCAGCACTAGTTGGGTCCGTTGTTTTTGTAAAGGATCTGTGATCACACGGGGTAGCACTCCCTGAATCAGTTTTAGTTTGGTCCATTCTCTCAATAGCAGCTTACCTTCTGGGTTGGACAGGACAACCGCAGCTGGGCTTCGCCTCCCTTTGGCAAGTAGTGTATCAAGGATGTCAGTATCTTGCAGCTGGGCTTCCTGCCAGTCAGCCACATTGAGCACGGGCAAGGGAGATTGGTCCAATGCAATATAGTTCACTGAAGCAGAAGGCACGCCTTCAGGGGGAAGGCCCAAAGCTTCAGCAACACATCCATGAAGGCTCTCATGGGCCTCCAGCTCTCTGCGACTCACGCTGCAAATAGCTCTCACTCCATCTGTGGGTATCACAGCAACTTCAGGTGTCTGTGGATGTCTGGACAATTCATCTGCATCTACATTGCTTCTCCCGGATCGGTATTGAATGCTGAACTCATAGCTAGCCAAGGCGGCCACCCATCTCTGCCCTGTAGCATCCAACTTAGCACTTGTTAGCACATAAGTCAGTGGGTTGTTGTCTGTCCACACCTGGAACTGAGCACCATACAAGTAGTCTCGAAATTTCTCAGTGATGGCCCATTTCAAAGCCAAGAATTCCAGCTTGTGGATGGGATAGCGAGTTTCACTGTCAGACAGTCCTCGGCTGGCAAAGGCTACAGGTTTGTGGTTGCCTCCCTCTTCCTGATACAGTACTGCTCCCAGACCCTCCAAACTGGCATCAGTATGCAGGATAAATGGTTTGCTTGGATCAGCAAAGACTAGGATGGGAGCATGAGTTAGGCGAGTAATGATTTCCCGAAAAGCCCTTTCACATCTCTCATCCCACCGTGGCCCAAATGGTTCAAAGGGGCCATAGTATCTCTGCACAGGAGGCTTTGGAGGCCTCCTCTTATTCCGGGTCTTAGATTTGTACTTGTTGCACTGGTATCCCCTGGTGAGATCATTCAGAGGTTTTACAATTGTGGCATAGTTCTTCACAAATCTGCGGTAGTAGCCACTAAATCCAAGAAAGGTCTTGAGTTCTCTGTAGTTAGTGGGACGTGGCCAGGAGTGAGTGCTTCTATTTTATCGGGATCAGTACTCACGCCCTCTTGGGACACGATGTGACCGACATACTTTACTGAGGTTTGGCAGAACTGGCATTTGTCAATTGAAAGCTTCAAACCATATGCCTCCAACCTATCGAGCACTTTAAGAAGTCTTTCTTCATGTTCCTCCAAGGTTCTTCCAAACACAATCAGGTCGTCCAAGTAAACTAACACTTGCAGTAAATTCATGTCTCCCACAACTTTCTCCATAAGTCGTTGAAATGTGGCAGGGGCCCCAGAAATCCCTTGCGGCATGCGTTCAAACTGGTAGAACCCTAACGGGAAGATGAAGGCTGTCTTCTCCTTATCCTCTTCTCCCAGAGGGATCTGGTAGTATCCACCCCGAAGATCCAACACAGAGAACCACTGGCTACCTAGCAAACAGTCCAAGGCATCTTGTACTCGAGGTATGGTGTATTGATCAACTGTAGTGCGCCTGTTTAGGGTGCGATAGTCAATAAACATCCGGATTTTTCCTTTTTTTTACGAACGACCACAATGGGTGAAGCATAGGGGCTTCGGGACTCTGTAATGATACCAGCCGCGATCAGCTCTTCAAGATGATGGCGTACGTCTTCCATCTCAGAGAGGGCAATCCTCCTAGACCGCTCCCTGAAGGGTCGGGGATCTTGTAGCCTGATGTGGTGTTCCACTTCTTTGGCACATCCCACGTCCCACTCATGTAGTGAGAACACCTTGGATCTCTCACAAAGCTTTTTCCTAAGGCGATCTTTCCACTCCTCAGACAGTGGTGAGTCCCCGAAGTCAAACTTTGCAGGATCTATCATTGGAACTTCAGCTTCACGCTGGGGTCTCACAATGCTTTCAGGCTCAAAGATGTCTGCAATCTTCTGCCCTGGTTTTACAAACACATCACGGCGTGTTTCATTAGCAACCAGGATAGTCACCTCCTCCTGGGCTTCAGCAGGTAGGGTTATGACTCCACTGAAAACCAGCACTCCCTCTGGGAGCCCTCCCTCGGTTGGCTGCTCGGCCACAGCTAATGTTCCCTTACTACCTTTTAGGCAGGTACTCCTGACAATCACCTCCTTTTCTGACATTGCTGGCACCACCAAAGGGACCAGGCCTGCATACCTCAGTGCTCCTACTGGCAAATCAGGCATCACTTTTCTTGTGTCCTCAATTTTCCTGTAGGCCGTGGCACAGTGTGAATGTATCACCAAGGTATTCAGATATTGGTCTCCTGCTTGCTGTCTGCAGTAATCGGCAAGGATCCTAAAGAGGCTAGAGTTGGTCCCTATTAGCACAGACACATCAGAGGCTCCTTTGGGGTCAGGGCATATTAAAGCAGCAGTGTCCACCTCCTGTCTTACCCCAGCAATCTCTTCTGGGAATTCCAGGTGCACTATGACATACCCTTGGTAGGGGTATTCATCCATGCTGAGGCCACACAGACCAATGCCAGTCAGTGGCTGTATAGGCAGGTGCCTAAGCATCTGTTGGTAGAATGACTGAAATATAATAGTCACTTGAGATCCAGTGTCAAGCACGGCTTTACACTCCACCCCTTCAATCCTCACCATGACCTCTGCTCGCGGACCTATCAGTCCTGCAGGGATCCCAGCTGGACGGTCTCTTTTGGGGGAATCTTCAAATCCTGTAGGTCTAGGTGGTCTCCGTCCCCAGACCTTCTGGCAGATACTGGGTCTCTCCCAACTGCTCCTCAGCTTTTCATACACTAAGGAGGGGTTCTCTTCCTTATGGCAGTTAGCAGCACTGTGCCCCTCCTGGCCACACCGGTAGCAAAAGTATTGCCCTTTCCTGCTTCGCCGGAGTGGGACAGTGGCTCTAGGTACTGACTTCTCCATTGCCACAGTCTGAGGCTCCTTATTCCTGGAAACCTTAGCTCGGTCAATGATGATTTGCAGCTCAGCTATCCGTTTCGTCAGGACCTGCATTTGTTGGGCAAGTTCCTCTGTGGTGCTCACCATCAGTACACTGGCCATTTGCAGTGGCGTTGTGCTGCCTGGTTCCAATGTTTGGGCTTCCCAACACTCGCTGGCAGCCTGCCTTTCTTCCTCTTCCCTGACCTCCTTTATCAGCTGGGAGTAACTTGGGGGATGATCCTGCCGTTCTCTTAGTCGGAGATGAAGTAGGATCGGGTTCTGATACTGAGTCCCTCTTACAACTTGAGCCAGTCTGGTCTGATCCATCTGTTCAGCAGTCACTGCTCCCCTCATAACAGCTCTCTGAAGCAGTCTCTCCAGCCTCTGTATATAGGCTGAAGTTTTCTCACCCCTTTGCTGTCGGGAATCAAGGAATTTACAGTAACTGTCTTCAGGGCTCTCTACACTCCCAAAGGTATTATCAAGGGCCTTTAGGCAGTCCTGCACACTAACCCCAGGGTCAATTAGCTTCAGGGTGCGAATTACATCTAGTGCTGGGCCACTAAGGCTCTCTATTAGACATCTTTGCATTTCTACATCGGGTACGGCCCACTCCCGCAGCATTTCAGTGGTATGCTCCAACCAGGGTTCAAACTCCTCTTCCCCATCAAATAATCTTAACTTACGACACGAGTTTGACGTAGCATAAGCCAGCACAATCTTTTCTAATATGTGCCCCAGTGCTTTTGCCCAATCATAGGCTGCGGCTGCCACCCCTGAGCTAGAGGCTGCAGGACTGGGGCCCATCAGACCCGACATATTAGCCATTACACAAACAGTAATTTCCTCAAAATATAAACACAATTATTTCCCAATACAGTGGAACACTCAACACGTGCTTGCGAGGGGTACTGACCCAGGCATCCCGGACGAGCCCCCAAAAATGTAACCCTTCTGCCGGGCCGAACCGACAGCAGCACGGGCCGGGTTCAATACGTAGGGTCCCTTATCCACAACATAATGCAAAACCAGCTCAAGCCCCACCCAGTGACCTAGGAAAATCTTACACACACCCCTGGGCGCCTCGAAGAGGCAATACTTCCCCTCTCACAAGCACAGAGTCTTGGTGTAGCAGAAAAGGTTTAATTACATGACAAACAACAAGCATTAAATTGGGAAAATACCTCAGCTAGAGTTCATAGGTCAAACTGTGAGCAAAGACCTACTCCAGCAAATTGGGCCATGTCCTTCTCTCGGGGCCCTTGAGTCCAGAAATCCCCAAATCACCCACAGTCCCAAAAGTCCCACAATCCAAAAGTCTCTGTCCCGGGTCAGTGCAGCCCCAGAGTTCAAGAGTCTCTCTGCAGAGGTCCCCCCCCCCAGCCTGGGTAGAAAGGGGCACCTTACGTGGTCCGGGGCCAACTGCCTTGCCTCTTCGTGGGGTTCTGCTTCCACTAGTCATCCCCGCAAACAGCTCAGCTCCGCTTGCTCTGTGGGCTGCTCCGCTCTGCCAGCTGCTCTGGTCCACCAGCTGTCCTGTGATCCACTCCAGCCGTCCTCGTGAGCTGCTTGGCTCCACTCACCCAGTGGCTGCACAAACTGCTCCACTCTGCTCTGCCAGCTGCTCTGCTCCACAGTATTGCTTCAGGCTCTCCCACTCATTAGCACAGTACTCAGTGCTCTCAGCTCAGCAAGTCCAGCTCGTCAGTGATTTCAGCTCTTAGTGATTCCAGCTCATTGTAGGGGAGCCCCAGTGCCAGTGAATTCAGCTCAGTAACCTGTATCTAGACTCTTAAGGGAATCAAACATTAACTCTGACATTCCCCAGTGGAGAGAGGCATAGGTGGAACTGGTGCTTCTGGCTCACACAAAGAGGCTGCATCACCCAGTACAGATCTCTGTCCCCAGCCTCTCTTCTTTCAATGGGTTTTGGAACCCATGTCCCTTGTCTAGCAAGTGCTATTTAGTTGATAATGAAGCCCTCTATCATAAGACAGTTTTGTAGTTCCTCATTTACTTAATCAGGGTGACAACATTTCGTTCCTCCTGCCCCAATAACAACGAAATTGGGGGTCCCACAGCTGTGAAAATAACCATCCCATGCTGCTTTGCGGTATGCTAAGTGGGGTGGGAGTGCCAATGCAAATAACAAATGCCAATGCAAACACTCGAAACTTCTTCCTGCACTCCCCATAATTTACAACCAGATGTCAGGGTAGAGCTCATCCTGACTCTGCTTACAAATTATTTAGCAGTGTCTCTTTGAAGTCTGGTCCTGAAGTTTTTTTTGCTGCAGGATGGCCACCTTATGATCTGCTATTGTGTGGCCAGGGAAGTTGAAGTGTTGTCCTACAGGTTTTTGTATATTGCCATTCCTGATATCTGACTTGTGTCCATTTATCCTTTTGCGTAGGGACTGTCCAGTTTGGCCGATGTACATAGCAGAGGGGCATTGCTGGCATATGATGGCGTATATTACATTGGTGGATGTGCAGGTGAATGAACCGGCGATGTTGTGGCTGATCTGGTTGGTCCTGTGCTGGTGTCGCTGGTGTAGATATGTGGGCAGAGTTGGCATCGAGGTTTGTTGCATGGATTGGTTCCTGAGTTAGAGTTACTATGGTGTGGTGTGTGGTTGCTGGTGAGAATATGCTACAGGTTGGAGGTTGTCTGTGGGCAAGGACTGGCCTGCCTCCCAAGGCCTGTGAAAGTGTGGCATCATTGTCCAGGATGGGTTGTAGATCCCTGATGATGCGTTGGAGGGGTTTGAGCTGGGGACTGTATGTGATGGCCAGTGGAGTTCTGTTGGTTTCTTTCTTGGGCCTGTCTTGCAGCAGGAGGCTTCTGGGTACACGTCTGGCTCTGTTGATTTATTTCCTTATTTCCTCGTGCGGGTATCGTAGTTTTGAGAACGCTTGGTGAAGATCTTGTAGGTGTTGGTCTCTGTCTGAGGGGTTGGAGCAGATACGGTTGTACCTCAGTGCTTGGCTGTAGACCAGGGCTCAGCAACCTCCGGCACACGTGCCGAACACGGCACACAAGCCGATTTTGAGTGGCACGCAGCTGCCTGCCGCTATCCCGGCCCCCCGCCCCACTCAGCCCCCCCGCCCACCGCTCTCCCCTGCGGGGGCAGGAGGCAGAAGCTTGGTCCTGCGGCAGCCAAGCTTCCCCCTCCCCCGCTTCTTCCCCCAGCGTGGTGCTTTCCTGCCCCCCATCTGTCCCTGCGCTGATCAGCTGATGGCCCTAGCGAAGGGGAGGGGGAAGAGCGGCAGCGTGTACACAGCTCCGTAGGGACGCAGCCTGGGGGAAGGGGGTGGAACAGGGCACATCCCTTCCAGCCCCCGGCCATGAGCTGCTCAGGACAGGGGGCTGGGAGCACCCCCACGAGTCGAGCCTGTAGAATTTGGTATTGGAGAGTTGTCTGGCAGCGTCCTTCTGGTAGACTCCTGAGGGTCACAATGACAGTCTGGACCTATACATAGAATGCTTCTGCCGACATGCACAGGCAGAAATTGTGGAAAAGCAACATTGCTTGCCTCATAACCTAAGTCGTGCAGAACGCAATGCCATCCACAGCCTCAGAAATAACCCTGACATGATAATCAAAGAGGCTGATAATGAAGGTGCTTTTGTCAGTATGAACTGATCTGACTACCAGAAGTCAAGAAAATCATTATTTATTGGGTGATTGTGAAACAATAACTCCATGATCCAAGGATTTTATTCAGTGACAGACCTGGAAACATACAAATTACAGAGCCAGCCACACTGAGCGGCATAAGGGCAGCTGTTGCTGCCACAGCCAGAAATATCACAGCAAGACAAAGCGTCCCTGCGATGCACATCCCATGCGGCCCCCTCCAGTGCCCAGGGCTCCTCATCGGCAGGTGGCTGGGAAATATTCTAGCTCGAAAATTAAGGTGGCTTTCTGAGGTGCTGGGACCTGCATGTCATATCCCAGCTGGTCCATGGGCCTGCTTACAAATCCACCGGAAAGGCTCAGTGCAGTTGATATCATTCCACAAATTCCGGTTGATTGGATTGATGTGAACACAGTCTTCTCTGCCTCCAATCTCCTGATCCCAGTTGTCTGGCTGATTCTCCGCCCAGAACCTACGGATCAGAGTGTTAATGTCTCCGTGGAGAACCACAGCCAATTCCTGAGCTCAGTTCTGCTCTGTGGACTCTGTTGCTGGCAGGGGACCAAGACACCCAGCAGTGACGCGGTGAAGCGATGGACCCCCCCGGCCACCCCTCAGAGTTCTCCACAGCTCTTGTTGCCATGGTAACGAAGGGCTTCTGACGGCCGGGGGTAGCACCTGCCCTGCGCCTGACAGGCCAGCAAAGAGCCAAAGTCAGTGTGTGGCTCCAAATGCTGAGCAGCAGCAACTCGGATCTCAGTGCCCAGAACCAGAGCAGGTGGCACAGCACGTCCCAGGCACCCCCGGGATGGGAACGCAGGAACGGGAGGAGAGGGCAGCGGGGGTCAGTCATTAACTTCTCCCTGGCCCTGCTTATGGGCCTCGCCCACAGCCCCCTGAGGTCACTGCACCGACTGCAGCTGGCTCCGGCCATGGCCCCGGCCCCACAGCCTCCCAGTGCCCAGCCTGACCGAGGGGAGAGTGCAGCGCAATCCCAAGGAGAGCGGGAACCTGCCGCTCACTCCAGACTCCCCTGGCTGCACTGAGTCGACTTGGGGCCAGATCCTCAGCTGGTGTAAATCCCTGTGGTTCATTCAAGTCAATGCCGAGTTACCCAAGGGAGGCTCTGGCCCTCGGTCTCAGTGGGCACTGAACACACACTCCGTGTTTAGGCTCCTGCGCTAAGCAAAGGGGCATTAGCAGAAATTCCTGAGGGGATTCACTGCTGTCGTGGCAGTGCCCGGGGGCCTCCCTCAGGATTGGGCCCACTGTACCGGGTGCTGCATAGACACCAGGGGCCGCACAGACGCTGCCTGAAAGAGCTTGTGACCAAACGTGTAATAAATAATCACGTCTCTCAAGTTTACTCACCCCCTGCTTGCGTCTGCTCTGTATTCTGTGCCATCCGCCCAGCGCCAGCTGCCTTCTGTCTCCCGGTCGGTGAGTCCAATCCAGTGAGCTTCTCCCCGGGTCTCCTTGGAGAGAAACTCCTGCACAACACAGTTTGCAGCATGTGCAGGTCACCCAAGAGAGGCTGCAGGATGCAGCCACAGCTGCCTGGGCTGAACTGATTTTGGGGGAGAGGAAAGGGCGTCTGGTGGTGTGAGCAGGGCACTGGGCAGCGGGAGACGCGGTGTCCTGCCCCCAGCGCTGACAGTGACTAGCTGGGAGACCCTGAGGGAGCCCTGGAGCAGCTCTGTTTCTGTGTCTGCATCTGTATCTGCCTGAGGCTAACAGCACCGACCTGTCTCAGAACACTCCCCCCACAGCCCCTCAGAGCTGGGCTGCGGCAGGTACTGACGGGCACCTCAGAGTTCACACCAGCCCCCTGCCCTTGCAGGAGGCAAAGCTCGGAGCAGAGAACTGGGTGCAAAGTCTGGCCCTGCCGGAAGGTGGGATTTTCCTCCTCTGAAAGTGCTGCAGAGGCCTGGGTTGAGGGCTGCAGTGGGCACGTGGGGAGAGAGGATTCTCTGAAAGGTGCATGGCCCCTTGCACACAAGCCTTCCAGATACAGGCTTCTAGATTGTCCAGCAGGAGCTCAGGCCTGGGGAGAGGGATCAAAGGGGTGCTCACTGGGAAAGGCCATTGGGTTTGCAGGAAATGCTACATGGGAAGTAGGGAAAAGCAGAAATGAGCCTGACCCCAAATCCCCCTCCCCCGGCACCCCAGACTCTGGGAAGTCCAGATCCTGGCTCTGTTCCTCTGCCCCATCTCTGCTTTTCAACTGATGAGTGAAACCCTTGAGTCAGGTTCAAAGGTTTCGCATCCCTTGTGGGATAATTTGCCACAAGACCCATCACAGATTTACAACCTCAGCTGCCACCTTCCACCTCTTTCTGGTATGAAACAAGGCACTGACCCATTATCCAAGCTCCTAGGAGCTTCCTGCACTCACCTGTTCCGCCTGGGAGGAGACAGAGGTCAGGTGCGAGTCCTGAGACACACAGAACTGCTCGGCCTCATCCCACGACTTCCTTTCTTGTGAAAAGTAATAGAAGTTCCCATTGAAAAACGTCCAGCCCCTGGAGAGCTTTGTCAGTAGGTAACCTAGGAGCAGAGACTGAGGTGAGAAGCCCAGGCTAACATCACAGGGACACACGCAGGGAGCCCAGAGATTCTAGTGCTGCATTTCCCTTGCCCTTCAGCTGCCCCAAGGCCAGGGAACTTCTGAGTGGGTGCTCCCATTAGGCTAACGAGGCCTAGGGTGTAATTTAACGCCACACCGATCACCACGGTGTGGGCCCAGGTGCAGCCACCGGTGATTTTCAATGGAAGAGAACTCAGGGCTGGTGAAAGTCACTGCGTTGTCAGCCTGGGAGCCTGAAATCCTCCGTTCATCCTCAGCACCAGCAGAAATGGCACCAGCCAGCACTGCAGCTAGTACTTACTGCAGCGACCTTGCACTGCTGCTCGCGCTGCACTGACGTTATCCAGCTGGATCTGAATTTCTCCATACGCTGCACTGACATTACCCAGCTGGGCTTTCAGCTTCTGGACTCCTGCCTGCCCTTCATCCAATAGCTTTAGACCTAGAAGAAAGTCACCGTGACGTCAGAGGAGATGCAGAACACTTGATTATCAGCACGTGTGGTAGAGCAGCACCTGCCGGCCCCTGTGTGCCAGGCGCTGTACGGACAGGAGGGGACAGTCCCTGCTCTCAACAGCTCACAGTCAAAATAGACGCGAGGTGGGAGAAATAAAGGATGATTTTCCTGCAGGGGAACTGAGGTGCAGGGAGAGGTGCCCAAGATCACACAGGAAGTTTGCAGCAGAGCTGGGAATTGACCCCAGCTCTCCTGAATTCTAGCCCTGTCCCCCCAATCTCCCCAGCCACCTCTTCCCAATCACTCCCCCCTTGTGAGCTGTGAGCGGGTCCCCTGCAGCATGGGGCAGAGCTGGGGCTGCAAGAACATCCATGGCCCCGAGCCCTGGCCCCGGGCTCCAGGCCGGGATTTTGAACAGCCCAGCGTTTAGGCGAGTTCTGTGCCGGGGTTTAGTTCAGGCCCATTTTCTGACTGGACGCTGAATAACCTGATCCATGGACGGGTTTGTATGTGCAGCCCTGTGCCAGACAGACAGGCAGTTGTGAGACGTGGCCACAAGGGGACGCTCTGCCTCCAGCAATGGGACTGTGGCAGGCACCCAAATTATTGGAGCTGCACAGGGAGGGCTCCGGGACTGGGGGGCAAATGGAGACCCACGAGTGCAGCTCCACTGACGTCCTGCTTACACCAGGGTCTGAATTCGGCCCCTGTATGTCTCATGAGCTGCATCCGTCTTTCCCGCCAATGCAACCCTGACAATACAGGGGCCAAGGTGAAAACTATGGAGCGAAGGGAGCAACAGTGAAAGGACGGAAGATGGTGACCACTAGGCATCCTGCGCAGGAGCATGGGGCGGATGCAGGCAGCCTGCCACTGCCAAGAAGGGAGCTAGGAGGGAGCCTGGAGCAGCCACCCGTCCCTGGGAACAGAGCCGCCGTTGGCAGAGGAATGTGCGGAGCAGAAGCTCGTTAGACAGGGGGATGGGACCACCTGGCAGGGAAGTGTATGGAGGGGAGCAGGAGGATGCCAGGCACCCACCATCCCTGTAGGCCGGAGAGTGCTCAGCGTCCAGGCCAAGGGAGGGGAACTGACCCTGATGCCTAAGACCCTCGTCCTGCGACTTACTGTCCGATCCCTTTGCTGATGCGTCTGAGGCGTCGTCAGGCTGCAGAGAGACTTGGAGCTTCTGCACCGCTTCTTCAACCGCTTGCAGCTTGCTCTGTGCCCGGAGATCTAGAAATCACACGTCTGCAGGTCAGTGACAGAACCGAACTGCGGCTGGAGACCAGACACGCCCAGAGAAGGAACATGCTCCGAGTGCGAGGCTGTTCTCTATGACGTCTTTTATTTTAATCTTGGACAGCTTCCCTCCCGAGGAGGGACACTGGCACAGCCAAGGCCCCGTTCGGGGCTCTCTCCTGGTGTATGTCACAGAGCAGTGACGTGGAGCGCCGGCTTCAGCCTCATGAGACGCGGCTCCCTCCTGCTCCTCGCCCGGTCCCGGCTGCCAGGGAGAGCGGCCGAATGTGCTGGGGGGAGGCGCGGCGGGAGAAGGACAGAGCCCCACGCAGGTAACTCTGGCAGGGCAGGGAGTGCATGGTGGCCCTGGGCTGGGCGCGGGGGTCGCTGGGCAGAGGAGACACGTGGGGTGGTCACGTGTCCTCCCCTTTAGATTGTGGCCCCCCAGCACGGGGAGGCACCAGTCGTCTTTGCCACTCACTGCCCCTAAGGAACAGGGGCTTGTCTCCCCTCTCCTCCAAGAGCTCTCCACTCAAGCTCCCTCTTTTCAGCTGTTTGCTGGCTGCAGGGCAGGGACTCTTTGGCATAGCAGGGAATTAAACCCAGCAGTCTGAGCCCCAGACAAGTGTCCGAACCACTGGGCCGTCCGGTCTCTCCACAGGGCATTTCAATGGTGCCATGAGGACGCCTGGGGCTGAGGCTCGTGCTGGTGATATGTGGTCAGGAACGGACCCAGCCTGACCCTCAGGGCGCAGGTTGAGCATGTGGGGCTGCCACATGTGATCTGAAGTCCCTGAGGTGATGCTCGGGCAGCATGAAGTTCACCCAGCCCATCCCTGACAGGTGGTTGTCTAACCTGTCCTTAAAAACCTCCCGTGATGGGGGTTCCACAGCCTCCCCCGGTGACCTGTGCCTGTGCTGGGCCATCGTTAGACTTAGAAAGTTTGTGCCAGTATCAAAGCAGCAGGGCAAGATCTTACAGCTCCATTCGAACTCCCTGGAGCAGGAGATTTATTTGGGTGGAAACGTGGTCGATATTCTGCTGAAATATGTTCCCCTCCCCCAGTCGAGCCAGCTGGCCTGTATGGAAGTTGGCAAACGTTGGGCTTGGAGCTGCAGTTGAACTTACATAGAAGCGTCACAGCAAGGAGGGATGTGGCCAGGGCCAGACCCAGGAGGAGAAGGACAGCAGTGACGATGCCCCGCGCCCTGTGCCGCCAAGGGACCGATGTCTTGGGAGGGTTTCCTTGAAGGAGAAGAAGAAGCGTATCCATGGAAAGTTACAGCTCAACTGCCACTGACCGAGGAAACTCCACCCCTGAAATCCAATAACTGCTCAGCCTCCTAGTCCCTGAGTGTGGTTAACAGCAACAGCGGAATGAGGCCAAATAAGGTCAGAACCGACCTGAACTCGAATGAGAAAAGTGACCCTCCCTAAATCAGGAGTGACTCTAGTGTCAGGCAGGTGTCCTGTGAGAGAGATCTGGGAGCAGGATTTCCCCCCTGCCTAAGCATTTCTTGAGAGGGAAGTTTAGGGCTTGTGAAGTCCAGGCCCAAAGGAGTGAGAAAAGGAGCCTGAAACAACTTATGAAATATGAATACATCGAGGCAGTGAAATGGGGGGAAATGATTCTGTGCAGGAGAAAAGTGGGGCTCAGAAGGGCTTTTCTACAGCATCCCTGTCTGATAACCCATCCCCAGGATGCTGGGCTCCTCCCTGCAAGGCAGCCAAGGGGCAAATCACAGGGCAAAGCCCTAAGACTGTGTCTCCCCTGCACATTAAAGGGAGAAGACGAGAGCTGCATTCGAGCCAGGATCTATGTGTAGACAGAAGTAAGTGTGCTCGGTGTGCTCTGGATTTGGTCTCCCCAGGGTGAACGGCAGCTGCTTGGAGACGCAAGACTGTCAGATTCTCCTCTCCCTGAAAGTCTCAGCCTGCCCCAGCCCCTCCCTGTCTGATGTGGGCCTCAGCCATTAGCTCGCGCCGCTCCCCCATGGGGTGTGGTTCCTGGAACCAGCAGACAACACTCAAATGCCCAGATAATCCCCTTACATTGCAGAAGTGGCTTCTCTCACGCTAACCAAAGGGTGAAGCTGCCTCTCACTAATGTACTGAGTTTACAGTTCTCAGCCTTTCCTGAAACAGATTCTGGGAGGAGCTTCTCTGTCACTGAGCGCAGACTACATTTTTCCTTATGTTTTCATAGAATCACAGAATATCAGGGTTGGAAGGGACCTCAGGAGGTATCTAGTCCAACCCCCTGCTCAAAGCAGGGCCAATCCCCAACTAAATCATCCCAGCCAGGGCTTTGTCAAGCCGGGCCTTAAAAACCTCTAAGGAAGGAGATTCCACCACCACCCTAGGTAACCCATTCCAGTGCTTCACCACCCTCCTAGTGAAATAGTGTTTCCTAATATCCAACCTAGACCTCCCCCACTGCAACTTGAGACCTTTGCTCCTTGTTCTGTCATCTGCCACCACTGAGAACAGTCTAGGTTCACCTGTGATGAAGGGGAACTGCAAAAAACGGCTGCCCCAAAAGCAGAACTACGCGACCTAAAAAAAAAATGCCCAGCCATGGTGCAGGCCCTTAGAAAGCTGCAGCACAACTCCCCTGCACCCTTCCCAGGTCAATACTCCCCTCTCAGCATTCACAGAACACAGCTGGAACATTCCCACTTCCTCACACCTGCCTGGGCAGACTCGCGTGGGAAGCGCACAAAGGGGCATATGCTACATGCTCCCAGAAGAGACCCAGGAGGTGAAGCCGTGTGAGCTTCTTGCCCTGCAGACAGTCTGCTCCATGGGAGAGGAGGCTCCCCATAGTCCTGACTGGCTTTGTGGGGAGCAGTTCCAGAGCATCGCCCGGGGACTCCGTAACACCGTCCTCTTTGGAACCCCCTTTCAGGGAGTTGAAAGCAGCTATCAAATCCCCCCTCACTCTTCTCTTCTGCAGACTAAACAATCCCAGCTCCCTCAGCCTCTCCTCATAAGTCATGTGCTCCAGCCCCCTAATCATTTTTGTTGCCCTCCGCGGGACTCTTTCCAGTATTTCCACATCCTTCTTGTAGTGTGGGGCCCAAAACTGGACACAGTACTCCAGATGAGGCCTCACCAATGCCGAATAGAGGGGAATGACCATGATCCTCGATCTGCTGGCAATGCTCCTACTTATACAGCCCAAAATGCCGTTAGCCTTCTTGGCAACAAGGGCACACTGCTGACTCATAGCCAGCTTTTCCTTTGTCACTGCAGAGAGCCTAGCTGAGCTCGGTGCGGAGCTGCAGCTGCCCACTGAACCTCACATCCTCACCCGCAGACTCCACTTCCGTCAGCCCCGTCTACATGCCTGTCTCCTGACCCTTCCTGGGCGTCTTTCATGTGTTCAATCCAGAACAGCTGCCACATGGCATCTGGATTGCACTGAAACCAAAGGGGATAAACAACCCCTGGAGCAGGACCTTGTCCAGCTGACACCTGCACAATGAAACATAAAAACATAAGAACGGCCAGACTGGGTCAGACCAAAGGTCCATCCAGCCCGGGATCCTGACTGCTGACAGTGGCCAGTGCCAGGTGCCCCAGAGGGAATGAACAGAACAGTGAATCCGTCCCCAGTTGCCCATTCCCAGCTTCAGGCAAAGAGACTAGGGACACCATCCCTGCCCATCCTGGCTAATAGCCAATGATGGGCCTATCCTCCATGAACTTATCTAGGAACTCTGTTATGGTTCTGGCCTTCACAATATCCCCTGACAAGGAGTTCCACAGGTTAACTGTCCATTTTGTGAAGAAATACTTCCTTTTGTTTGTTTTGTTTGTTTGTCTTAAACCTTCACTTGGTGACCCCTAGTTCTTGTGTTATGAGAAGGAGTAAATAACACTTCCTTATTTATTTTCTCCACACCAGTCATGATTTTATAGATCTCAGTCATATCTACCCTTAGTCTTCTCTTTTCCAAGCTGAAAAGTCCCAGTCTTATTAATCTCTCCTCATATGGCAGCCGTTCCATACCCCTAATCCCTTTTCTGAACCTTTTCCAATTTCAATATATCTTTTTTGAAATGTGGCGGTCACATCTGCATGCAGTATTCAAGACGTGGGTGTACCATGGATTTATATAGAGGCAATAGGATATTTTCTGTCCCTTTCTTAATGAGTCCGAACATTCTGTTCGCTTTTTTGAAGCCGCTGCACATTGAGTGGATGTTTTCAGAGAACTGTCCATAGTGACTCCAAGATCCCTCTCTTGAGTGGAAACAGCTAATTCAGACCCCATCGTGTTATAAGTACAGTTGGGATTATGTTTTCCAATGTGCGTTACTTTGCATTAATCAACATTGAATTTCATTTGCCATTTTGTTGCCCAGTTACCCAGCCAAAGCCCTGAGAGGGGCCCCTTGTGCTGGGAGCTTTAGGAAAACAGCCTGGTCCGTATCTCAGAACCTGCTCCATTTATTCCTTGTACCCCATCCCTGAGCCCTGGGGAAAACTCTTCTCTGCTAACACAGCTACATCTCCCTGCCCCTGCTCACGGTTAGACGCGTGTGCTCTAGCAGGGAAGGGGCAGAGGGTAAGGAAAGGAGGTGTCACTGTGAAATGGGGGGATGAGAGGGAGCTGGTCCCCAGAGATGGGGGCTGTGAGGATTCGACCCTGGTGATCTCCTCCTGGGAGAGGCTGATGGTGGCAGTGAGCTGGGGAGGGGGAGCCTGGCTGGCTTTTATGGCCAGCCCATGGCACTGCGCTGCCCGGCAGGAGGCTGGGATGCTGGGCAGGGACTCCCATCTCTCCCCCTGTGCCCTTCTCCCGCTGGGGACTGGCAGGGGAGAGAACGCACTGGGAAGCACTGACCGAGCACCCTCGCCCACTGCCCGTGGTGCTGTCTGGCCAGCACAAGGCTGAGCTCTGGGTTCGTGGTCAGTGGAGCAAGTGATCGCTGCCCAGGACGCTCTGCAGAGACCACAAAGCCGAGGAGAGGCCAGCGGGAGTCCAGGGTCCGGTGCAGCCTCTTGTGCTTACCTTTGGGCTGGGGAGCAGCTTCCGTCATCGGCATGTTCTCATAGATATCCTCATCCGCCATTGTCCTGCCTTCGCGCTGAGCCAAGCCCCTGATGACTGGCCTGTGGGTCCTTTCTGCAGCCTGCTGGGTTAGAGCCTCCCTCTGACAGCAGCCCTGGCCCAGAAATAGAAATGGGAAGTCATGCCTGGTGGTTGGATGAGGGAAGGAGGGGTAGTGGGAGGTCTGGAGATAAGAGATGGTTGCACGGGGGAGGGAGGTGGAGTGGGGATCGCATGGAGGGGAGAGATGGGTGCATGAGGGAAGGAAGGGGCAGGGGGAGGGGAGTGGAGGGGAGAGACGGGTGGATGAGGGACGGAGGGGGAGGGGAGGGCATGGAGGGCAGAGACGGGCGGATGGGGGAAGGAGGCGTGAGGGAGGAGGAAGACAGCGCTCTGTCGGCAGCGCCTGGCCATAGGTGCTGGATCTAGGGGGGCTGCCGCGCCCCCTGGCTGGTAGCGGTTTCCATCACATGCAGGGTTACAGTTCGGTTCAGTGGCTCTCAGAACCCCACTATTCACATTGTTCCAGCCCCCTGGGCCCAGCCTTTCATGGCCCCCTCTTGCGGGTGGGGCTCTGGTGAGAGCGTAAAGGCATCATCCCCATATGCAGCGCGTGCGATTGGCTGTCGGAGGTCGTGCAGCGGAGGGGCTGGGCCTGGGGAAGCCTGGGCCCTCTCCCCTCCTGGGACACCCCCAGCTCCGCCCCAGCCATGGCATCCTGCTCTGTGTCCTGGGCCTGCTTGTGTTGTGGGGCCTCCAGCGTCATCCCGCTGAAGCACGGTGAGGGGCAGGCTGGGGGCCGTGTGGGGCCAGGCCTGCGTCCTGCTCCTTGCCTCCGGACCATGTCCCCTCCCCCCTGACCTTGGCGCCCTGATCAGTCACCCACATCGCCCGCCCCGAAGGCCGGCCCTATCCTGGGGCATCCACGACTGTCCAAATCTGCATCTTTTTCCTATGTGTGACCATCCACGGGTGGGAGTCCTGCTGTCCAAAGAGACAGACTCTGCTCACTGCTCCGGCGGTAACATGGGATGAGAGGGGGCACGTGTGCAATCAAAGGTTAGCGTGTTACACAAGCACTCCTGGTGAGTACGAGCAGCACTGGTACAAGCAGCCAAGTGGGCACATGCCCAGCGATACACAAACGTTGGTGGCTGAACGCCGACATGACTTTGTAGCTTAGACACGGCCTCGGTCGCCATCTCTGGGGCTGTACAGGAGGTTTCCAGGAAGGACAAGCAGCCTTGCTGGCTTTTTCCTCTCCACTGATCACTCCCAGTTTGTCGAGTTTTGCTGGGAAACTTCCCCAGCCAGGCTGAGTTCGCCCTCCAGCTCCCTAGGTGAGACCAGTCCCCACATGCTCAGCTCTGCTCTGGCTGCGAGTCCAGGGCTGCTGCCTGCTGGGGGGGTGTCTGGACGCTGGGCTGGGAGACGACAGTTTGGAGTTTAGTGTAGTTGTGTAACCTGCACCTTGAGGCCTGCACCCCTTTGTGGGGAGGGGAAATCCTGGGACCGACGCAGCCTGACTCCTGCCTGAGGAGGATCCCGGCCAGCAGAGACCAGCCCCTCTGCAGTGACCGAGTGGTCCAGAGTCAGCTCTGACCCTGAGGATCATTCATGGAGTTTGTGAGGCCATCAGGGAATTTATTTTGGGGACCCCCTACTCCCTGAACTGTGTCCTCAAGCCAGGGAGTGACGGTTTGGGGATTTTATAACCTGCTGCTTATTAAACCTGTGGAAGGACTTACCACCTCCTCCCACTTGTGAGTCCTTTGGGTTGTACTGAACCCAGCCAGCCACACGGCCAAACCACTGCAGAAACGATCTCGTGGTCATACGTCATCAAAGGCCCCAACAAAGTATGGTACCGACGGGACACTGATCATACATTTCATACATCAGGTCCCGTGACTGGGGAAAGTCACGGGTATTAGCAGTGTTTTACCCTGTTATGGTATGTTTGTCTCCTGTTTAATACAATTACTGTGTTGAATACATTGGATGTGTTTGTGTTATTTCTTGGGAGTCTCCAACGATCTGGCAAGTAAGTGGGAGTTCCCCTGTGGTAAGAATTTTCCGCCCAAGCTGCCCTGGTGACCCTGCCAGTAAGGAGCGAGGGGGCTGAGGCACCACCAAATAAATTCCTAGGGGAAAATAAAGAAGATTCACCCTGCTGAGGGGGTGGCAGGATCCAGGAGAACCCAGACCTGTCCATCAACTCCTGTAAGCCAACTGGCATTAAAGAAGGTGACCAGGTGGAGCGGGGGCGCTACATGGGAATTGCTGCTGGCCGGACGGAGCTTTGGACTGGTGTTTGCTGAGGAGATTCTGAGGTGCTGGGTGGGGACGGAGAGGCCGCCATTCTCCTCAGGCCCCGGAGAGTCCAGAGGGGGGACACATACATTTGGAGCCCCCCCCCCGACAGAGACTGGGACATGATCAGTGTGAGGTCAGAGGGGAATGCTCAGAAGCTGTGGCCCAAACTCCACAAGTGAGTGTTGTGTTGTTACCTTGCACTGAAGTACATGCAACAGCAACAGCACCGGGAGTCTCTGTAAGGAACCCCACAGATTTACTGCCGAACCGCGCTGCTGAGGGGACTGAAAAGTGTCCCGCATATTGTCTGGGAGGGGCTGTGTGTGTGTTAAACGTTCGCTCACTACGAAATTGTCTGGGACTCTGAGCTGACTGGCAGCTGTCGTTAACCCCTACAGGCAGGGGCTGGCACCGTAGCTCTGAGCTTCAATTCTGTGCAATACGTTTCTTTTTTAAAGCCCTGAAAAGACAGAGCTCAGGCCTGCGCTTCAGCAGGGAATTGTGCTGAGGGGCAGGGAAGGGGGGTGTCACAGTGACACATAATTCTGCCTCCGCCTCCCCCAGCCCATTGCATCTCTGTGCCCTGCTGCAGCATCGCCACTGGTCCAGCCCGGCCTGACTCCTGGCAGTGGCTTCCCCCTCCCCTGCCAGGTGGGTGCTATTGGGGTGGGCTGGCGCTTTTAGGGGATTTGGGCTCAGCCCCATCAGTGTGCAGTTAGCCCCCACTCCAGGTGATGGGTTTGGGATGCTGGCTGGATCAGACATCACGTGATGGTAACCTGGGGTAGGGGCAGGGCTGCTTGTAAAATGGAGCCTTCTGTATCACAGAGGGGAGACAAGGGGCTCAGAAAGACATAGGGGGCTGGTGGGAGAGGCCCAGAACCTTGCAAGGGGCTGGTAGATCTCCCTCGCTCAGGGAGAGCTGGTGCCTCGTGCCCTGATAGACGGGGAAAGGGCAGAAAGAGACCTGTGGAGGATCCAGAGGGGATCCTGGGAGCACCTTCCCCCACACCAGCCAGAGGGAAAGGCCTGGCTGGAGCTACCTGAGTGAGGGCCAGGAGCCAACCCTTAAGGCCTGGTCGTCACTGCAGAAGAGGGACATTAACTTAGAGAATCATAAAACCATCAAGTTAGAAAAGGCCGCAAGGGTCGTCTAGTCTAAACCCTGTCAGGCTGCAAGGTTTGCTGTGTCTAAACCATCCCAGACAGTCAGCGAGCCTTTGAAACCCTCCAGTGATGGAGCTTCCATAACCTCTCTAGGCATCTGTTCCATTGTCCTACTGTTCTTACAGTGAGGAAGTTTGTCCTGAGATTTAATCTCGATCTGCTGTGCTGTAGTTTGAATCCATCACCCGTCGTCCTGCCGTCTGTGGCAAAAGAGAACAAATTTTCTCCATCTTTCTTATGTCAATCTTTCAAGTGTTTGAAGCCTGCTGTCATATCCCCAACTAGTCTCCTCTTTTCCAAAACAAACATACCCAGTTCCTTCAGTCTTTGCTCAGACACCTTGCATTGTATTCCATCCCTCTGACCATCTGTGGTCTCTCCAGTTTCTCTACATCCTTTCTATACATTGGTGAACAGAATTGGACACAGTTCTCCAGCTGAGGCCTACCCAGCAGTGAGTAGAGTGTTACTGTTACCTCCTGTGACTTGCATGCGAGGCCTCTGTTACTGCAACCTAAAACTGCATTTGCTTTTTCTGCAACAGCATCGCATTGCTGACTCATGTTGAGGTTGGGATCCACCACAACTCCCCGATCCCTCTCAGCAGTGCTGCTGCCAAACCAGTTTCCCCCCATTCTGTATTTGTGCATTTGGTTGTTCTTCCCTATGTGCAGCACCTTACGTTTGTCTTTGTTGAATTTCATGTTGTTGTCTATAGCCCAGTTCTCCAAATTAGCAAGATCCCTCTGAATTTTAGCTTTATCCTCCAAAGTGTTGCAACCCTTCCCTCCTAGCCTTGTGTCATCTGCAGACTCGATTCGTGTGCTCTCCAGACCTACATTCAGTGTACGGGGAGATTTTGGCAAACCAGTGAAGTGCCTGAAACCACTATGGCTTAGTCCTAAAAGCAGGCCGTAAAGTGGCCATGCAGCAGGCTTAGCTTGACCAAGGAAGGAGGGGATGGGGGTTTGGGTGCCACAGAAAGGGCAGCTTGACCCCATGTCCTTCCTGATAAGAACTGTGTTGAAGTTGCTGATGCATGGAAGCCTCTTGCTGGGCCATTGGAATTGCTTGCTGAACAAGTTTTCTTTAAGGGACATGTCATTGTGTTATAAATAAGGGGGAAAACTTTGAGGTAGGGGGACTCTTCAGGACTGGTCTCTCCCTCGGGATGCATCTTGTGTTCCCCACCGGCAGACGAGCTGCCACTGTGCCACTTGAGAGCCACACTCAGCCAGGAGAACGGGAAGAAATTCTGGATCCTTTGTGGTTTTGTTGTTGTTGTTTTTTTTTGTTTTTGGTAACAAAATAGCAGATAAGAGCTGTAGTAAAAGAAATAAGGAAAAAAGACAGTGCCTCTCTGGAGCAACAGCAGAGGTGAGGTGCACAAAACAAAAGAGGCAAAATTAGAAACACTGAGCCTTAAGGTGGCTCTGAGTAATCAGATTGTACTTTGATGAAGGTCCATGAAAACTCTGTGAGCACAAAAGAAACAGTTACACCTTATGTAAAAGTTGATATGGCTAATATAATGTTATAGAAGTAAAACTATGAAAGGAAGGTGCATTTTTCCCCAGGACATGTGCAGTGTATATTGTAGAAGGGGTAAAAGAAATGCAAACAAAACATGCTACTTAATTAAAATCCTCTTAGAGCTCTAAAGGGAGCCACAGTAGGTTGTGTTTTCTTTTTCAGCTGGCTGGGTGTTCTGGAAACAGGAGGTGAAAGTGAAAAGAAATCAAAACTCGGGTGGAAGTTGATTTTGTCCCTTTTAAGACAGGGTCTCTGAGCTGCTGATGGCTTTGGAGGCAAAAGCAAGCCAGAAAGCGTCTGTGTTAATGCAAATCACCTAACTGATACAGCAAAGAGAGAACTGTCCATAAATGGCACCACAAAGGAGCTGTAGATAATGAATATGCCTGGTCAGCAAACAAACTACCTGAAACCAAAAGGCTCAAATTATAACCCTCCAGAGGAAGGTGGAAAACGAAGTCAAACCTAAAAATATGAGAGGGACAGGTTAACCCCAAGTAGGAAAAAATATCCTTTTTCTGTGTGTATGCAGTGCTGAAATCTGAAGACAGGTACGAAAGGGGTCTGCTTATATGCATGACACCCCTACCTTTTAATTCACCAAAACCCCAAGGATATAATTACATTAAAAAGCCTATGCAAAGATTTCAAGAGAACATTGAACACACTGGCCTCAAAAACAAATTGTCTAAATAAAAGGCATGGTATAACAAGATACTTTTAATAGACTTGATCTTAATATTAAACACTGGGATAAATTTAATGTTAATAAGTACCCCTGTAACAATGTATAGTGTGTATGATTTTTGGAAAAACCTTTAAGGTCATATGGTATTGATGCTTTTCAGTTATTACCTGTGAATACACTTAAAGCTTAGCACAGCAGAGAATCATTGCAAACTTGGTCTGCTGTATAAGAAGGCAAACCGAGGTTCACCACCTCATGAATGTAATGACTGAACAAGGACTCCTCGTTGTTTTTGCGGATACAGACTAACACGGCTACCACTCTGGAACCTGTCACCATGCAAGGCACTGAATTCAGCTGTATGAAGTGGAAATCCATCAACTTCATGAAAAAACTCGTGCAGATACAGACACACATCATCTTCCTTCCAACAGCAAAGAAATGGACATAATACCAAAGGACTGAAGGTAAAGAATCCATTACAATCAACATACCACACAGACTATGGTGAGAGATTGTGCCACACTCTCAAAGAAACTGCGGAACCATCTGATCAACATCCTATACAGCAAACCAGAGAGGATCAAGAATGAACTCTTATCTCCTTAGACTGACCTCACCCTTGGTAAAGCAACCCCCATCCTGTCACGTATTTATACCTGCTCCTGTATTTTTCACTTTATGCATCTGAGGGAGTGGGCTCTAGCCCACAAAAGCTTATGCCCAAATAAATGTATTAGTCTCTAAGGTGCCACAAGGACTCCTCGTTGTTTATGCTGATACAGACTAACACAGCTGCCTCTCTGAAACCGGTGGGATAATAATTCCCCCTAAACCCTTAAAGGTAGGAGCCACTGAGACCTGGCCTGCCTATAGAACAAAACCACAGGAACGTGTGGGGGTAATTCCTCTTTGTGACAGCAATCAGCAAGGATATTTGTAAAAGGAAGGGATATTTTAAGCAATAATCTGCCACCCGAAAAGGAGTAGAAATACGTTCTTTTTGTCTTTCAGAAAATCAGGAAAAGCTGGTACCAGCTGAGGAGCAACCCAGAATACCATCGATCTATTGTTGTGACAAAGATTGTGTTTTGTGTTTTATGTTTTGTCTTGTGTTGTTTGTCTTGTTGCTACCATTGTTGTGTACTGTGTTACAATAAAAAAGAAAATACCGCATTAGGCAGAAAAGGCTTAACAACCATTTTAACTGTATTTCCAGAAACCAATGTTGCAGAAGGGCAGAGGTCAAGAATCGCCAGCCTGTTAACAGAGAAACATCCTGAGGGGTGGTAAAGGCACATTTAAAGGCAAAATATGCATCAGATACAGGGTTTATCTGTTGGGGGGAATAAAAGGATGGATATAAAAAAAATTTTAAGGCACAAAGTGAAATTACCAAGGGAAAAAGGGTATGGAAAAACATTGGTTATTCAATGACTAAGACTTGCCAATTGTTACTTCTTAGTCAACTTGCAGCATGCAAGCCCAGCTGAATGCACCTGGGTGTCATATGACACTGGATATAAGGAAAGAAAAGCCATTGCCACACCTTCCCTGATTACTATAAGGGGCAGTACAGTAACGGCCCAATGAAAGCAGAGCTGCCCTAATACTATCTCAATGTGAACTACTGAAGGTTATTGGAGTTCCCTGGCAGCCAGGGCGGGTGGGCAGCCTACAAAACAGGCCCCCAAGAAATGCACTGAACTCCTTTGGGTGGAACTGGATTAGAAGCTGGAGTGCTAGATGCTACTAGCATAGAGGTATTGGCAAACAAACCAAGTTATGTTCATAAAGTAAATCATAATCTGTCTGAGAATAAATGTTTCTGTCATATTGTAGCAATCAGGGGATGTGAGTTTGACTTTCATGTACCCGAATTTCAATATAGTCAGTTAAAAGTGTCTTCTACTTTGTATTCTGTTGTAACACCTGTACCTCTTGGAATGGATTTAACTGCCTTACAAACATTGCTTGTACACCCTGATTTACAGAACCAGCTAGATACTGCAAAACAGGAAGGGCGCAGAGTCATGGTCACCGTGCATCAGAATGCGGATGAAATTAAACGGGTATTTGCCAGAATTGGCCAAGACCTGTCACACCACTGGTGGGAAGTGTTAGTGGGATGGTCCCCCACTGGCACATCCTGAATTTGGCCCTACACCCCATCATAGTAATCTTGGGGTCCCAGTCAGTCATGGTTTTTGTTATTATGTAGGGATATTAAAGAAGGTTTATATTAAACATGGTTTATATGAGAAATGATTTATTGATTTATTGTTAATTGATACTTTATAACTTAAGGTTTATGTTAGAAGTAAATTTGTGATTCCCAACATTTAGCTTCTAACCTGCAAGCCACCAGCTGTGTCTGTGTGAAGCCTGCTCAAAGAGATACTTGGTATAAAACTTGTGAAGCTCAAAGAAATATTTTGTATAAAACTTGTTAAACATTAATTATCTCTAAGTAAGCCAAAACAGTAGCTGTTATAGTGTATAGATAGAGACCCCCACCCTCTGTAAGTTTTCATCTCACTTTATCTTTGCTTGTTAAAAGACAGGGAGTCTCACATAAATTGGTAACACCCCAAAAGGTAAAGAAACAGTGAAATAGATGTGATTAAGATAGAGAATGTATGTGAATGCATGCCTAGTTTAAACAATGAATGAATGGTTAGGGAGTCACCAGCCTGAAGAATTCAGTGTCGGCTGAAGAAGGTGTCAAGTGGGATCAACCAGATGACCCCCGGAGGGCAAACTGGAATCCACCCACCACACCTCAAAGGAAGGAAAAACAAAACATCTAATAACATGGAACCGGCCACCTGCTGATTGATTTAGCAACAGCAAAATGAAGCAACTCTCATGAACTGACATGGGAATAAATTCCTATAAAACTGGACTCTAAAGACTGAGGACTTTGAGTCTATGGTTCTGATACCAACCTCCAGGAGCATCAGATGCATCTGACACAGACTCGGCTCCATCCTCATGACCAAGATACCTGGCCAGTAACTTGGCATGAGCAACATCTAGGCTGGTAACTATAACATCTATACAGAACCTGAATGAATGATTGTGTGAATGAATGTGTGTGTGTGTGTGTGTGTGTGTGTGTGTGTATGTATGTATGTATAAGGAATAAGTAGTAATAGAAACAAGTAGAAAAACATTGTTTTTTGTTTTGTTATGGTATTTACAATAAATGTGGCATCTTTGCCTTATCCCTCTTAATAAGATCCTGCTGGTTTTTATTATATTGGTACAACAACCAGCCAAATAACATGCTGGAGTGGCGCAAAATCCAGCAGTTGCAAGTCCCCCGACAGATGAGTCAGTGGCTACTGCCACCGGCACTCGTACTCCCGGGAAAGGAGGTTAAAACGATCACTTGTCAGTTGCTATGCTGGTTTGCTAAGTATGGGATGCCAACAAGAAGATAATTTGCTCAGTCTCGGTTGAGAGCCTTGAGCTTTCGTTGGATCTCAATGCAGGTACATCCAGAAAAGGTGTGGCGGCGAGGATGTAAAGGCCCCCTTGTGTGAAAGGTGACCTTTAAAGAGGGGAACTGTACGGGGAGACTTTGGCAAACCAGTAAAGTGCCTGAAACCACTATGGCTTATTGCTAAAAGCAGCCAAGTCAGCAGGCCGTAAAGTGGCCATGCAGCAGGCTTAGCTTAACCAAGGCAGGAGGGGAGGGGGTTTTGGGTGCCACAGAAAGGGCAGCTTGACCCCATGTCCTTCCTGACAAGAATTGTGTTGAAGTTGCTGATGCATGCATTTTAGAGGAGCAGGATGTGCCCTCAGGAACGTGTCTGACAGGGTCTCAAGGCTTCAAACTCTGGGAAAAACCCACACCTGGTTAATCCATAATTAGAAGGAAGCCTCTTGCTGGACCATTGAAATTGCTTGCAGAACAAGTTTTCTTTAAGGGACATATCATTGTGTTATGAATAAGGGTGAAAAGTTTGAGGAGTGGGACTCTTTGTGATGTCCTGTTGTGCCAGCCATCTAGCAGTCGGACAGTCACGTCTCCCCTGATTTATTTACTGACACCACCTCACACAGAGTAAACGTTACCAAGAGCTTTCGGTTGAAAGAACCCCGGGTAACACCAGGTCATTACTGAAGATGTTAAACAACACTGGATCTAGAAATTGAGTTAACAAACTTGAGGTAAAATCCTAGTGAAGACAAGGCGGTGTGTAGTTTTCATATGCGTTGTTAGCAGGTCAAGTTAAAGCCTGTGGAGGTGCCTAATAACTAACGTGACAAATATGACCTACCTTGTCTCCATGAGGTTTTAGCTTGAGTTAAGGGCAAACCTTTCTTCCCATCCAGATGAGACCATCCAGAGCTCAGGAGCGCTGCAGGGGACTGCTTAGCATGGCGAGAAAGACTTTCAGTTAATATTAGAATCTTTTGGTTAAAACCAAATGACAAAATCTCCTGCCACACAGAGTACAAAGAGATCCCAAATTCATGTTATCTTGATGTTAACACTAGGCTGGGGCGGAACTTGGTTTTAACAGGAACCCCCCCTTTCCTCCTCTGAAAATATTTCTCACATTAGCTGAGGATGGAAGCTATCTTAGAAAAACCTCCCGATGCAGTAGGGCTGGGTTCTGCCCTGCTAATCCACAATGGGTTATACCTTCCTCCACAAGCAGCATCACTCATTTGAAGGGGACCAGCTGCAAATTAAAGGATTTCTCATACTGAGTAAAATTGGCAGAATCTCACCCTCTGTCTTGGTCTACACTACAGAGTTAGACATTGCGGGTTTCAAAGTTAAAATCAAAGCCATGAGAGTGTCATTTTGGGGGAAAATAAGTAAATGTGAGCAATCGCCACCATAGTGATATAACTTTTCAAAGTCACTAGCATGTTCATAAATTGTTTTCTTTAACTCTATTGGCAGCTGTTGATTTAAACCATCTTGTACAAGTGACTTCGCCACACTAATTAACCACTGCTGAGCCTCGATGCACGAAGAGCTTCTGAGAGATTTGATTGCAAAATGCTCAGAGCACCCAATATTTGGAAGTGGTCTTGCTGCTGCATCTCAAGCCAGTGTTGAAGAATAGTCACTATGTCAAATGTTATTGATTCCAGGCTTTGGAATGCCGGAGTGAGAGGTTCTGAGAGGGGGGCTGCATCAAGGCCCAATTCTCCTAGACACTTAGCCAAATATTGCTGACCCACAGCATTAAGTACCCCCAAACTAGCTCCCATTCTGCCTAATAAGATTGCTCCCAAATCTCGCTTCTTACTCTTGATTACTGAAGAAGTTGGAGGCAACACTCCCTTTAGCCACACTCTCCCCCACAAAAGCAGCAGAGAGATATAATGGGCACAAGGGGCACACAGTGTGGCCATATATAATCGAGTTGGCATGATTGTTTTATAGAGTATTGCAGATTTATCATTAGACTTCTAGTTATATCCTTCTTTACCACAAATGGTCCTACTTGGTACCTGGAGGGTGATGTCATTACATGCATCTTTCCCAACCCTAAGTTCGAAAGGAGTTTCAAATGTCCATTCTCCGTAATGGTTCAGGGAAAAATTCAATGTCAGTGTATTAGAACATAACGTAGCAAACTGAATATTAACATCTTCTACTGGACAAAATTTATATTTAATTTACTCTTTCTTGGAAATATCATAGTTAAACTCATGGTAAGTACAATTCAAGTTCAGCACCATGACATCATGATTAGGCGATTTTACATGGCTATTCCCAGATTTTATCGGAGCATCTTGATGATGCATTATGACAGACCAAGATATTTCTCCAGGTGATACCACAGATGGGGATTTGACATTTAATAAATTGCATCTAGTGAGGTCCCTAGAACAGTTAGAAAAAGTCTTTGTGGAGACCTGCCATACACATTCTGGGAGAGATGAGTGTATAGGGCCAAACCCCTGGGTTGAATTCTGCAGATGTTTGGTGACAGCTGGACAGCACAATCCCTTTGATTTACATGCAGATAACGTGGCTCATTCCTTTTCCTCATCTCTTATTTCTCTTCCAAATCACATCCCTTTTCTTAGCCCTATGCCTCTGTTCTTCTTGGTCTTGCTGTAGCTCTCCATCCACGTCTCCAATCCCAATGCAAGGCAACAGAGCAAAGACTCAGGGAAATGGGCACGTTTGGTTAGGAAAAGAGGAGATTAAGGGGGGATATGACAGCAGTCTTCAAACACTTGAAAGGTTCCCTCCCCATGCTGAACTTTGGAGTACAGATGTGGGAACCGCATGAAAGACCCCGTAAGTTTATATTTCACCAGCTTAGAATAAAAACTTCCCCAAGGCACAAATTCCTTTTCTTGTCCTTGGACGGTATTGCTGCCACCCCCAAGTGATTTAAACAAATATTCAGGGAGGGACCACGTGGAGCCCTATCCCCCCGCCCAAATATCCCCCCAAGCCCCTTCAGCCCCTCTCCTGCGGGGCTTGAGAATAATATACCCACCAATCGGTTAACCCCTATGGAGTTTAGGACACTAAAAATTAATTAGGTTCTTAAAAGAATAATTTTATTTAAAAAAACACAAAAGAATCACACCTGCAAAAATCAGGATGGAAGGAACTGTTTACAGGGTAATAAAAAGATTTAAAACACAGAAAATTCCCCTCTAGGCTCAAGTTCAAAGTTACAAACAAACAAACAAACAACCCCCACCCCCAGGAATAAATCTCCTTCTTAGTACTGGGAAAATTCACAAGCTAAAAGAAAAGATAATCTAACACATTTCCTTGCTATTACTTACAATTTCTGTAATTGTAGATGTATCATGTCAAGATCTTTTTAGGAGCTGGTTTACCTGCTTGATCTCTCTCTTTGTCCCGAGAGGGAAGCAAACAAATAGAGCACCAACAAAGCCTTCCTGCCCCCCACACCGATTTGAAAGTACCTTCTTTCCACTTTGGTCCTTCTGGTCAGGTGCCAACTAGGTTAATTGAACTGATTAACGCCTTACAGGTAAGTGATTCAATACCTCTGGCCAGGAGGGATTTTTTGTTACTGCACACATAAGGGTTGTTACCCTTCCCTTTATATTTATAATAGTTATCATAAAAAAAGATGGAGAAAAGTTGTTAGTAGTACGCGGCTCGATAGTATTCATTACCATGTATTTTGGCAGGTTTCCATGCCCCCTTTAGGGCTAATGTCCTGCCCTCCATTCCCATTTCCATTGGTGCTGATGTTTGGCGCCATCGGACACTTTATAAATGTTTGAATGGGGGAATGTTGCATGCTTGTGCTTTGATACATTTTGGTTGATTATTTAGAGAAAAGGGTTGAAAGAATAGAGTGAGAGAACAAAGAAAATAAAGATTTTTGTTTTTAAAGGGTTAGTTTGAAACAATAGAGGTAAGTTATTAAAGAAAACAAAGATTTTTGGTGAGGTTGAGAAAGGAGAGATGATTTTAAAGGCCTAGTTTGGCATTTTATTAAAGAATAAAAAAATTTGAGATAAATTTAAAAGGTGTATTAAATACAAGGGTAGGTTAAGAAAAGAGCATTTAGAAAGAGTTATATAAAAGAGAAACGTATAAAGGTAGGTTAAAAGAGAGAACAGGGTAAAGAAAGGGAAAAGAAAGCCTGTTTTGCAAAGGGCAAAGATAGACAGCACGTGGTTGAGTCAGAGAGAGAGATCTTACCCTTGTGGCTGTCCCTGGGGAAAGAGGCAGCTCCCAAGGCTCACAACCCCTCAGGATAGTTATCTTCGCCTCTGGAGCTGACCAATCAGATGCTGTTCTACAGTTGTGTCATAAAATACATTCTCCTGAACCAGTCCTATAGTCCCAAGATTTTTAAACACGAGCCATCTCCCTCCTCTCCCCTCACAATCCCTCCACCCTTAACTGTTTCTTAGCTAAAAAAGCAGACCCCAAGCATCTTTCCCGCCATATAGCACATTTACAAAGGTGTGTTAATAAGGTTAAAACCATAAGTCCTTACTAACTAAGAGTTTTTAAAAGCTTTTCCCCTATGTTTTAGACTAACATTGGTCATTTTTTAGTGAGGCCAATTTGAAATATTATGCTTTTGCAGCAAAGCATAATATCACGCTCTTGCCAAACCTTTAGAATCTAAAATCTAAAGGTTTATTCATAAAGGGAAAAAGGTAGAGATGAGAGCTAGAATTGGTTAAATGGAATCAATTACATACAGCAATGGCAAAGTTCTTAGTTCAGGCTTGTAGCAGTGATAGAATAAACTGCAGGTTCAAATCAAGTCTCTGGAACATCCCCAGCTGGGATGGGTCATCAGTCCTTTGTGCAGAGCTTCAGTTTGTAGCAAAGTCCCTCCAGAGGTAAGAAGCAGGATTGAAGACCAGATGGAGATGAGGCATCAGCCTTTTATAGCCTTTTCTAGGTGTAAGAACACTTCTTTGTTCTTACTGTGGAAAATTACAGCAAAATGGAGTCTGGATTCACATGGGCAAGTCCCTGCATAGTTTGCCGAGTTACAAGGCTTATCTGCCTTCTCTCAATGGGTCAATTGTGTAGCTGATGGTCCTTAATGGGCCATCAAGCAGGCTAGGCAGAGCTAACACCAACTGGTCTGGGATGTCTCCCAGAAGCACAGCATAAGTTTGAAGTACAGACGGTACAGAGCCAATACTCATAACTTCAACTACAAAATGATACACAGACATACAGACAGCATAATCACAACCAGCAACCCATACCCTGGTCTTAGACACCTTATATGACCCCCGTTACATAAGATGTAGTGTCACTACAGGACCTTGGTTGCAACCATGTTCTATATGGTCTCAGATTATATCAATAACTTCACACAGGCATCATTAACTATCCCTGTTTCCCCGCTCCCATGACCCATCTCAAACACTCTTCATGTCCCATAGCAGCGATCGTATAATGTCTCTCCATGAGAGGCTTAACTGCCGGTGTTGGCCAGGGCCTTCTAGGTGCAGCCATCTTTCATCATCAGACCTGTTTAAATAGAAGCTCCTCCTTATCTTATCTAGTCTCTGATCCACTGACTCACAGATGCTGTTTTTGCTCACAGAGGCTTTGCTGAAGAAGCACGTGTGACGGAGTGTGGGGGAGAGAGGGCCCTGCACCCCCCACTTCCTGCAATTCACTGTGACTCTCAGTTACCCCAGATGGTAAAACAGCAGGTTTATTAGACGACAGGAATGCAGTACAAAACAGAGCTTGTAGGTACAGAAAACAGGACCCCTCAGTGAGGTCCATCTTGGGGGGCAGGGAGCCCAGACCCCGGTTCTGGGCCTCCCTCCATTTCCCCAGCCAGCTCCAAACTTAAACTCCCTCCAGCCGTCCCACCCACCCACACACCCCAGCCCCTTCTCCAGCCTTTGTCCAGTTTCGCGGACAGAAGGTGTCACCTGGCCACAACCACCTCCTGGGCTCAGGTTACATGCTCATGTATCATCCCTTAAGTGAAGTCACACCCTGATGTCCCACCACCATCCAGCACCAATGCAGACAGTACCAGTAAACCCCCCACGCAACGTTACCAGGTCAATACTCCCCACTCACTACTCCGTCACACCACACTGCTTCAAACTGTCCTTACTAAAAAATGGCCGACCTTAGTCTAAAACAGAGGGGAAAACTTTTTTATCACTATAAATTACTTCTATAAACAGGTTCTCTGTGTTTTTAACACTGGGATGTCTCTGCACGCTCACTTTTTATTGAAATGCATATTCAAAAGTGCTAAATAAGGGACGTATCTTCATATAGGCTTGTCTTTTAAAAAGTGTTTATTCCTTTACAAGACTTCATATATCTTTCACTTCTATTTGTTAAAAAAAGTGGGGGAAACAGCAATCTTCTTCTCTTGGATCCACTGGCTCACAGATGCTGTTTTTACTGCTGCTTTAAACTGTCCTCACTAAAAGAATAGGGAAAAGCTTTTAAAAACTTTTTGTTAGCAAGGGTTTGTGGCTTTAACCCTGGGGTGTTTCTGCATGCTCATTTTTAATCAAAACACATGCAATAGTGCTAAATAAAGGGCTGTCTCTTCATATACGCTTGTCTTTTCAAGTGATTATTCCTTTACAAAACTTAATATCACTTTTACATGCTTTTGTTAAAAAGTATGCAGGGACTTGCCCATATGACATCCCAGTGTTAAAAACACAGATAACCTGTTTATAGAAGTAATTTATAGTGATAAAAAAGTTTTCCCCTCTGTTTTAGACTAAGGTCGGCCATTTTTTAGTAAGGACAATTTGGGATGATACATGAGCATGTAACCTGAGCCCAGGAGGTGGTTGGGGCCAGGTGACATCTTCTGTCCGGAAAACTGGACAAAGGCTGGAGAAGGGGCTGGGGTGTGTGGGTGGGTGGGGCGGCTGGAGGGAGTTTGAGTTTGGAGCTGGCTGGGGAAATGGAGGGAGGCCCAGAACCGGGGTCTGGGCTCCCTGCCCCCCAACATGGACCTCACTGAGGGGTCCTGTTTTCTGTACCTACAAGCTCTGTTTTGTACTGCATTCCTGTCATCTAATAAACCTGCTGTTTTATCGGCTGGGTAACTGAGAGTCATGGTGAATTGCAGGAAGTGGGGGGTGCAGGGCCCTCTCTCCCCCACACTCCGTGACACGTACTTCTTCAGCAAAGCCCCTGTGAGCAAAAACAGCATCTGTGAGCTAGTGGATAAGAGACTAGATAAGATAAGGAGGAGCTTCTATTTAAACAGATCTGATGATGAAAGATAGCTGCAACCAAGGTTCTGTAGTGACACTACATCTTATGTAACGGGGGTCATATAAGGTCTCTAAGACCAGGGTATGGGTTGCTGGTTATGATTATGCTGTCTGTGTGCATGTATCATTTTGTAGTTGAAGTTATGGGTATTGGCTCTGTACTGTCTGTACTTCAAACTTATGCTGTGCTTCTGGGAGACATCCCAGACCAGTTGGTGTTAGCTCTGCCTAGCCTGCTTGATGGCCCATTAAGGACCATCAGCTACACAATTGACCCATTGAGAGAAGGCAGATAAGCCTTGTAACTCGGCAAACTATGCAGGGACTTGCCCATTTGACTCCAGACTCCATTTTGCTGTAATTTTCCACAGTAAGAACAAAGTGTTCTTACACCTATAAAAGCCTATAAAAGGCTGATGCCTCATCTCCATCTGGTCTTCAATCCTGCTTCTTACCTCTGGAGGGACTTTGCTACAAACTGAAGCTCTGCACAAAGGACTGATGAGCCATCCCAGCGGGGGATGTTCCAGAGACTTGATTTGAACCTGCAGTTTATTCTATCACTGCTACAAGCCTGAACTAAGAACTTTGCCATTACTGTATGTAATTGATTCCATTTAACCAATTCTAGCTCTCATCTCTACCTTTTTCCCTTTATGAATAAACCTTTAGATTTTAGATTCTAAAGGATTGGCAGAGCGTGATATTATGCTTTGCTGCAAAAGCATAATATTTCAAATTGGCCTCACTAAAAATGACGAATGTTAGTCTAAAACATACTACTTTTCTTGCCCTCTTCTCTCTTTTAGCCTACCTTTATACGTTTCTCTTTATATAACTCTTTCTAAATGCTCTTTTCTTAATCTACCCTTGTATTTAATACACCTTTTAAATTTATCTCAAAATTTTTTATTCTTTAATAAAATGCCAAACTAGGCCTTTAAAATCATCTCTCCTTTCTCAACCTCACCAAAACTCTTTGTTTTCTTTAATAACTTGCCTCTATTCTTTCAAACTAACCCTTTAAAAACAAAAATCTTTATTTTCTTTGTTCTCTCTCTCTATTCTTTCAACCCTTTTCTCTAAATAATCAACCAAAATGTATCAAAGCACAAGCATGCAACATTCCCCCATTCAAACGTTTAAAAAAGTGTCCGATGGCGCCAAACGTCGACACCAATGGAAATGGGAATGGAGGGCAGGACATTAGCCCTAAAGGGGGCATGGAAACCTGCCAAAATACATGGTAATGAATACTATCGAGCCGCGTACTACTAACAACTTTTCTCCATCTTTTTTATGATAACTATTATAAATATAAAGGGAAGGGTAACAACCCTTATGTATCCAGTAACAAAAAATCCTTCCTGGTCAGAGGTACTGAATCACTTACCTATAACGTGTTAATCAGTTCAATTAACCTAGTTGGCACCTGACCAGAAGGACCAATGGGGAAAGAAGATACCTTCAAATTGGGGGCGGGGGGTGTGTGGAAGGTTTTGGTGGTGCTCTTTTTGTTTGGTTCCTTCTCAGGACAAAGAGAGAGACCAAGCAGGTAAACCAGCTCCTAACAAGACCCTGACATGATACATCTAAAATTACAGAAATTGTAAGTAATATCAAGGAAATGTGTTAGATTATCTTTTCTTTTAGCTTGTGAATTTTCCCCATACTAAGAGGGAGGTTTATTCCTGGTTTTTTTTCTGTAACTTTGAACTTGAGCCTAGAGAGTAATTTTCTGTGTTTTTAATCTTTTTATTACTCTGTAAAAAGTTCCTTCCATCTTGATTTTTGCCGGTGTGATTCTTTTGTTTTTTTAAAAATTAAATTCTTCTTTTAAGAACCTAATTAATTTTTAGTGTCCTAAACTCCATAGGGGTTGGCCTGTGCTCAGTTTTTTAACCGATTAGTTGGTATATTATTCTCAAGCCATGCAGGAAGAGGGGCTGAAGAGGTTTGGGGGGATATTTTTGGGGGGATAGGGCTCCACGTGATCCCTCCCTGAATATTTGTTTAAATCACATGGGGGTGGCAGCAATACCGTCCAAGGACAAGGAAAGGAATTTGTGCCTTGGGAAAGTTTTTAATCTAAGATGGTGAAATATAAACTTACGGGGTCTTTCATACGGGTCCCCACATCTGTACGCAAGGTCACCATGGCACATGCAGGGTCACCAGGGCAGCTTGGGCGGAAAATTTTAACCACAGGAGAACTCCCACTTACTTTCCAGATCGTTGGAGACTCCCAAGAAACAACACAAACACATACAATGTATTCAACACAGTAATTATATTAAACAGGAGACAAACATACCATAACAGGGTAAAAACTGCTAATACCCGTGACTTTCCCAGTCACGGACCTGATGTATGAAATGTATGATCAGTGTCCCATCGGTACTACTTTGTTGGGGCCTTTGATGACCTATGACCACAAGATCGTCTCTGCAGTGGTTTAGCCGTGTGGCTGGCTGGGTTCAGTACAACCCAAAGGACTCACAAGTGGGAGGAGGAGGTAAGTCACTCCAAAGGTTTAATAAGCAGCAGGATATAAAATCCCCAAACCGTCACTCACTGGCTTGAGGACACAGTTCAGGGAGTAGGGGGTCCCCAAAACAAATTCCCTGGTGCCCTCACAAACTCCATGAATGATCCTCAGGGTCAGAGCTGACTCTGGACCCCTCGGTCACTGCAGCGGGGCTGGATACTCCTCAGGCAGGAGTCAGGCTGCGTCGGTCCCAGGATTTCCCCTCCCCACAAAGGGGTGCAGGGCTCAAGGTGCACGTTACACAACTACACTAAACTCCATACTGTCGTCTCCTAGCCCAGCGTCCAGACACCCCCCCAGCAGGCAGCAGCCCTGGACTAGCAGCCAGAGCAGAGCTGAGCATGTGGGGACTGGTCTCACTCAGGGAGCTGGAGACTGAACTCAGCCTGGCTGGGGAAGTTTCCCAGCAAAACTCGACAAACTGGGAGTGATCAGTGGAGAGGAAAAAGCCAGCAAGGCTGCTTGTCCTTCCTGGAAACCTCCTGTACAGCCCCAGAGATGGCGACCGAGGCCGTGTCTACGCTACAAAGTCATGTCGGCATTCAGCCACCAACGTTTGTGTATCGCTGGGCATGTGCCCACTTGGCTGCTTGTACCAGTGCTGCTCGTACTCCCCAGGAGTGCTTGTGTAACACGCTAACCTTTGATTCCACACGTGCCCCCTCTCATCCCATGTTACCGCCGGAGCAGTGAGCAGGGTCTGTCTCTTTGGACAGCAGAACTCCCACCCATGGATGGTCACACGTAGGAAAAAAGATGCAGATTTGGACAGTCGTGGATGCCCCAGGATAGGGCCGGCCTTCGGGGCGGGCGATGTGGGTGACTGACCAGGGCGCCACGGTGAGGGGGAAGGGGACGTGGTCCGGAGGCAAGGAGCAGAACACAGGCCTGGCCCCCACACTGCCCCCAGCCTGCCCCTCACCGTGCTTCAGCGGGATGACACTGGAGGCCCCACAACACAAGCGGGCCCAGGACACAGAGCAGGATGCCATGGCTGGGGCGGAGCTGGGGGTATCCCAGGAGGGGAGAGGGCCCAGGCTGCCCCAGGCCCAGCCCCTCCGCTGCACGGCCTCCGACAGCCAACTGCACATGCCGCACACGGGGATGATGCCATTACGCTCTTGCCAGAGCCCCACCCGCAAGGGGGGGCCATGAAAGGCTGGGCCCAGGGGGCTGGAACAATGTGAATAGTGGGGTGCTGAGAGCCACTGAACCGAACTGTAACCCTGCATATGATGGAAACCGCCTCCAGCCAGGGGGTGCGGCAGCCCCCCTAGATCCAGCATCTATGGCCAGGCACTGCCGACAGAGCGCTGTCATCCGCTTCCCTCACACCTCCTTCCCCCATCCACCTGCCTCTGCCCTCCACTCCCCTCCCCCGTTCCGCTCCTTCCCCCATCCACCCGCCTCCACCCTCCATGCCTTCCCCTCCCCCTCCTTCCCTCATGCACCCGTCTCTCCTCCATGCCCTCCCCCTCCACCTCCCTCCCCCGGTGCAACCATCTATTATCTCCAGACCTCCCACTACCCATCCTTCCCTCATCCAACCACCAGGCATCACTTCCCATTTCTATTTCTGGGCCAGGGCTGCTGTCAGAGGGAGGCTCTAACCCAGCAGGCTGCTGAAAGGACCCACAGGCCAGTGATCTGGGGCTCGGCTCAGCGCGAAGGCAGGACAATGGCCAGGAGCAATATCTATGAGAACATGCCGATGACGGAAGCTGCTCGCCAGCCCAAAGGTAAGCACAAGAGGCTGCACTGGACCCTGGACTCCCGCTGGCCTCTCCTTGGCTTTGAGGTCTCTGCAGAGCGTCCTGGGCAGCGATCGCTTGCTCCACTGACCACGAACCCAGAGCTCAGCCTTGTGCTGGCCAGACAGCACCACGGGCAGTGGGCGAGGGTGCTCGGTCAGTGCTTCCCAGTGCGTTCTCTCCCCTGCCAGTCCCCAACGGGAGAAGGGCACAGGGGGAGAGATGGGAGTCCCTGCCCAGCATCCCAGCCTCCTGCCGGGCAGCGCAGTGCCATGGGCTGGCCATAAAAGCCAGCCAGGCTCCCCCTCCCCAGCTCACTGCCACCATCAGCCTCTCCCAGGAGGAGATCACCAGGGTCGAATCCTCACAGCCCCCATCTCTGGGGACCAGCTCCCTCTCATCCCCCCATTTCACAGTGACACCTCCTTTCCTTACCCTCTGCCCCTTCCCTGCCCGAGCACACGCGTCTAACCGTGAGCAGGGGCAGGGAGATGTAGCTGTGTTAGCAGAGAAGGGTTTTCCCCAGGGCTCAGGGATGGGGAGGGAAGGGAGCCTGTTCCTCCAAGGACAAGGAGCAAATGGAGCTGGAAGTGCTGAGATAAGGACCAGGCTGTTTTCCTAAAGCTCCCAGCACAAGGGGCCCCTCTCAGGGCTTTGGCTGGGTGACTGGGCAATAAAATGGCAAATGAAATTGAATGTTGATTAATGCAAAGTAACGCACATTGGAAAACATAATCCCAACTGTACTTATAACACAATGGGGTCTGAATTAGCTGTTTCCACTCAAGAGAGGGATCTTGGAGTCACTATGGACAGTTCTCTGAAAACATCCACTCACTGTGCAGCGGCTTCAAAAAAGCGAACAGAATGTTCGGAATCATTAAGAAAGGGACAGAAAATATCCTATTGCCTCTATATAAATCCATGGTGCACCCACGTCTTGAATACTGAGTGCAGATGTGACCGCCCCATCTCAAAAAAGATATATTGACATTGGAAAAGGTTCAGAAAAGGTATTAGGGGTATGGAACGGCTGCCATATGAGGAGAGATTAATAAAACTGGGACTTTTCAGCTTGGAAAAGAGACGACTAAGGTGAGATATGACTGAGATATATAAAATCATGACTGGGGTGGAGAAAGTAAATAAGGAAGTGTTATTTACTCCTTCTCATAACACAAGAACTAGGGGTCACCAAGTGAAGGTTTAAAACAAACAAACAAACAAAACAAACAAAAGGAAGTATTTCTTCACAAAATTCACAGTTAACCTGTGGGACTCCTTGTCAGGGGATATTGTGAAGGCCAGGACCATAACAGAGTTTCTAGATAAGTTCATGGAGGATAGGCCCATCATTGGCTATTAGCCAGGATGGGCAGGGATGGTGTCCCTAGTCTCTTTGCCAGAAGCTGGGAATGGGCAACTGGGGATGGATTCCCTGTTCTGTTCATTCCCTCTGGGGCACCTGGCACTGGTCACTGTCAGCAGACAGGATCTTTGGTCAGACCCACTCTGGCCATTCTATTGTTTTTACGTGTGGTTGTGCAGGTGTCAGCTCAACAAGGGCCTGCTCCGGAGGTTGTTTATCCCCTTTGGTTTCAGTGCAATCCAGATGCCGTGTGGCAGTTGTTCTGGATTCAAACACATGAGAGACACAGAGGAAGGGTCAGGAGACAGGCAGGGAGACGGGACTGACGGAAGTGGAGGGTGTGGCCGTAGGCAGCTGCAGCTCCGCACCGAGCTCAGCTAGGCTCTCTGCAGCGACAAAGGAAAACACAAGGGGAATGTAGCCTGCGCTGGGTGACAGAGAAGCTCCTCCCGGAATCTGTTTCAGGAAAGGCTGAGAACTGTAAACTCAGTACATTAGTGAGAGGCAGCTTCACCCTTTGGTTAGCGTGAGAGAAGCCACTTCTGCAATGTAAGGGGATTATCTGGGCATCTGAGTGTTGTTTGCTGGTTCCAGGAACCACACCCCATGGGGGAGCAGCACGAGCTAATGGCTGAGGCCCAGATCAGACAGGGAGGGGGTGCGGCAGGCTGAGACTTTCAGGGAGAGGAGAATCTGACAGTCTTGCGTCTCGAAGCAGCTGCCGTTCACCTTGGGGAGACCAAATCCAGAGCACACCGAGCACACTTACTTCTGTCTACACATAGATCCTGGCTCGAATGCAGCTCTTGTCTTCTCCCTTTAATGTGCAGGGGAGACACAGTCTTCGGGCTTTGCCCTGTGATTTGCCCCTTGGCTGCCTTGCAGGGAGGAGCCCAGCATCCAGGGGATGGGTTATTAGACAGGGATGCTGTAGAAAGGCCCTTCTGAGCACACTGCTGCTGTCAGTCCCTTTTCTCCTGCACAGAATCATTTCCCCTCATTTCACTGCCTCGTTGAGTTCATATTTCATAAGTTGTTTCAGGTTCATTTTCTCACTCCTTTGGGCCTGGACTTCACAACCCCTAAACGTCCCTCTCAAGAAATGCTGAGGCAGGGGGGAAATCCTGCTCCCAGATCTCTCTCACAGGACACCTGCCTGGCACTAGAGTCACCCCTGATTTAGGGAGGGTCGCTTTTCACATTCGACTTCAGGTCGGTTCTGACCTTATTTGGCCTCATTCCGCTGTTGCTGTTAACCACAGTCGGGGAATAGGAGGCTGAGCAGGTATTGGATTTGCGGGGTGGAGTTTCCTCAGTCAGTAGCATTTGAGCTGTAACTTTCCATGGATACGTTTCTTCTTCTCCTTCAACGAAACCCTCCCGAGACATCAGTCCCTTGGCGTCACAGGGCGCGGAGCATCGTCACTGCTGTCCTTCTCCTCCTGGGTCTGGCCCTGGCCACGTCCCTCATTGCTGTGACTCTTCTATGTAAGTTCAACTGCAGCTCCAAGCCCAACGTTTGCCAACTTCCATACAGGCCAGGTGGCTCGACTGGGGGTGGGGCGGGGACACCAGGGGCACCCCCACATTCATCCTGCCTGAGCATCACCTCAGGGACTTCAGATCACATGTGGCAGCCCCACATGCTCAACATGCGTCCTGAGGGTCACGCTGGGTCCGTTACTGACCACATATCGCCAGCACGAGCCTCAGCCCCAGGCGTCCTCATGGCACCATTGAAATGCCCTACGGAGAGACCGGACGGCCCAGTGGTTTGGACACTTGTCTGGGGGCTCAGACTGCTGGGTTTAATTCCCTGCTATGCCAAAGAGTCCCTGCCCTGGAGCCAGCGAACAGCTGAAAACAGGGCGCTGGAGTGGAGAGCTCTTGGAGGAGAGGGGAGACAAGCCCCTGTTCCTTAGGGGCAGTGAGTGGCAAAGACGACTGGTGCCTCCCCGTGCTGGGGGGCCACGATCTAAAGGGGAGGACACGTGACCGCCCCACATGTCTCCTCTGCCCAGCGACCCCCGTGCCCAGCCCATGGCCACCATGCACTCCCTGCCCTGCCAGAGTTACCTGTGGGGGGCTCTGTCCTTCTCCCGCCACGCCTCCCCCCAGCACATTCGGCCAGTCTCCCTGGCAGCCGGGCCCGGGCGAGGAGCAGGAGGGAGCTGCGTCTCATGCGGCTGAAGCCGGCCGCTCCAGGTCACTGCTCTGTGCAGTGCAGCAGCTGCCTGAGAGCCTGGCTGGGGGCGCAGGGCCGGGACGCCCCCACCAGAGCCCTGATGCTGGGGACAGGGGCTGAGTGAGCCAGAAACATGCCGGGGGGTCAGGGGACTCTAGCTTGCTCGACCCCTGTGCCTGGTAGCCTGGCCTTGATGGCAGGGCCGGCCCAGACCCCAGAGGGCCAGCGCGCGCGGGAGGCGTCCTGCAGGAGGGCGGCCGGCCGCTCGGTGGACCTCCCGCAGACGTCCCTGCAGAGGTTCCGCTGGTCCCGCGGCTCGGGTGTCGCATCTGCCGGTGTGTATTGGGGAGTTCCACCGGAGCCGCGGGACCGTCGACTGCCAGAGCGCCCTCCGCGGCGTGCAGCCCTACTTGGGGCGGCGCAAATCCTAGAGCTGCCCCTGCTTGATGGGGTAGCCCCCGCCACCTCCCCACCAGGCTCTCTCAGGCAGCCGCTGAGCTGCACAGAGCAGAGACCCTGAGAGGCCGACATAAGAAGTGGCTGGTCTTGCCCCCTCCACTCCCTGCCCAGGCCCGGCTGTCGGGGATGGGGCCGAACGTGCCAGGGGTCAGCGTCAGCGAGAGAAGGACACAGCCCCTCTTCCTCCTCCCCGGCCGCCAAGCAGAAAACTGGGGGGCGCTTCACCCTGCACACACCCGCTATGTGTCGCCTCTGGCGAGTGGGTTCTGGAGAGTTTGCTGGTTTGCGGTGTTCAGTTTGCAGAGGCTGGTACAGGCTGTGCGCTGAGAGATGCAGAGCCTGTGATCACATCAGATCGGGTGAGGGGCTTCCCTGGTTAGGGGGCCTACAAAGGCAGCCAAGCCGTGGGAAAGAAGCCAGCAAACAACTGGGAACAGGGGAGTTAGTGTGCGGGATTGTAAGGAGAGTTAGGGGTAGGGGCGGTGACGAACTGCTATTCTGAGGTGTGCGGTTTTCTCTCCTTGACAGGCGCTTAGGCAGGAAGGGTGTGACAGATACAGAGGCAGCAGTGGTAGTGTCCCAAGCAATGGAAGAGACAGTGAAGATGACCGGATGTGGAAGCTGCGGGATGTACATGTTCCTGGTGAAGGTACCTGAAAAGAGCTTGTTTGTATGAAGCGCTGCCTGATAGAGCTGATGGAAGAGAAGAGCCGAGGTTTGGAGATGCAGGTGGAAACTATGGTTGAGTTTTGAAGGGGATTCGAGCAGATGATGGAGGGAAGGTGAGAGGAGGCTGAAGGGAAAACTCAGGACTGGCAGATCCAAGCTGGACTGGAGAATGCGGAGGGGAGACTGCTGGGTGAGTAAAGTGGCCAGTGGAAACGTGATGATGAGAACTGGGCAGAGGAAAAGACCAGCTAGAGAAGGAGAAGTAGAGCTCAGGAACAGGTTTGCTGAGTTGGAAAGTGAAGAAGGTTGCAGCAGGGAGTAGCAGAAGGTGGGAGGACCAGGGAGAAGAGAAGAGCAGCTAGTCCTACAAGAAGAGGGGAAGAGTCAATGTACATACCCAGAGTTCGGAGCCCCAGGAGGACAGAGGATGACTTGCAGTAGATCACAAGGGAGAACAAAAGACAAGGGGACTTGCATTCAGAAGGAACAGGAGGAAGGCTGGAGAATGGCACCAACACCAGGAAGAGTCAGATCTACGTGACTGGTGACTCCTTACTAAGAAGAATGGACAGGCCTGGCAGCAGAGCTGATCCAGGGAACAGAAGGGTGAGCTGTCTGCTGGGAGCTAAGTTATGGGATGTTGCCTGAGGCTGAAGAGGATCCTAATGGGAGCAGGAAGGAATCCACTGATTGTCCTTCATGTGGGAACAAACGATACTGCTAGATTCTTTCTGGAATGGATCAAGGGAGATGATGCCAGGCTGGGGAAGACACTTAAAGAAATGGAGGCTCAGGTGATCTTCAATGGGATTCTACCTGTTCCTAGAGGAGGAGAAGGGAGGTGAGAGAAGATGATGATGATCAATGCACGGCTCAGGCAGTGGAGCTCTAAGGAGGTCTCTGGGCTGTTCGATCACTGGGAGGCATTCACGGACAAAGGTCTGTTCTCATGGGACGGACTCCCCCTGAGTAGGGCGGGAAATAGATTCTGGGATGGAGGGTGGCACAACTAGTTAAAAGAGCTTTAAGGTTGGAATTCAGGGGAGACAGTTGAGAGATGCTCATGTAATCTCCACTTCTGATTCTAATACTGAGCAGGAGAAAATCAAGTAAGAGCAGACACAGCAAAGGAGAAAGGAACAGCAGAGGGAAGGAGTATGGACATCAAGAGGAAAGACAGTTCCCAAACCAATGATGCTAACAACCAAGTAGTAGGTGATACTGGCAGTAGCATGACTGTCCCTAACCACGTGAGGAGCCCTGGCGAAGCCGAGCGGAAACAACTAAGGGGTCTATGCACCAATTCAAGAAGCCTGGGGGACAAAATGGAGAAACTAGATCTACTGGTGTGGAAGTGAAACCAGATGTTACAGGAATAACAGAAACATGGTGGAATAGTAGCCAGGACTGGAGTACAGACAATGGAGAGTATGTGCTGCTCAGGACAGACAGAAATGAAGGTGAAGGTGGTGCAGTAGCATTGTATATTGATGAGGAGATAGACTGACTGTAAAGAAATTAGAAGTGCTGCAATGGATAAATGAGAGACTGTTTGGGTCAAAATCACTTTGGGGAAGAAAGCTACCAGAGGCTCCCCTGACATAGTGCTTGGTGTCTGCTACAGACCCCCAGGATCCTATCTGGATATGGATAGAGACCTCTGGAAAAACTTCAATTATATAGTATCAGGGGTGTAGCCATGTTAGTCTGGATCTGTAAAAAGCAATAAAGAGTGGCACCTTATAGATGTAACCCTTCTGCCCCTCTGAGTTGGCAGCAACAAGGGCCGGGTTTAGTATCCAGGGGTTCTGTTTCAATAACGCAATGCAAAACCGGCTCGAGCCCCCACCCAGTGACCTGGGACAATTACCTACCACCCCCCCGGGCGCCTCCAGGAGGCAATACTTCCCCACTCGCAAGCACGAAGTCTGAGTGTAGCAAAATCCTTTTAATAAAGGAGGAACAAACCAGAAGCAAAACCCCCCTCCAAGTACATTTGGCACTGTCCTTAGGGTCTTAAGTCCAATCACCCCAAAGTCCAACAACCCAAAAGTCTCAGTCTCTGGTCAGTGCCACCCCAGAGTTCAAAAGTTTATCTGCAGAGTTCCCTCCCCCCCCCAAGGTGGAAATGGGGGAGGGGTCGCACACAGGGTGCTAAGGGACACCTTTTGTGGGCCAGGGCCGACTGCCCCGCTTCTCCGTGGAGTTCTGCTGCAGCCTTCACCAGGACTGGCTCCACACCACCAGCTGTGCCGCTCCTTCAGCAGACCCGTGAACCACGTCAGCCATCCCCGCAAACCGCTCCACACTGCTCACTGTTCCATGGGCTGCTCCAACGTGCTGCAGACTGCTCCACTCTGCCAGCTGCTTGGTGATAGATCTTCAGGCTCTCCTACTACTTAACACAGCACTCAGTGATCTCAGCTCAGTAAGCTTAGTTCTTTTAGTGACTTCAGCTCTTAGTGATTTCAACTTGTAGTAGGAGAGCCCCAGTGCCACATGGCCCAATGTGAATTCAGGTCAGCAACCTCTAGATAGACTCCTAAAGGATTCAAAATTAGCTCTGCTCTTTAACAGTGGAGAGAGGAGGAAGTGCAATTGGTGTTCCAGGCCCTCAAAAGGGGCCCATACCATCAGGTACACACACCAGTCCCCACCCTCTCTCCCTTCACTGGGTTTTGGAACCCATGTCCCTTGGCTAGCAAGTACTATTTAATGTAGGTTGAGTCATTTTTGTCATAAAGCAGTCTCATAGTTCCTCATTCACATAATTAAGGTAACAGCCCCTTTTTTTCCTTCCTGCCCCAATAACAAAGAAATTGGGGATTCCACAGTGTGAAAATAACCATCCCATGCTGCTGTGTGTTATGCTAAGTGGAGTGGGTTTTCCAATGCAAATGCACATTCCTAAAATTCCTTTGCCCACTCCTTATAATGTACCACCAGATGTCAGGGTAGAGCTCATCCTGACTCTGCTTACATAGACTAACGGATGTATTGGAGCATGAGCTTTTGTGGGTGAATACTCACTTTGTCAGACACATGTAATGGAAATTTCCAGAGGCAGGTATAAATATGGAGGCAAGAATCAGTCTGGAGATAACGAAGTTGTTAGTTCAATCAGGGAGGGTGAGAACACCAAGGCAGCAGAAACTGCTTTTGTAGTTGGCTGGCCATTCACAGTCTTTGTTTAATCCTGAGCTGATGGTGTCAAATTTGCAGATGAACTGAAGCTCAGCAGTTTCTCTTTGAAGTCTGGTCCTGAAGTTTTTTTTGCTGCAGGATGGCTACCTTTAAATCTGCTATAGTGTGTCCAGGGAGGTTGAAGTGTCTCCTACAGGTTTTTGTATATTGCCATTCCTAATATCTGACTTGTGTCCATTTATCCTTTTATGTAGGGATTGTCCAGCTTGGCTGATGTACATAGCAGAGGGGCATTGCTGGCATATGATGGCGTATATTACATTGGTGGACGTGCAGGTGAATGAACTGGTGATGGTGTGGCTGATCTGGTTAGGTCCTGTGATGGTGTCGCTGGTGTAGATATGTGGGCAGAGTTGGCATCGAGGTTTGTTGCATGGATTGGTTCCTGAGTTAGAGTTACTATGGTGCGGTGTGTGGTTGCTGGTGAGAATATGCTACAGGTTGGCAGGTTGTCTGTGGGCGAGGACTGGCCTGCCACCCAAGGCCTGTGAAAGTGTGGGATCATTGTCCAGGATGGGTTGTAGATCCCTGATGATGCGTTGGAGGGGTTTGAGCTGGGGACTGTATGTGATGGCCACTGGAGTTCTGTTGGTTTCTTTCTTGGGTTTGTCTTGCAGCAGGAGGCTTCTGGGTACACGTCTGGCTCTGTTGATCTGTTTCCTTATTTCCTCGTGCGGGTATCGTAGTTTTGAGAACGTTTGGTGAAGATCTTGTAGGTGCTGGTCTCTGTCTGAGGGGTTGGAGCAGATACGGTTGTACCTCAGTGCTTGGCTGTAGACCAGGGGTCGGCAACCCACGGCACACGTGCCGAACACGGCACACAAGCAGATTTTGAGGGGCACGCAGCTGCCTGCCGCTATCCCGGCCCCCCGCCCCACTCAGCCCCCCGCCCACCACTCTCCCCAGCGGGGGCAGGAGGCAGAAGATTGGTTCTGCGGCAGCCAAGCTTCCCCCTCCCCCGCTTCTTCCCCCAGCGTGGTGCTTTCCTGCCCCCCCCGTCCCTGCGCCGATCAGCTGATGGCCCTAGCGAGGGGGGGGGGAAGAGCGGCAGCGTGTACACAGCTCGGTAGGGACGCAGCCTGGGGGAAGGGGGTGGAACAGGGCACATCCCTTCCAGCCCCCTGCCATGAGCCGCTCAGGACAGGGGGCTGGGAGCACCCCCACAAGCCGAGAACCCCAGCCCTCTGCCCTGACCCCCCCACACCCAGCCCTCTGCCCTGCACCCCCACAGCCCCATCCCTCTGCCCTGAACCCCCCAGCCTTCTGCCCTGCACCCCCCCACACGACCCAGCCCTCTGCCCTAAACCCCCCCAGCCTTCTGCCCTGCACCCCCCCACCCCAACACACACCCAGCCTTCTGCCCTGCACCCCCACTGCCCCCATCCCTCTGTTCTGACCCCTGAATCCCCCCCCCACAGCCTAGCCTTCTGCCCTGAACTCCCCCAGGTCTGGGGTCCCGGCCGCAGGCCCTGCTCAGCCTGCTGCCGGCCTAGGTGAACAGAACCCCAGGCTGGCAGCGAGCTGAGCAGGCTGGCGGCATAAGAGCAGCATTTTAATTTAATTTTAAATGACGCTTCTTAAACATTTTGAAAACCTTGTTTACTTTACATACAATACAATAGTTTAGTTATATAGTATAGACTTATAGAAAGAGACCGTCTAAAAATATTAAAATGTATTATTGGTGTGCGAAACCTTCAATTAGAGTGAATAAATGAAGACTCGGCACACCACTTCTGAAAGGTTGCCGACCTCTGCTGTAGACGATGGATCGTGTGGTGTGCCCGGTGTGGATGCTGGAGGCATGAAGGTAGGCATAGCGGTCGGTGGGTTTTCGGTATAGGGTGGTGTTAATGTGACCGTCCCTTATTTGCATAGTGGTGTCTAGAAAGTGGACCTCCCGTGTAGATTGGTCCAGGCTGGGGTGGATGGTGGGGTGGAAGCTGTTGAAATCGTGGTGGAATTTTTCCAGAGTCTTCTTCCCATGGGTTCAGTTGATGAAGATGTCATCAGTGTAGTGTAGGTAGAGAAGGGACATGAGTGGATGAGAGCTGAGGAAGTGTTGTTCCAGGTCAGCCATAAAAATGTTGGCATATTGTGGGGCCATGCGGGTACCCATAGTGGTGACACTGGTCTGGAGGTATATATTGTCACCAAATTTGAAATAATTGTGTGTGAGGATAAAGTGACAGAGCTCAGCAACCAGTTGTGCTGTGGCATCATCAGGGATACTGTTCCTGACAGCTTGTATTCCATCTGTGTGTGGGATGTTTGTGTAGAGAGCCTCCACATCCATGGTGGCCAGGATGGTGTTTTCTGGGAGATCACCAATGCATTGTAGTTTTCTCAGGAAATCAGTGGTGTCACAGAGATAGCTGGGAGTGCTGGTGGCATGGGGTCTGAGTAGAGAGTCCACATATCCAGACAGTCCTTCAGTGAGAGTGCCAATGCCCGAGATGATGGGGCGTCCAGGATTTCCAGGTTTGTGGATCTTGGGTAGCAGATAGAATAACCCCGGTCGGGGCTCTAAGGGTGTGTTGATTTGTTCCGGTGTTAGTGTAGGGAGTGTCCTGAGTAGATGGTGCAGTTTCTTAGTATATTCCTCAGTGGGATCTGAGGAAAGTGGCCTGTAGAATTTGGTTTTGGAGAGTTGTCTGTCAGCCTCCTTCTGGTAGACTCCTGAGGGTCACAATGACAGTCTGGACCTATACATAGAATGCTTCTGCCGACATGCACAGGCAGAAATTGTGGAAAAACAACATTGCTTGCCTCATAACCTAAGTTGCGCAGAACGCAGTGCCACCCACAGCCTCTGAAATAACCCTGACATTACAATTAAAGAGACTGATAATGGAGGTGCTGTTGTCATCATGAACAGGTGTGACGTTATTGATATAAATGGGGACCATATAGAACATGGGTTGCAACCAAGGTCCTGTAGTGGCACCAAATCCTAAGTAAAGGGGGTCATATAAGGTGTCTAAGACCAGGTTCCGGGTTGCTGGTTATAATTATGCTGTCTGTATGTCTGTGTATCATTTTTAGTTGAAGTTATGAATGTTGGCTCTATGCTGTCAGTATTTCAAGTTTGTGCTGTGCTTCTGGGGGAAGCCTCCCAGACAAGCTGGTGTTAGCTCTGCCTAGCCTGTTTGATGGCCCATTAAGGACCATTAAGGACACAATGGACCCATGGAGAGAAGGCAGACACGCCTTGTGACTCAGCAAAGTATGCAGGGACTGGCCCATGTGACTCCAGGCTCCATGTTGCTGTGATTTTCCACAGTGAGAACAAAGAGATTCTTACACCTGGAAAAGCCTATATAAGCCTAATGCCTCATCTCCATCTTGTCTTCAATCCTGCTTCTGACCTCTGGAGGAACTTTGCTACAAACTGAAGCTCTACACCAGGGACTGAGGACCCATCCCAGCGGGGGATGCATTCCAGAGACTTAAATTGAACCTGCAGTTTACTCCAGCACTGCTGCAAGCCTGAACTAAGAACTTTGCCATTACTGTATGTAATTGATTCAATTTAACCAATTCTACCTCTCATCTCTACCTTTTTCCCTTTGTAAATAAACCTTTAGATTTTAGATTCTAAAGGATTGGCAACAGCATGATTTGTGGGTAAGATCTGATGTGTATATTGACCTGGGTCTGGGGCTTGGTCCTTTGAGATCGAGGGAACCTTTTTCTTTTATTGGGGTGTTGGTTTTCATAACCATTTATCCCCAGGACGAGTGCACTGGTGGTGATACTGGGAGACTGGAGTGTCTAAGGAAATTGCTTGTGTGACTTGTGGTAAGCCAGTGGGGTGAGACCAAAGTCCTTTTTGTCTGGCTGGTTTGGTTTGCCTTAGAGGTGGAAAAACCCCAGCCTAGGGCTGTAACTGCCCTGTTTGAGCAATTGGTCCTGATTTGGCACTCTCAGTTGGGTCCCGCCAGAATCGCTCCGTAACAACAGGTCTGACTACCAAAAGTCAAGAAAATCATTATTTATTGGGTGATTGTGAAACAATAACTCCACGATCCAAGGATTTTATTCAGTGACAGACCTGAAAACATACAAATTACAGAGCCAGCCACACTGAGCGGCATAAGGGCAGCTGTCGCTGCTAAAGCCAGAAACATCACACCAAGAGAAAGCATCCCTGCGATGCACATCCCATGCGGCCCCCTCCAGTGCCCAGGGCTCCTCATCAGCAGGTGGCTGGGAAATATTCTAGCTTGGAAATTAAGACGGCTTTCTGAGGTGCTGGGACCTGCATGTCACAGCCCAGCCTATCCATGGGCCTCCTTACAAATCCACCTCAAAGGCTCAGTGCACTTGTAATCATTCCACAAATTCCGGAATCTTGGCTCGGTGTGAACACAGTCTTCTCCACCATCTATCTCCGGATTGTAATTGTTTGGCTCATTCTCCCCCCAGAACCTACGGATCAGAGTGTTAATGTCTCAGGGGAGAACCACAGCCAATTCCTGAGCTCAGTTCTGCTCTGTGGACTCTGCTGTTGGCAGGGGACCAAGACACCCAGCAATGACGCGGTGAAGTGATGCACCCCCCGGCCACCCCTCACAGTTCTCCACAGCTCTTGTGGCCATGGTAACGAAGGGCTTCTGACGGCCGGGGGTAGCACCTGCCCTGCGCCTGACAGGCCAGCAAAGAGCCAAAGTCAGTGTGTGGCTCCAAATGCTGAGCAGCAGCAACTCGGATCTCAGTGCCCAGCACCAGAGCAGGTGGCACAGCACGTCCCAGGCACCCCCGAGATGGGAACGCAGGAACGGGAAGAGAGGGCAGCGGGGGCCAGTCATTAACTTCTCCCTGGCCCTGCTTATGGGCCCCGCCCACAGCCCCCTGAGGTCACTGCACCGACTGCAGCTGGCTCCTGCCATGCCCCCGGCCCCACAGCCTCCCCGTGCCCAGCCTGACCGAGGGGAGAGCGCAGCGCAATCCCAAGGAGAGCGGGAACCTGCCGCTCACTCCAGACTCCCCTGGCTGCACTGAGTCGACTTGGGGCCAGACCCTCAGCTGGTGTAAATCCCTGTGGTTCATTCAAGTCAATACCGAGTTACCCAGGGGAGGCTCTGGCCCTGGGTCTCAGCGGGCACTGAACACACACTCCGTGTTGAGGCTCCTGCTCTAAGCAAAGGGGCATTAGCAGGAATTCCTGAGGGGATTCACTACTATCGTGGCAGCACCCGGGGGCCTCCCTCAGGATCGGGCCCGCTGTGCCGGGTGCTGCATAGACACCAGGGGCCGCACAGACACTGCCCGAAAGAGCTTGTGACCAATCGTGTAATAAATAATCACGTCTCTCAAGCTTTACTCACTCCCTGCTTGCGTCTGCTCTGTATTCTGTGCCATCCACCCAGCGCCAGCTGCCTTCTGTCTCCCGGTCGGTGAGTCCAATCCAGTGAGCTTCTCCCTGGGTCTCCTTGGAGAGAAACTCCTGCACAACACAGTTTGCAGCATGTGCAGGTCACCCAAGAGAGGCTGCAGGATGCAGCCGCAGCTGCCTGGGCTGAACAGATTTTGGGGGAGAGGAAAGGGCGTCTGGTGGTGTGAGCAGGGCACTGGGCAGCGGGAGACGCGGTGTCCTGCCCCCAATGCTGACAGTGACTAGCTGGGAGACCCTGAGGGAGCCCTGGAGCAGCTCTGTGTCTGTGTCTGCATCTGTATCTGCCTGGGGCTAACAGCAGGGACCTGTCTCAGAACACTTCCCCCATTGCCCCCTCAGAGCTGGGCTGCGGCAGGTACTGACGGGCACCTCAGAGTTCACACCAGCCCCTGCCCTTGCAGGAGGCAAAGCTCGGAGCAAAGAACTGTGTGCAAAGTCTGGCCCTGTCGGAGGGTGGCATTTTCCGCCTCCGAAAGTGCCACAGAGGCCTGGGGTGAGGGCTGCAGTGGGCACGTGGGGAGCGAGGATTCTCTGAGAGGTGCATGGCCCCTTGCACAACAGCCTTCCAGATACAGGCTTCTAGATTGTCCAGCAGGAGCTCAGACCTGGGGAGAGGGATCAAAGGGGCCCTCACTGGGAAAGGCCATTGGTTTGCAGGAAATGCTACATTGGAAGTAGTGAAAATCAGAAATGAGCCTGACCCCAAATCTCCCTACCTCCCCTCGGCACCCCAGATCCTGGCTCTGTTCCTCTGCCCATCTCTGCTTTTAAACTGATGGGTGAACACCCTGAGTCAGGTATCCTCTCCGATAGTTCACCAAAAGGCACATCGCAGAATTGGAACCTCAGCTGATCCCTCCCAGCTCCTTCTGGTATGAAACAAGGCACTGACCCATTATCCAAGCCCCTTGGAGCTTCCTGCGCTCACCTGTTCCGCCTGGGAGGAGACAGAGGTCAGGTGCGAGTCCTGAGACACACAGAACTGCTCGGCCTCGTCCCACGGCTTTTTTTCATGTGAAAAGTAATAGAGGTTCCCATTGAAAAACGTCCAGCCCCTGGAGAGCTTTGTCAGCACATCACCTAGGAGCAGAGACTGAGGTGAGAAGCCCAGGCTAACGTCACAGGGACACACACAGGGAGTCCAGAGATTCTAGTGCTGCATTTCCCCTGCCCTTCAGCTGCCCCAAGGCCAGGGAACTTCTGAGTGGGTGCTCGCATTAGGCTAACGAGGCCTAGGGTGTAATTTAACTCCACACAGATCACCATGGTATGGGCGCAGGTGCAGCCACTGGTGATTTTCAATGGAAGAGAACTCGGTGCTGGAGAAAGTTGCTGCGCTGTCAGCCTGGGAGCCTGAAATCCTCCGTTCATCCTCAGCACCAGTAGAAATGGCACCAGCCAGCACTGCAGCTAGTACTTACTGTAGCGACCTTGCACTGCTGCTCGCGCTGCACTGACGTTGTCCAGTCGGAACTGGATTTCTCCATACGCTGCACTGATGTTACCCAGCTGGGCTTTCAGCAGCCGGACTCCTGCCTGCGCTTCATCCAATAGCTGCAGACCTAGAAGAAAGTCACAGCGACATCAGTGGAGATGCAGAACACTTGATTATCAGCACGTGCAGTAGAGCAGCACCTGTCGGCCCCTGTGTGCCAGGCGCTGTACGGACAGGAGGGGACAGTTCCTGCTCTCAACAGCTCACAGCCAAAATAGGCGAGGTGGGAGAAATAAAGGATGATTTTCCTGCAGGGGAACTGAGGTGCAGGGAGAGGTGCCCAAGATCACACAGGAAGTTTGCAGCAGAGCTGGGAATTGACCCCAGCTCTCCTGAATTCTAGCCCTGTGCCCCCAATCTCCCCAGCCACCTCTTCCCAATCGCTTCCCCCTTGTGAGCAGTGATTGGGTCCCCTGCAGCCTGGGGCAGAGCTGGGGCTGCAAGAACATCCATGGCCCCAAGCCCTGGCCCCGGGCTCCAGGCCGGGATTTTGAACAGCCCAGCGTTCAGGCGAGTTCTGTGCTGGGGTTTAGTTCAGGCCCATTTTCTGACTGGACTCTGAATAACCTGATCCATGGACGGGTTTGTATATGCAGCCCTGAGCCAGACAGACAGACAGTTGTGAGACGTGGCCACAAGGGGGCGCTCTGCCTCCAGCAATGGGACTGTGGCAGGTACCCAAATTATTGGAGCTGCACAGGGAGGGCTCAGGGACTGGGGGGCAAATGGAGACCCACGAGTGCAGCTCCACTGACGTCCTGCTTACACCAGGGTCTGAATTCGGCCCCTGTGTGTCTCATGAGCTGCATCCGTCTTTCCCGCCAATGCAACCCTGACAATACAGGGGCCAAGGTGAAAACTATGGAGCGAAGGGAGCAACAGTGAAAGGACGGAAGATGGTGACCACTAGGCATCCTGCGCAGGAGCCTGGGGCGGATGCAGCCAGCCTGCCACTGCCAGGAAGGGAGCTAGGAGCAGGGGTGAAAGGAACTTACAGGACTTACCGGTACTGATTTACCAGGGTCTCCCAGCTGCAGAGGTAGCTGGGAGCCCCCCGGGGCTCATGGGCAAATTAAAGGGCCCGGGGCTCCGGCTACCAGGGGGAAGCCTGAGCTTTGCGGGGATGCACAGAGATTTAAAGGGCCTAGAGCTCCTGCCCCTGAGGGGAGCCCCGAGCCCTTTAAATCCTGGCTCCAGCCCAGCCCCCGGAGCCGCGGCTGGGATTCAAAGGGCTCTGGGCTGCCTGCAGCCACGGGGAGCCCAGAGTCCTTTCAATCCCCGCCGTGGAAGCCGGTGCGGTCCGGCACGGCGTACTGGCTCTTGCCGATATGCCGGACCGGACCGGACTGGCTTACTTTCACCTCTGGCTAGGAGGGAGCCTGGAGCAGCCACCCATCCCTGGGAACAGAGCCTCCGCTGACAGAGGAAGGTGCAGAGCAGCAGCTCGTTAGATGGGGGATGGGACCTCCTGGCAGTGAAGTGTATGGAGGGGAGCAGGAGGATGCCAGGCACCCACCATCCCTGTAGGCAGGAGAGTGCTCAGCGTCCAGGCCAAGGGACGGGAGCTGACCCACCCTGATGCCTAAGACCCTCGTCCTACAACTTACTGTCCGATCCCTTTGCTGATGCGTCTGAAGCGTTGTCAGGCTGCAGAGAGACTTGGAGCTTCTGCACCGCTTCTTCAACCGCTTGCAGCTTGCTCTGTGCCCGGAGATCTAGAAATCACACATCTGCAGGTCAGCGACCGAACCGAACTGCAGCTGGAGACCAGCCGCGCCCAGAGAAGGAACATGCCCCGAGCGTGAGGCTGTTCTGTATGACGTCTTTTATTTTAATCTTGGACAGCTTCCCTCCCGAGGAGGGACACCGGCACAGCCAAGGCCCCGTTCGGGGCTGTCTCCTGGTGTATGTTACACCGTCTTAACGTAGGGCATCAGCTCCTTGGAGCAGGGAGCTACAAACTCCAGCAGAGCCGACTGAGAGTAAATCTCAGGAACAGATGCCTCGGGAGGTTGTGGAAGCTCTTTCATGGGAGGTTTTCAAAAGGAGGCTGGAGCCGTCTGTCTGGGATGGGTCAGACACAACAAATCCTGCATCTTGGCAGGGGTTAGACTAGATGCCCCTGCGGTCCCTTCTCACCCGATGGTTCTGGGATTCTGTGACCTCATTTTACTGTGTGTTTGTGCATCACCTAGCACTATGGAAAGCAGGACCTGGGTGCAGCTTCTGGGCACTATGGCCGGCCAGGTGCCGATCCTGACAGCTCCACTCCTGGTGTGTCTCAGGGGCATGTCTGCTAACTGGAGGCCCAGACCCTTAGAAGTGTTCAGGCACCAAACTACCAGTGATTTCAATGGAAACCAGGAGCCCAAATGCCTCTGAGGATCTGGGTTTGCAGACTAATGTCCAGCTGCTCAGATAGTGTCAATCTGACTTCAGAGGAGCTACTTCAATTTACACCTGCAGAGCATCTGTCCCTAAAAATCAGCCTTTCACTCCCTTAGCACTGCAGGGCCAACACAGCGATGCCCCAGGGAGCCAGCTTCTCTTCCAGCTTGTGCACCATCAACAGACTTGTGATCTAGCTGCTGCCTGTGGAATCTTTCCCACAATCCATCGTATGTCTCTGGCTCCTTCCACGGCAGGATCTGAGCAGCTCACAGTCTTTAATATATTATTTAATGTCGCACGACACCCTTGTGAAGTAGGGAAGTCTCCTCCCCCCGTTTTACAGGTGGAGAACTGAGGCAGAGACAGGTCTCATAGACCTTACAGCCAGAAGGGCCCATCATGATCATAATCTGACCTCCTGCAGGCCACAGAACCTCACCCACCCAGTCCTGTAATAGTCCCATAACCTTTGGCTGAGCTACTGAACTCCTCAAACCATGATCTAAAGACTTAAAGTTACAGAGAATCCACCATTTACACTAGTTCAAACCTGCAAGTGACCCATGCCCCAGGCTGCAGAGGACGACAAAAAAACTCAGAGACTCTGCCAATCTGATTTGGGGGAAAATTCCTTCCTGACCCCATTGAAAGGTGGATAAGGATCCAGTTAAATGGGAGACTACAACCGATCAAGCTCAAAGGTGAACTGTCAGGGTGGAGGGAGGTTACTCATGGAGTCCGTCGGGGATCACTCTTGGGACAAATCTTAGGCCTGGTCTACACTAGGCGTTTAAATCGGTTTTAGGAGCGTAAAACCGATTTAACGCCAAAACCGTCCACACTAGGAGGCACCTTATATCGATTTTAATGGCTCTTTAAACCGGTTTCTGTACTCCTCCCTAACGAGAGAATGCGCTAGTATCGGTATTAACATATCGGATTAGGGTTAGTGTGGACGCTGATCGACGGTATTGGCCTCCGGGAGCTATCCCACAGTGCACCAGTGACCGCTCTGGACCGCAATCTGAACTCGGATGCATTGGTCAGGTAAACAGGAAAAGCCCCGCGAACTTTTGAATATTTCCTGTTTGCCCAGCGTGGAGCTCCGATCAGCACGGGTGGCGATGCAGTCCGAAATCAAATTAAAAAAAGAGCTCCCGCATGGACCATGCGGATGTGATCGCTGTAAGGGCAGGCAAATCCGTTCTATCAGCGCTCCGTTACAGAAGATGAAATTCAGAATCCTTTTTTAAAAATCTCCAGACAGACGCCATAGCAGGGACTCAGCGCACTGCAGCGTGACAAGCGTAACGGAAAGCCAAAGAATCAAATGGATGCGCATGGACTGGAGGACTGAAGCTATCCCACAGTTCCTGCAGCCTCCGAAAATTATTTGCATTCTTGGCTGAGCTCCAAATGCTTCTAGGGTCAAACACAGTGTCCGCGGGTCAGGGCATAGCTTGGCAATCTACTCACCCACCCCCCACACCCCCCCAGAAGCGAAAGGTAAAACAATCCACAGGCTCTTTTACATGTCACCCTATCATTACTGAATGCAGCAGAAAGGCGCGGTCGTGCAGCCCACAACACCAACATCCTTGCTCCCCCCCCCCCGCCATGGGCGGCTGATGGTACAATATGATGGAAATCCATCCTCATCATCAGCATAAGCTGATTGTACAAAAAGCTGGAAATCCATCCTCATCATCAGCCTCAGCTGATGGTACAAAAGGACTGGTAACCGTCCTCGTCATCAGCCTATTGGCCCTAATTTTTTCTGGTGGATGGATGGTGCAATATGGCTGGTAACCATCCTCATCATAGCAACAGGGGGCTGAGCTCCATCAGCCCCCACCCTTCATGTGTAAAGAAAAGATTCAGTTGCCCCTGGACTAGCAGTGAGATGCTGGGCTTCTCTCCTACACACTGCTTAATGTCCTGTCTGGACTATCATAGCAGCTGGAGGCTGCCTTCCACTCATTTCTCACTAACAAGTCAGTGTGTCTTATTCCTGCATTCTTTATTAATTCATCACACAAGTGGGGACAATGCTACAGTAGCCAAGAAAGGCTGGGGAAGAACGGAATCAACAGGTGGGGTTGTTACAGGAGCACCCCCTGTGAATAGCATACAGATAATAATTTCTGCAGGCTCTGACACAGAGCAGCTGTGCTCTCTGGTTCTATGATACGGTGGTTCTCTAGTACACTTGCCTATATTAGGCAGCACTGATTCTATTTTTAGATACCAAAAAGGAGGAATTGACTCAGGGAGTCATTCCCAATTTTTGCTTTTGCGCCCCTGGCTGATCGGCCAGGGGCACATATGACAGCAGCTAATGGTACAAAACGATGGAAGGTGCAATATGGCTAGTAACCAATCTTGGCTTTGCGCTGGCTGATTGGCCAGGGCACTAGCAGCAAATGGTACAAAAGGACTGGTAGCCATGATCATCCTCAGTTCCAATTTATGGAAGGGTTTGGATGGTGCAATATGGCTAGTAGCCATCTCTGCTGTCATGCAAAAGCAAAAGCATGCTTCTGTGTAGCGCTGCTGAACCGCCTCTGTGAGCGGCATCTAGTACACATACGGTGAGAGTCACAAATGGCAAAACAAGCTCCATGATTGCCATGCTATGGCATCTGCCAGGGCAATCCAGGGGAAAAAGGCGCGAAATGCTTGTCTGCCGTTGCTTTCCCAGACGAAGGAGTGACTGATGACATTTACCCAGAACCACCCGCGACAATGATTTTTGCCCCATCAGGCACTGGGATCTCAACCCGGAAGTTCCAAGGGGCGGGGGAGGCTGCGGGAACTATGGGATAGCTACCCACAGTGCAACGCTCCAGAAATCGACGCTAGCCACGGACCATGGACGCACACCACCGATTTAATGTGCTTAGTATGGCCGCGCTCCACCCGATTTTATAAATTCTGTTTTACAAAACCGGTTTATGCAAATTCGGAATAATCCCGTAGTGTAGACGTACCCTTATTTAACGTTTTCATTAAAGACCTTGGCACAAAAAGAAGAGTGTACTAATGAAATCAAGAGATGACACAGAGTTGAGAGGTATTGCCAGCATGGAGGAGAACCGGAATATCATACGAATAGAGCTGGACGACCTTGAAATCTGGAGTATTAGAAATGGGATGAAATTCAGTAGTGCAAAGTGCAAGGTCATTCACATAGGGATTAACAGCAATATTAATCCCCAATTTCTCCAAATTGACTAATAATTTCCCTTGTGGAACTGTATCAAATGTCACTGCAATCCAGAGAGAGGAGATCTACTGCATTTCCTGTCTCTAAAAGATGAGTTATCAGTTATCTTCTCAAAGAAAAGGAAGGTTGGTCTGGCACGATCTACCTTTTGTAAAACCATGTCATCTTTTATCCTTATTACCCTGAACCTCTATGCCCCTAATTATTTTCTCCTTCCAAATTTGTTTGAAGACCTAGCATACAATTGAGGTCAAATTAGTCATAGGGTCTGACCCCTGAGTTTTTGGATTCATTAAAAATCCTTGCTGGTGGGCTTGCAACTTCACATACCAGTTCCTTTAATATTCTTGGATGGAGATTATCCAGGCCCCCCAGTTTGGTCCTATTAAGTTGTTTGAGTTTGACTTCCACCTCAGATGTGGTAATTTCTACTTCCTTATCCTCGTTCCCATTAGCCAGCCTGCCACAAGCCCAAAACTCCCAATTCCCTTTAATAAGATCGGAGGCAAAATATTTGTTTAGGCATTTGCCCATGCCTAGATTATCTTCAATCTCCACACACCCTCCGTGTCGGGCAGTCCCTTTGTGTTTATATGGCTATAGAACCCTTTACTGTTGGTTTTAATTCCCTTTGCAAGGTCCAGCTCTGCTTGGCTCTCAGCAGTTCTCACTTTTCCCTGCACCTTCTGACCTCCAAGAGGTGGCTTTTCTTCCTGATCCATCCCATCTTCCATTCCTTGTAGGATTTCTGCTGTCTCCTAATCACCTGTGTGAGACACTTGTTCATCCAGCCTGGCCATAGCGCTTCCTAGGAAGGATTTCCCCTTGCTTGGGATACAGGCTTCAGAGAGCTTCTGCAACTTTGACAAAGTAATTCCAAGCCATTCTCCGGCCTTCCTCCCATTCCTTCTGCATGAAACTCCTCTTGTCTTTTGTTCTCCCTTGCGATCTACTGCAAGTCATCCTCTGTCCTCCCGGGGCTCCGAACTCTGGGTATGTACATTGACTCTTCCCCTCTTCTTGTAGGACTAGCTGCTCTTCTCTTCTCCCTGGCCCTCCCACCTTCTGCTACTCCCTGCTGCAGCCTTCTTCACTTTCCAACTCAGCAAACCTGTTCCTGAGCTCTACTTCTCCTTCTCTAGCTGGTCTTTTCCTCTGCCTGGTTCTCATCATCACGTTTCCACTGGCCACTTTACTCAACCAGCAGTCTCCCCTCCACGTTCTCCAGTCCAGCTTGGATCTGCCAGTCTTGAGTTTTCCCCTCAGCCTCCTCTCGCCTTCCCTCCATCATTCGCTCGAATCCCCTTCAAAACTCAACCATAGTTTCCACCTCCATCTCCAAACCTCAGCTCTTCTCTTCCATCAGCTCTATCAGGCGGCGCATCATACAAACAAGCTCTTTTCAGGTAGATGCACCAGGAACATGTACATCCCGCAGCTTCCACATCCGGTCATCTTCACTGTCTCTTCCATTGCTTGGGTCACTACCACTGCTGCCTCTGTGTCTGTCACACCCTTTCTGCCTAAGCGCCTGCCAAGGAGAAAGGAAACCCCACCGAACACAAAAACAGAACGTCACCCCCCAAAAAAACTCTCCTTACAATCGCGCATGCTAACTTGACCATCGTTAGCATTAGAAAGTTTGTGCTAGTATCAAACCAGTAGGGCAAGATCTTACAGCTCCATTCGAACTCCCTGGAGTAGGAGATTTATTTGGAGGGACAGACTGGAAACGTGGTCGATATTCTGCTGAAATGTGGAGGTGCCCCCCCAACCCCCCCAGTCGAGCCAGCTGGCCTGTATGGAAGCTGGCAAACGTTGGGCTTGGAGCTGCAGCTGAACTTACATAGAAGTGTCACAGCAATGAGGGACATGGTCAGGGCCAGACCCAGGAGGAGAAGGACAGGAATGACGATGCTCCGCGCCCTGTGCCGCCAAGGGACAGATGTCTCGGGAGGATTTCCTTGAAGGAGAAGAAGAAACATATCCATGGAAAGTTACAGCTCAAATGCCACTGACCGAGGAAACTCCACCCCCAAATCCAATACCTGCTCAGCCTCCTAGTCCCTGACTGTGGTTAACAGCAACAGCGGAATGAGGTCAAATAAGGTCAGAACCGACCAGAAATCGAATGTGAAAAGCGACCCTCCCTAAATCAGGAGTGACTCTAGTGCCAGGCAGGTGTCCTGTGAGAGAGATCTGGGAGCAGGATTTCCCCCCTGCCTAAGCAATTCTTGAGAGGGAAGTTCAGGGCTTGTGCAGTCCATGCCCAAAGGAGTATTTTTAAGTGAGGAAAGGAACCTGAAACAACTTATGAAATATGAACTCAACGAGGCAGTGAAATGAGGGGAAATGATTCTGTGCAGGAGAAAAGTGGGGCTGACAGCAGCAGTGTGCTCAGAAGGGCCTTTCTACAGCATCCCTGTCTGATAACCCATCCCGGGATGCTGGGCTCCTCCTGCAAGGCAGCCAAGGGGCGAATCACAGGGCAAAGCCTGAAGACTGTGTCTCCCCTGCACATTAAAGGGAGAAGACTAGAGCTGCATTCGAGCCAGGATCTATGTGTAGACAGAAGTAAGGGTGCTCGGTGTGCTCTGGATTTGGTCTCCCCAAGGTGAACGGCAGCTGCTTGGAGACGCAAGACTGTCAGATTCTCCTCTCCCTGAAAGTCTCAGCCTGCCCCAACCCCTCCCTGTCTGATCTGGGCCTCAGCCATTAGCTCGCGCCGCTCCCCCATGGGGTGTGGGTCCTGGAACCAGCAGACAACACTCAGATGCCCAGATAATCCCCTTACATTGCAGAAGTGGCTTCTCTCACGCTAACCAAAGGGTGAATCTGCCTCTCACTAATGTACTGAGTTTGCAGTTCTCAGCCTTTCCTGAAACAGATTCTGGGAGGAGCCTCTCTGTCACCCAGCGCAGGCTACATTCCCCTTGTGTTTTCCTTTGTCGTTGCAGAGAGCCTAGCTGAGCTTGGTGCGGAGCTGCAGCTGCCTACGGCCACACCCTCCACTTCCGTCAGTCCCGTCTCCCTGCCTGTCTCCTGACCCTTCCTGGGCGTCTTTCATGTGTTCAAATCCAGAACAGCTGCCACACGGCATCTGGATTGCACTGAAACCAAAGGGGATAAACAACCCCCGGAGCAGGCCTCTGTTCAGCTGACACCTGCCCAACCAAACACAAGAACATAAGAACGGCCAGACTGGGTCAGACCAAAGGTCCATCTAGCCCAGTGTCCTGTCTGCCGACAGTGACCAGTGCGAGGTGCCCCAGAGGGAATGAACAGAACAGTGAATCATCAAGTGATCCAGCCCCTGTCGCCCATTCCCAGCTTCTGGCAAACAGAGGCTAGAGACACCATCCCTGCCCAGCCTGGCTAATAGCCATTGATGGACCAGTCCTCCATGAGCTTATCTAGGTCTTTTTTGAACCCAGCTAGAATTCCTGGGAGAGGCTGACGGTGGCAGTGAGCTGGGGAGGGGGAGCCTGGCTGGCTTTTATGGCCAGCCCGGCTTTTATGGCCAGCCCATGGCAATGCGCTGCCCGGCAGGAGGCTGGGATGCTGGGCAGGGACTCCCATCTCTCCCCCTGTGCCCTTCTCCCACTGGGGACTGGCAGGGTAGAGAACGCACTGGGAAGCACTGACCGAGCACCCTCGCCCACTGCCCGTGGTGCTGTCTGGTCAGCACAAGGCTGAGCTCTGGGGACCTGGTCAGTGGAGCAAGCAATCGCTGCCCAGGACGCTCATGCAGACACCACAAAGCCAAGGAGAGGCCAGTGGGAGTCCAGCCTCTTGTGTTTACCTTTTGGGAGGGGAGCAGTTTCTGCCAACTCCATGTTCTCATAGATATTCTCCCTCGACATTTTCCTGCCTTCGCGCTGAGCCGAGCCCCTGATCACTGGCCTGTGGGTCCTTTCTGTAGCTTGCTGGGTTAGAGCCTCCCTCTGACAGCAGCCTGGCACAGAAATAGAAATGGGAAGTGGTGCCTGGTGGTGAGAGCCACCCTGTTACCAACTGGGCCATGTGTGGTCAGCGCTAGTGGTGGAAGCGAGATTTCAGCCAATGGGCTAGAGCTGTGTCCAGTGTGGGCAGCCTCCGGGAAATGGGCCCAGGGTCAGACGCCAAATGGCAGAGCCAGGGTGGGGGGCACAGAGGCAGAGCCCGGGATCAGTACCAGCGAGACAGACGCCCAAGCCAGAAGTGGGGACCAAGCAGTGAGTGAGGCAGGGGCAGGGCTGGGCATCAAACCGGACGTCTGAAGCCGAAGGGGAGCAGGGGCTGGAGCAGAGCAGGAGCAGGGCCTGGCAGCCGGCCGGAGCAGGGTCTGGACAAAGAGGAAGCACAGCTGCAGCAGCAAGATCCACATTGAGTAGCCACTGATCTCAGCTGGGTGCCAGGCTTCTAAGCAGGCTGGTGAGAGTCGGCCAGCAGCTGTCCCCGCTGGTCTGGTCCCTGACAAGACCTGGCAATAGGGACTCCCGGTTTCTATTCCTTGCTCTGCTCCTGACTCACTGGGAGACCGTGGGCAAGTTACCTGACCTGTCTGTGCCTCCGTTTCCCCCCCCCCCATTTACCATTCTAAGGAAATAGGAGGGGGGATCAGAGGGATCAGGGCTTTGGTAAGGGCCTACAGAGCCTTTCACCTCAAGGCAGACGGGTAAAGCCAGCCAAAGTTGCCACGTCTCACGAGATAAATATGCGACCCTGCCCTTCAAAAACAAGCCCAACCCCCCAAACCAAGCAGGTCGGTCAGAGGTGACATGAGCTGCCCCGGGGCTGGCCAGCCGCCCCCGGGTTCCTGGTCCCAACTTCCACCCCCGGCCAGCGTCCCCTGTTGTTCTCCTCTGTGACGGAGCGGTTCTGGCGGGACCCAACTGAGAGTGCCAAATCAGGACCAATTGCTTAAACAGGGCAGTTACAGCCCTAGGCTGGGGTTTTTCCACCTCTAAGGCAAACCAAACCAGCCAGACAAAAAGGACTTTGGTCTCACCCCACTGGCTAACCACAAGTCACACAAGCAATTTCCTTAGACACTCCAGTCTCCCAGTATCACCACCAGTGCACTCGTCCTGGGGATAAATGGTTATGAAAACCAACACCCCAATAAAAGAAAAAGGTTCTCTCGATCCCAAAAGACCAAGCCCCAGACCCAGGTCAATATACACATCAGATCTTGCCCACAAATCACGCTGTTGCCAATCCTTTAGAATCTAAAATCTAAAGGTTTATTTACAAAGGGAAAAAGGTAGAGAAGAGAGGTAGAATTGGTTAAATGGAATCAATTACATACAGTAATGGCAAAGTTCTTAGTTCAGGCTTGCAGCAGTGATGGAGTAAACTGCAGGTTCAATTTAAGTCTCTGGAATACATCCCCCACTGGGATGGGTCAGTCAGTCCCTTGAGTAGAGCTTCAGTTTGTAGCAAAGTCCCTCCAGAGGTCAGAAGCAGGATTGAAGACAAGATGGAGATGAGGCATTAGCCTTATATAGACTTTTCCAGGTGTAAGAATCCCTTTGTCTTCACTGTGGAAAATTACAGCAAAATGGAGCCTGGAGTCACATGGGCCAGTCCCTGCATACTTTGCTGAGTCACAAGGCGTGTCTGCCTTCTCTCCATGGGTCAATTGTAGCCGATGGCCCTTAATGGGCCATCAAGCCAGCTAGGCAGGGCTAACATCAGCTTGTCTGGGATCTTTCCCAGAAGCAGAGCATAATACAAAATACAGCCAGTACAGAGCCAATACTTATAACTTCGACTACAAAATGATACACAGACATACAGACAGCATAATCATAACCAGCAACCCAGAACCTGGTCTTAGACACCTTATATGACCACCTTCACTTAAGATTTGGTGCCACTACAGGACCTTGGTTGCAACCCATGTTCTATATGGTCCCAATTTATATCAATAACGTCACAAGAGCCTTTCACCTCAAGGCAGACGGGTAAAAGCCAGCCAAAGTTGCCACGTCTCATGAGATAAATATGCGACCCTGCCCTTCAAAAACAAGCCCAACCCCCCAAAACAAGCAGGTCGGTCAGAGGTGACATGAGCTGCCCTGGGGCTGGCCAGCCGTCCCCGGGTTCCTGGTCCCAACTTCCACCCCCGGCCAGCGTCCCCTATTGTTCTCCTCCGACAGCCCTGAACCCCCGCCCTCTCGGGAACCCTGGGGGAGGGGCAGGAGGTGAGCTGAGGAAGGGCGGGAAGCAGGGGAGGAAGGATGGGGGTGGAGGAGAGATGGTTGGAGGAAGCAGGGGTGGAGGAGAGGCGGGGATAGGGAAGGAGGAAGGAAGTGGAGGGGTGGATGGGGAAGGAGGAGTGGAGAGGTGGTTGTTTGAGGAAGGAGCAGGCAGGGCGTGGAGGGGATGGATGGGTTGATGGGGAAGGAAGGGGCAGGGGGAGGGGAGGGGAGGGGAGGGGAGAGACGGTTGGATGGAGAAGTAGGGAGTGGAGGTGGGAGGCGGTTGAATGGGGAAGGAGGGGGAGGGGAGGGGAGTGGATTGGAGGGCAGAGGCGGGTGGATGGGGGAAGGAGGCGTGAGGGAAGCGGATGACAGCGCTCTGTCGGCAGTGCCTGGCCATAGGTGCTGGATCTAGGGGGCTGCCGCACCCCCTGGCTGGAGGCGGTTTCCATCACATGCAGGGTTACAGTTCGGTTCAGTGGCTCTCAGCACCCCACTATTCACATTGTTCCAGCCCCCTGGGCCCAGCCTTTCATGGCCCCCTCTTGTGGGTGGGGCTCTGGTGAGAGCGTAAAGGCATCATCCCCGTGCACAGCGCGTGCTGTTGGCTGTCGGAGGTCGTGCAGCGGAGGGGCTGGGCCTGAGGAAGCCTGGGCCCTCTCCCCTCCTGGGATACCCCCAGCTCCGCCCCAGCCATGGCATCCTGCTCTGTGTCCTGGCCCACTTGTGTTGTGGGGCCTCCAGCATCATCCCACTGAAGCACGGTGAGGGGCAGGCTGGGGGCTGTGTGGGGCCAGGCCTGTGTCCTGCTCCTTGTCTCCGGACCATGCCCCCTCCCCCCTGACCGTGGCGCCCTGGTCAGTCACCCACATCGCCCGTCCCGAAGGCCGGCCCTATCCTGGGGCATCCACGACTGTCCAAACCTGCATCTTTTTCCTATGTGTGACCATCCACGGGTGGGAGTTCTGCTGTCCAAAGAGACAGACTCTGCTCACTGCTCCGGTGGTAACATGGGATGAGAGGGGGCACGTGTGGAATCAAAGGTTAGCGTGTTACACAAGCACTCCTGGTGAGTACAAGCAGCACTGGTACAAGCAGCCAAATGGGCACACGCCCAGCGATACACAACGTTGGTGGCTGAACGCCGACATGACTTTGTAGCGTGACACGGCCTCGGTCGCCATCTCTGGGGCAGTACAGGAGGTTTCGAGGAAGGACAAGCAGCGTTGCAGGTTCCACATTCACCAGGAGCTGAGCCGGTCAGAGCTCAGGGGGAAGGTTACAAACATGGGAGCTAGAGACCGTCCTGGGGGCCTGGTGACTGATCCATGTGGGACCAAGGGCTGTGTCTGCTGTGAAGGCTGCATCCCAGTTCCTGAGCCACCTTGGAAACAGGCCCCTGATTCCCCATCTCACTGAACAACGAGGAGATGCTTGTCTGTTAGCTGTGGGATGGGTGTAACCCCACGGAGATGACCGAGATTCCTGGGGCTCTGTCTGCTGGCAGCTCATGGGGAGCCAAGGCAAACTCAGAGTCTGCCCGGCAATGACTCGGGAGTGAGATGCCCTCCCAGGGAACTGTGGAGAGGGGAGAAGCCATTTTGAGTCAGTCTGGAGCCAGTCAGGGCAAGGGCAGGACTGTCTGTGTGGGGAGCTGGGGAGTCCCAGGTCTGCAGGCAGGTTCCCCCTGAGAACTGGCCTCAAGGGACCGCACAGCAGATCCCTCAGCTGGGTTTTCCTTCTCCACTGATGATTCCCCGTTTGTAGAGTTTTCCCCAGCCAGGCGGAATTCACCCTCCAGCTCCCTAGGTGAGACCAGTCCCCACATGCTCAGCTCTGCTCTGGCTGCGAGTCCAGGGCTGCTGCCTGCTGGGGGTGTGTCTGGGCACTGGGCTAGGAGACGACAGTTTGGAGTTTAGTGTAGTTGTGTAACCTGCACCTTGAGCCCTGCACCCCTTTGTGGGGAGGGGAAATCATGGGACCGACGCAGCCTGACTCCTGCCTGAGGAGGATCCCGGCCAGCAGAGACCAGCCCCTCTGCAGTGACCGAGGAGTCCAGAGTCAGCTCTGAATCTGAGGATCATTAATGGAGTTTGTGAGGGCACCATCTGTTAGTTAATCAGTCAGGGAATTTGTTTTGGGAACCCCCTGCTCCCTGAACTGTGTCCTCAAGCCAGGGAGTGACGGTTTGGGGATTTTATAACCTGCTGCTTATTAAACCTGTGGAGGGACTTACCACCTCCTCCCACTTGTGAGTCCTTGGGGCTGTACTGAACCCAGCCAGCCACACGGCTAAACCACTGCAGAGAAGAGATCGTGGTCATAGGTCATCAAAGGCCCCAACAAGGTACACGTACCAATGGGACACTAATCGTATATTTGCTGCATCAGGTCCCGTGACTGGGGAAAGTCACGGGTATTAGCAGTGTTTTACCCTGTTACGGTATGTTTGTCTCCTGTTTAATACAATTACTGTACTGAATACATAGTATGTGTTTGTGTTATTTCTTGGGAGTCTCCAACGATCTGGCAAGTAAGTGGGAGTTCCCCTGTGTTAAGAATTTTCTGCCCAAGCTGCCCTGGTGACCCTGCCAGGAAGGAGCGAGGGGGGTGGAGGCACCGCCAAATAAATTCCTAGGGAAAACTAGAGAAGATTCACCCTGCTGAGGGGGTGGCGGGATCCAGAAGAACCCAGACCTGTCCATCAACTCCTGTAAGCCAACTGGCATTAAAGAAGGTAACCGGGTGGAGCGGGGGCGCTACATATACATCAGAAGCTAGAAATTGTAGGGCACAAGAAGAGGTACGGTGCAGTCCCCTTACTCCCTGCAGAAAGCCTTGGCATCTGGGCTGCAGCCCTCTCTCCCAGCTTCTGCCCTGCCTGCACATTCCAGTGCTTCCTGCCCTGGCCAGAGTCTCGCCACCTGCCTTCCGCTTATTGGCAACTGCCAGGTACTAGCAATGTTGTGCTGGTGGCTGAGGAGGGGCGAATAAGCATAATCTACTTGTAACCCTTCTGCCGGGCTGAAACAATAGCAGCAAGGGCCGGGTTCAATACATAGGGGTCCCTTCCCCACAACATAATGCAAAACCAGCTCAAGCCCCCACCCAGTGACCTGGGAAAATCTTATACACACCCCTGGGTGCCTCGAGGAGACAATAGTTCCCCTCTCGCAAGCACAGAGTCTTGATGTAGCAGAAAAGGTTTAATAACATGAGAAACAACAAGCATTAAATTGGGAAAATACCTCAGCTAGAGTTCATAGGTGAAACCGTGAGCAAAGACCCACCCCAGCAAATTGGGCTGTGTCCTTTTCTCTGGGCCCTTGAGTCCAGCAACCCCCAAATCACCCACAGTCCCAAAAGTCCCACAATCCAAAAGTCTCTGTCCTGGGTCAGTGCAGCCCCAGAGTTCAAGAGTCTCTCTGCAGAGGTTCCCCCCCCCCAGCCTGGGTAGAAAGGGGCACCTTACGTGGTTCGGGGCCAACTGCCCTGCCTCTTCATGGGGTTCTGCTTCCACTAGTCATCCCCGCAAACAGCTCAGCTCCGCTTGCTCTGTGGGCTGCTCCGCTCTGCCAGCTGCTCTGGTCCACCAGCTGTCCTGTGATCCACTCCAGCCGTCCTCGCGAGCTGCTTGGCTCCACTCACCCAGTGGCTGCACAAACTGCTCCACTCTGCTCTGCCAGCTGCTCTGCTCCACAGTATTGCTTCAGGCTCTCCCACTCATTAGCACAGTACTTAGTGCTCTCAGCTCAGCAAGTCCAGCTCGTCAATGAGTCCAGCTCGTCAGTGATTCCAGCTCACAGTAGGAGAGCCCCACTGCCAGTGAGTTCAGGTCAGTAACCTGTATCCAGACTCTTAAGGGAATCAAACATTAACTCTGACATTCCACAGTGGAGAGAGGCATAGGTGGAACTGGTGCTTCTGGCTCACACAAAGAGCCTGCACCACCCAGTACAGATATCTGTCCCCAGCCTCTCTCCCTTGACTGGGTTTGGAACCCATGTCCCTTGTCTAGCAAGTGCTATTTAGTTGATAATGAAACCCTCTATCATAAGACAGTTTTGTAGTTCCTCATTTACTTAATCGGGGTGACAACATTTTATTGCTCCTGCCCCAATAACAACGAAATTGGGGCTCCCACAGCTGTGAAAATAACCATCCCAGGCTGCTGTGCGGTATGCTAAGTGCCAATGCAAATAACTAAAATGCTAATGCGAATACTCGAAACTTCTTTCTGCACTCCCCATAATTTACCACCAGATGTCAGAGTAGAGCTCATCCTGACTCTGCTTACATCCTCCCCCCAGCCGAGAATTTGTCGTCCCGACAAATCACGTTCCCTACTATACCAACTTACTGGTTCCCTCCAAAGGGCCTCAGATAGCCCACTTTAGCTTTCACAAACCTGTGTGCTAAATGTATTGGCTCCTCACTAATCACCCCAGGTGCATCGTAAGTTAACCGTTTCACTGGTCTTATTACCCTGTCTCGCCTATTGAGAATCTCTGTTGCTGTGGTAGGGGGGACATCCTCTGGAGTGACAGATGGGGAAGTTTCCCGTGAGTTCCCCTCGGATACCGGCATAGGCCCCTGCATTTCTAGTTCTAACAGTGGAGGGTCGAAGGTGCTTGGGACATCTTCCATCTCTATGTCGCCACTGTCCAATAATCTGTGTAAGTCATCACACGGGGGTTCCACCAGTGGCTCAGGGATGTCAGGAATGGGCCTAAATACTTCTGCCATGGGGTTTAGGGCGGAAGAGGAGGTGCTCTGTTTTGATTCAGCTGATCGAAACTGAAGTCTTGTCTTCATCCTAGGATACACCCTGGTTGTGTCTTCCTCCTCAGACTCACTCTCAGATGTGCTGAGTAGGGGTAGGTTAGCTGCAGGGGGCTGGCTGTCCACGTTGGAAGGTGGCTTTGGTACGGCACCTTCGTTCGGCCCAGTTGCCCTGTTGTGGCCTATCTCATAAGGGCTGCCCACCAATTCCCCCACCGGGAGCAAAAGGTTTCTATGCACAGTCTTTGTCTGCCCTGGACCCTCTTCAGGTTTGATTTTGTAGACCGGCAGGTCTCTAGCTTTTCCATCACCAAGTCCGGTATTGCCTTCCATCTGTCAGCTATCTTGTGTTTGCCAGCAATACCCAAATTTCGCAGCAGGACTCTGTCCCCTGGCTGGAGCTCTTGCAGACGTACCCTAGCATCATATCGATGTTTGTTGCGGTCTGCGTTCTTCCGAGCTGCAGATGTAACTAAGTGGTAAGCATCCCGCAGCTTTTCTCATAGTTGGGATACATATTGCTGATGAGTTTCGTAGCTATCTCCATCCTCTGATACACCAAAGCACAGGTCTATGGGTAATCTTGGTTCTCGCCCAAACATCAAGAAATACGGGGTGAATCCCGTAGCGTCGTTCTTTGTGGCGTTGTAGGCGTGCACCAGAAATGCAACATGTTGGCTCCAGGTTGCTTTCTGTTCTGGCCAAAGTCCCCAACATATCTAATAGGGTTCGGTTGAACCTCTCTGGCTGAGGATCACCTTGCGGGTGATAAGGCGTTGTCCTCGACTTTTTAATTCCTGCTATCCTTAGCACCGCCTTTAGAAGGTGACTTTCAAAGTCCCGCCCCTGATCTGAGTGTATCCGGGCTGGGAATCCATAAAATGAGAAATATTTTTCCCACAGTACTTGAGCGACAGTAGTGGCCTTCTGATCACGTGTGGGATATGCCTGCGCATATCGCGTATAAGGGTCGGTCACGACTAGAATGTTCCCAATATTCCTCTTGTCTACTTCTAAGGACAAGAAATCAATGCAAACCAGCTCCAGAGGTTTGTTGCTGGTGATGTTTTTCAGATATGCAGCCCTTGTTGGCAGAGTTTTCCTTTGAACACATTGAGTGCAGGTCTCACATTTTCTGCGAACATCTTCGGCCATCCGGGGCCAATAGAACCTACTGCAAATAAGTTCCAGGGTCCTCTCCATTCCTAAATGTCCAATGTCATCATGCAGGGCCCTCATAGCCAGGGCTCTGTACTCTTTTGGCAGCACTAGTTGGGTCCGTTGTTTTTGTAAAGGATCTGTGATCACACGGGGTAGCACTCCCTGAATCAGTTTTAGTTTGGTCCATTCTCTCAATAGCAGCTTACCTTCTGGGTTGGACAGGACAACCGCAGCTGGGCTTCGCCCCTCCCTTTTGGCAAGTAGTGTATCAAGGATGTCAGTATCTTGCAGCTGGGCTTCCTGCCAGTCAGCCACATTGAGCACGGGCAAGGGAGATTGGTCCAATGCAATATAGTTCACTGAAGCAGAAGGCACGCCTTCAGGGGGAAGGCCCAAAGCTTCAGCAACACATCCATGAAGGCTCTCATGGGCCTCCAGCTCTCTGCGACTCACGCTGCAAATAGCTCTCACTCCATCTGTGGGTATCACAGCAACTTCAGGTGTCTGTGGATGTCTGGACAATTCATCTGCATCTACATTGCTTCTCCCGGATCGGTATTGAATGCTGAACTCATAGCTAGCCAAGGCAGCCACCCATCTCTGCCCTGTAGCATCCAACTTAGCACTTGTTAGCACATAAGTCAGTGGGTTGTTGTCTGTCCACACCTGGAACTGAGCACCATACAAGTAGTCTCGAAATTTCTCAGTGATGGCCCATTTCAAAGCCAAGAATTCCAGCTTGTGGATGGGATAGCGAGTTTCACTGTCAGACAGTCCTCGGCTGGCAAAGGCTACAGGTTTGTGGTTGCCTCCCTCTTCCTGATACAGTACTGCTCCCAGACCCTCCAAACTGGCATCAGTATGCAGGATAAATGGTTTGCTTGGATCAGCAAAGACTAGGATGGGAGCATGAGTTAGGCGAGTAATGATTTCCCGAAAAGCCCTCTCACATCTCTCATCCCACCGTGGCCCAAATGGTTCAAAGGGGCCATAGTGTCTCTGCACAGGAGGCTTTGGAGGCCTCCTCTTATTCCGGGTCTTAGATTTGTACTTGTTGCACTGGTATCCCCTGGTGAGATCATTCAGAGGTTTTACAATTGTGGCATAGTTCTTCACAAATCTGCGGTAGTAGCCACTAAATCCAAGAAAGGTCTTGAGTTCTCTGTAGTTAGTGGGACGTGGCCAGGAGTGAGTGCTTCTATTTTATCGGGATCAGTACTCACGCCCTCTTGGGACACGATGTGACCGACATACTTTACTGAGGTTTGGCAGAACTGGCATTTGTCAATTGAAAGCTTCAAACCATATGCCTCCAACCTATCGAGCACTTTAAGAAGTCTTTCTTCATGTTCCTCCAAGGTTCTTCCAAACACAATCAGGTCGTCCAAGTAAACTAACACTTGCAGTAAATTCATGTCTCCACAACTTTCTCCATAAGTCGTTGAAATGTGGCAGGGGCCCCAGAAATCCCTTGCGGCATGCGTTCAAACTGGTAGAACCCTAACGGGAAGATGAAGGCTGTCTTCTCCTTATCCTCTTCTCCCAGAGGATCTGGTAGTATCCACCCCGAAGATCCAACACAGAGAACCACTGGCTACCTAGCAAACAGTCCAAGGCATCTTGTACTCGAGGCATGGTGTATTGATCAACTGTAGTGCGCCTGTTTAGGGTGCGATAGTCAATAAACATCCGGATTTTTCCACTTTTTTACGAACGACCACAATGGGTGAAGCATAGGGGCTTCGGGACTCTGTAATGATACCAGCCGCGATCAGCTCTTCAAGATGATGGCGTACGTCTTCCATCTCAGAGAGGGCAATCCTCCTAGACCGCTCCCTGAAGGGTCGGGGATCTTGTAGCCTGATGTGGTGTTCCACTTCTTTGGCACATCCCACGTCCCACTCATGTAGTGAGAACACCTTGGATCTCTCACAAAGCTTTTTCCTAAGGCGATCTTTCCACTCCTCAGACAGTGGTGAGTCCCCGAAGTCAAACTTTGCAGGATCTATCATTGGAACTTCAGCTTCACGCTGGGGTCTCACAATGCTTTCAGGCTCAAAGATGTCTGCAATCTTCTGCCCTGGTTTTACAAACACATCACGGCGTGTTTCATTAGCAACCAGGATAGTCACCTCCTCCTGGGCTTCAGCAGGTAGGGTTATGACTCCACTGAGAACCAGCACTCCCTCTGGGAGCCCTCCCTCGGTTGGCTGCTCGGCCACAGCTAATGTTCCCTTACTACCTTTTAGGCAGGTACTCCTGACAATCACCTCCTTTTCTGACATTGCTGGCACCACCAAAGGGACCAGGCCTGCATACCTCAGTGCTCCTACTGGCAAATCAGGCATCACTTTTCTTGTGTCCTCAATTTTCCTGTAGGCCGTGGCACAGTGTGTGTGTATCACCAAGGTATTCAGATATTGGTCTCCTGCTTGCTGTCTGCAGTAATCGGCAAGGATCCTAAAGAGGCTAGAGTTGGTCCCTATTAGCACAGACACATCAGAGGCTCCTTTGGGGTCAGGGCATATTAAAGCAGCAGTGTCCACCTCCTGTCTTACCCCAGCAATCTCTTCTGGGAATTCCAGGTGCACTATGACATACCCTTGGTAGGGGTATTCATCCATGCTGAGGCCACACAGACCAATGCCAGTCAGTGGCTGTATAGGCAGGTGCCTAAGCATCTGTTGGTAGAATGACTGAAATATAATAGTCACTTGAGATCCAGTGTCAAGCACGGCTTTACACTCCACCCCTTCAATCCTCACCATGACCTCTGCTCGCGGACCTATCAGTCCTGCAGGGATCCCAGCTGGACGGTCTCTTTTGGGGGAATCTTCAAATCCTGTAGGTCTAGGTGGTCTCCGTCCCCAGACCTTCTGGCAGATACTGGGTCTCTCCCAACTGCTCCTCAGCTTTTCATACACTAAGGAGGGGTTCTCTTCCTTATGGCAGTTAGCAGCACTGTGCCCCTCCTGGCCACACCGGTAGCAAAAGTATTACCCTTTCCTGCTTCGCCGGAGTGGGACAGTGGCTCTAGGTACTGACTTCTCCATTGCCACAGTCTGAGGCTCCTTATTCCTGGAAACCTTAGCTCGGTCAATGATGATTTGCAGCTCAGCTATCCGTTTCGTCAGGACCTGCATTTGTTGGGCAAGTTCCTCTGTGGTGCTCACCATCAGTACACTGGCCATTTGCAGTGGCGTTGTGCTGCCTGGTTCCAATGTTTGGGCTTCCCAACACTCGCTGGCAGCCTGCCTTTCTTCCTCTTCCCTGACCTCCTTTATCAGCTGGGAGTAACTTGGGGGATGATCCTGCCATTCTCTTAGTCGGAGATGAAGTAGGATCGGGTTCTGATACTGAGTCCCTCTTACAACTTGAGCCAGTCTGGTCTGATCCATCTGTTCAGCAGTCACTGCTCCCCTCATAACAGCTCTCTGAAGCAGTCTCTCCAGCCTCTGTATATAGGCTGAAGTTTTCTCACCCCTTTGCTGTCGGGAATCAAGGAATTTACAGTAACTGTCTTCAGGGCTCTCTACACTCCCAAAGGTATTATCAAGGGCCTTTAGGCAGTCCTGCACACTAACCCCAGGGTCAATTAGCTTCAGGGTGCGAATTACATCTAGTGCTGGGCCACTAAGGCTCTCTATTAGACATCTTTGCATTTCTACATCGGGTACGGCCCACTCCCGCAGCATTTCAGTGGTATGCTCCAACCAGGGTTCAAACTCCTCTTCCCCATCAAATAATCTTAACTTACGACACGAGTTTGACGTAGCATAAGCCAGCACAATCTTTTCTAATATGTGCCCCAGTGCTTTTGCCCAATCATAGGCTGCGGCTGCCACCCCTGAGCTAGAGGCTGCAGGACTGGGGCCCATCAGACCCGACATATTAGCCATTACACAAACAGTAATTTCCTCAAAATATAAACACAATTATTTCCCAATACAGTGGAACACTCAACACGTGCTTGCGAGGGGTACTGACCCAGGCATCCCGGACGAGCCCCCAAAAATGTAACCCTTCTGCCGGGCCGAAACGACAGCAGCAAGGGCCGGGTTCAATACGTAGGGGTCCCTTATCCACAACATAATGCAAAACCAGCTCAAGCCCCCACCCAGTGACCTAGGAAAATCTTACACACACCCCTGGGTGCCTCGAAGAGGCAATACTTCCCCTCTCACAAGCACAGAGTCTTGGTGTAGCAGAAAAGGTTTAATTACATGACAAACAACAAGCATTAAATTGGGAAAATACCTCAGCTAGAGTTCATAGGTCAAACTGTGAGCAAAGACCCACTCCAGCAAATTGGGCCATGTCCTTCTCTCGGGGCCCTTGAGTCCAGCAATCCCCAAATCACCCACAGTCCCAAAAGTCCCACAATCCAAAAGTCTCTGTCCCGGGTCAGTGCAGCCCCAGAGTTCAAGAGTCTCTCTGCAGAGGTCCCCCCCCCCAGCCTGGGTAGAAAGGGGCACCTTACGTGGTCCGGGGCCAACTGCCCTGCCTCTTCGTGGGGTTCTGCTTCCACTAGTCATCCCCGCAAACAGCTCAGCTCCGCTTGCTCTGTGGGCTGCTCCGCTCTGCCAGCTGCTCTGGTCCACCAGCTGTCCTGTGATCCACTCCAGCCGTCCTCACGAGCTGCTTGGCTCCACTCACCCAGTGGCTGCACAAACTGCTCCACTCCGCTCTGCCAGCTGCTCTGCTCCACAGTATTGCTTCAGGCTCTCCCACTCATTAGCACAGTACTCAGTACTCTCAGCTCAGCAAGTCCAGCTCTTCAGTGATTCCAGCTCATTGTAGGGGAGCCCCAGTGCCAGTGAATTCAGCTCAGTAACCTGTATCTAGACTCTTAAGAGAATCAAACATTAACTCTGACATTCCCCAGTGGAGAGAGGCACAGGTGGAACTGGTGCTTCTGGCTCACACAAAGAGGCTGCACCACCCAGTACAGATCTCTGTCCCCAGCCTCTCTTCTTTCAATGGGTATTGGAACCCATGTCCCTTGTCTAGCAAGTGCTATTTAGTTGATAATGAAACCCTCTATCATAAGACAGTTTTGTAGTTCCTCATTTACTTAATCAGGGTGACAACATTTCGTTCCTCCTGCCCCAATAACAACGAAATTGGGGGTCCCACAGCTGTGAAAATAACCATCCCATGCTGCTTTGCGGTATGCTAAGTGGGGTGGGAGTGCCCATGCAAATAACAAATGCCAATGCAAACACTCGAAACTTCTTCCTGCACTCCCCATAATTTACCACCAGATGTCAGGGTAGAGCTCATCCTGACTCTGCTTACAAATTATTTAGCAGTTTCTCTTTGAAGTCTGGTCCTGAAGGTTTTTTTGCTGCAGGATGGCCACCTTATGATCTGCTATGGTGTGGCCAGGGGGATTGAAGTGTCTCCTACAGGTTTTTGTATATTGCCATTCCTGATATCTGACTTGTGTCCATTTATCCTTTTCCGAAGGGACTGTCCAGTTTGGCCAATGTACATAGCAGAGGGGCATTGCTGGCATATGATGGCATATATTACATTGGTGGATGTGCAGGTGAATGAACTGGCGATGTTGTGGCTGATCTGGTTGGTCCTGTGCTGGTGTCGCTGGTGTAGATATGTGGGCAGAGTTGGCATCGAGGTTTGTTGCATGGATTGGTTCCTGAGTTAGAGTTACTATGGTGCGGTGTGCAGTTACTGGTGAGAATATGCTTCAGGTTGGAGGTTGTCTGTGGACGAGGACTGGCCTGCCACCCAAGGCCTGTGAAAGTGTGGGATCATTGTCCAGGATGGGTTGTAGATCCCTGATGATGCGCTGGAGGGGTTTGAGCTGGGGACTGTATGTGATGGCCAGTGGAGTCCTGTTGGTTTCTTTCTTGGGTTTGTCTTGCAGTAGGAGGCTTCTGGGTACACGTCTGGCTCTGTTGATTTGTTTCCTTATTTCCTCGTGCGGGTATCGTAGTTTTGAGAACGTTTGGTGAAGATCTTGTAGGTGTTGGTCTCTGTCTGAGGGGTTGGAGCAGATACGGTTGTACCTCAGGGCTTGGCTGTAGACCAGGGGTCGGCAACCCACAGCACACGTGCCGAACACGGCACACAAGCAGATTTTGAGGGGCACGCAGCTGCCTGCCGCTATCTCGGCCCCCCGTCCCACTCAGCCCCCCCGCCCACCGCTCTCCCCTGTGGGGGCAGGAGGCAGAAGCTTGGTCCTGCGGCAGCCAAGCTTCCCCCTCCCCCACATCTTCCCCCAGCGTGGTGCTTTCCTGCCCCCCCCCATCCCTGTGCCAATGAGCTGATGGCCCTAGCGAAGGGGAGGGGGAAGAGCGGCAGCGTGTACACAGCTCCGTAGGGACGCAGCCTGGGGGAAGGGGGTGGAACAGGGCACCTCCCTTCCAGCCCCCTGCCATGAGCCGCTCTGGGCAGGGGGCTGGGAGCACCCCCACGAGCCGAGCCTGTAGAATTTGGTATTGGAGAGTTGTCTGGCAGCCTCCTTCTGGTAGACTCCTGAGGGTCACAACGACAGTCTGGACCTATACATAGAATGCTTCTGCCGACATGCACAGGCAGAAATTGTGGAAAAACAACATTGCTTGCCTCATAACCTAAGTCGTGCAGAACGCAATGCCATCCACAGCCTCAGAAATAACCCTGACATGATAATCAAAGAGGCTGATAACGGAGGTGCTGTTGTCATCATGAACAGGTCTGACTACCAGAAGTGAAGAAAATCATTATTTATTGGGTGATTGTGAAACAATAACTCCATGATCCAAGGATGTTATTCAGTGACAGACCTGGAAACATACAAATTACAGAGCCAGCCACACTGAGTGGCATAAGGGCAGCTGTTGCTGCCACAGCCGGAAATATCACAGCAAGACAAAGCGTCCCTGCGATGCACATCCCATGCGGCCCCCTCCAGTGCCCAGGGCGCCTCATCGGCAGGTGGCTGGGAAATATTCTAGCTCGAAAATTAAGGTGGCTTTCTGAGGTGCTGGGACCTGCATGTCAGATCCCAGCTGGTCCATGGGCCTGCTTACAAATCCACCTGAAAGGCTCAGTGCAGTTGATATCATTCCACAAATTCCGGTTGATTGGATTGATGTGAACACAGTCTTCTCTGCCTCCAATCCCCTGATCCCAGTTGTCTGGCTGATTCTCCGCCCAGAACCTACGGATCAGAGTGTTAATGTCTCAGTGGAGAACCACAGCCAATTCCTGAGCTCAGTTCTGCTCTGTGGACTCTGTTGTTGGCAGGGGACCAAGACACCCAGCAATGACGCGGTGAAGCGATGCACCCCCCTGGCCACCCCTCAGAGTTCTCCACAGCTCTTGTGGCCATGGTGACGAAGGGCTTCTGATGGCCGGGGGTAGCACCTGCCCTGCGCCTGACAGGCCAGCAAAGAGCCAAAGTCAGTGTGTGGCTCCAAACGCTGAGCAGCAGCAACTCGGATCTCAGTGCCCAGAACCAGAGCAGGTGGCACAGCACGTCCCAGGCACCCCCGAGATGGGAACGCAGGAACGGCAAGAGAGGGCAGCGGGGGTCAGTCATTAACTGCTCCCTGGCCCTGCTTATGGGACCCGCCCACAGCCCTCTGAGGTCACTGCACCGACTGCAGCTGGCTCCGGCCATGGCCCCGGCCCCAAAGCTTCCCCGTGCCCAGCCTGACCTAGGGGAGAGCGCAGCGCAATCCCAAGGAGAGCGGGAACCTGCCGCTCACTCCAGACTCCCCTGGCTGCACTGAGTCGACTTGGGGCCAGACCCTCAGCTGGTGTAAATCCCTGTGGTTCATTCAAGTCAATGCCGAGTTACCCCAGGGGAGGCTCTGGCCTGGGTCTCAGTGGGCACTGAACACACACTCCGGGTTGAGGCTCCTGCTCTAAGCAAAGGGGCATTAGCAGAAATTCCTGAGAGGATTCACTGCTGTTGTGGCAGCGCCCGGGGGCCTCCCTCAGGATCAGGCCCGCTGTGCCGGGTGCTGCATAGACACCAGGGGCCGTACAGACGCTGCCTGAAAGAGCTTGTGACCAAAAGTGTAATAAATAATCACGTCTCTCAAGCTTTACTCACCCCCTGCTTGCGTCTGCTCTGTATTCTGTGCCATCCACCCAGCGCCAGCTGCCTTCTGTCTCCCGGTCGGTGAGTCCAATCCAGTGATCTTGTCCCTTGGTCTCCTTGGAGATAAACTCCTGCAGAACACAGTTTGCAGCATGTGCAGGTCACCCAAGAGAGGCTGCAGGATGCAGCCGCAGCTGCCTGGGCTGAACAGATTTTGGGGGAGAGGAAAGGGCGTCTGGTGGTGTGAGCAGGGCACTGGGCAGCGGGAGACGCGGTGTCCTGCCTCCAACGCTGACAGTGACTAGCTGGGAGACCCTGAGGGAGCCCTGGAGCAGCTCTGTCTGCATCTGCATCTGTATCTGCCTGGGGCTAACAGCACCGACCTGTCTCAGAACACTCCCCCCACGGCCCCCTCAGAGCTGGGCTGTGGCAGGTACTGACGGGCACCTCAGAGTTCACACCAGCCCCCTGCCCTTGCAGGAGGCAAAGCTCGGAGCAGAGAACTGGGTGCAAAGTCTGGCCCTGCCGGAGGGTGGGATTTTCCTCCTCTGAAAGTGCCGCAGAGGCCTGGGGCGAGGGCTGCAGTGGGCACGTGGGGAGCGAGGATTCTCTGAGAGGTGCATGGCCCCTTGCACACAAGCCTTCCAGATACAGGCTTCTAGATTGTCCAGCAGGAGCTCAGGACTGGGGAGAGGGATCAAAGGGGTCCTCACTGGGAAAGGCCATTGGGTTTGCAGGAAATGCTACATGGGAAGAAGGGGAAATCAGAAATGAGCCTGATCCCAAATCCCCCTCCCCCGGCACCCCAGACTCTGGGAAGTCCAGATCCTGGCTCTGTTCCTCTGCCGCATCTCTACTGATGGGTGAATCCCTTGAGTCAGGTTCCAAGGCTTGGCATCCTCTCCGATGGTTTCCAACCTCAGCTGCCACCTTCCACCTCCTTCTGGTGTGAAACAAGGCACTGACCCATTATCCAAGCCCCTAGGAGGTTCCTGCACTCACCTGTTCCGCCTGGGAGGAGACAGAGGTCAGGTGCGAGTCCTGAGACACACAGAACCGCTCGGCCTCGTCCCACAACTTCCTTTCTTGTGAAAAGTAATAGAGGTTCCCACTGTAAAACCTCCAGCCCCTGGAGAGCTTTGTCAGCATGTCACCTAGGAGCAGAGACTGAGGTGAGACGCCCGGGCTAAAGTCACAGGGACACACGCAGGGAGCTCAGGGTTTCTAGTGCTGCATTTCCCCTGCCCTTCAGCTGCCCCCAGCCCAGGGAGCTTCTGAATCCTGATTCTCCAGCATCACAATAAGTAGCTTTTGTGGCCACATGATGGATCCCAAAGAGCGCTGCAGAAAGCAGACACCACGGGGTCACTCCCCCAGCACTGAAATACAGCTGCATCTGGGCTGGAGCATGGCCGCTGGTCCCAGTGCAGAGCAGCACGGCTGTAATGGGAAAGGGGAGACTCACTGTGCAGCTGAGCTGGCAGGGGGAATTCAGGAGGGGGAATGTAGCTGCTCGAGGTGGAACATCCCCTGGTTCTGCATCAAACATTTTCATTGATCATAAGTGGTGAAGGTCTCAGGTATTTGCACTTTGGCACCTCCCCCAACACCCTGCCAGGGGCACTGGCTCAGGGATGGTTCTGAAAGTAACGCCCCATAGGCTGAAATGCCAGGGTCACTTTCTGCCTGTGACCTGACGGGTTTGGAGCATCTAAGAAGAGCTCCCATTAGGCTAACGAGGCCTAGGGTGTAATTTAACTCCACACCAATCACCACAGTGTGGGCCCAGGTGCAGCCACCAGTGATTTTTAATGGAAGAGAACTCGGTGCTGGAGAAAGTCGCTGTGTTGTCAGCCTGGGAGCCTGAAATCCTCCATTCATCCTCAGCACCAACAGAAACGGCACCAGCCAGCACTGCAGCTAGTACTTACTGCAGTGACCTTGCACTGCTACTCGCGCTGCACTGACATTGTCCAGCCAGATCTGGATTTCTCCATATGCTGCACTGAAGTGGTCCAGACGGATCTGGATTTCTCCATACTCTGCACTGACATTACCCAGCTGGGCTTTCAGCAGCCGGACTCCTGCCTGCGCTTCATCCAATAGCTGCAGACCTAGAAGAAAGTCACAGCGACGTCAGTGGAGATGCAGAACACTTGATTATCAGCACGTGCAGTAGAGCAGCACCTGCCGGCCCCTGTGTGCCAGGCGCTGAACGGACAGGAGGGGACAGTCCCTGCTCTCAACAGCTCACAGTCAAAATAGACGCGAGGTGGGAGAAATAAAGGATGATTTTCCTGCAGGGGAACTGAGGTGCAGGGAGAGGTACCCAAGATCACACAGGAAGTTTGCAGCAGAGCTGGGAATTGACCCCAGCTCTCCTGAATTCTAGCCCTGTCCCCCCAATCTCCCCAGCCACCTCTTCCCAATCGCTCCCCCCTTGTGAGCTGTGAGCTGGTCCCCTGCAGCATGGGGCAGAGCTGGGGCTGCAAGAACATCCATGGCCCCGAGCCCTGGCCCCGGGCTCCAGGCCGGGATTTTGAACAGCCCAGCGTTCAGGCGAGTTCTGTGCCGGGGTTTAGTTCAGGCCCATTTTCTGACTGGACACTGAATAACCTGATCCATGGACGGGTTTGTATGTGCAGCCCTGTGCCAGACAGACAGACAGTTGTGAGACGTGGCCACAAGGGGGCGCTCTGCCTCCAGCAATGGGACTGTGGCAGGTACCCAAATTATTGGAGCTGCACAGGGAGGGCTCAGGGACTGGGGGGAGGGGGCCACCCGTCCCTGGGAACAGAGCCTCCGCTGGCAGAGGAAGGTGCAGAGCAGCAGCTCGTTAGACAGGGGACGAGACCACCTGGCAGGGAAGTCTATGGAGGGGAGCAGGAGGATGCCAGGCACCCACCATCCCTATAGGCAGGAGAGTGCTCAGCTTCCAGGCCAAGGGAGGGGAACTGACCCTGATGCCTGGTCCTGCAACTTACTGTCCGATCCTTTTGCTGATGCGTCCGAGGCGTTGTCAGGCTGCAGAGAGACTTGGAGCTTCTGCACCGCTTCTTCAACCGCTTGCAGCTTGCTCTGTGCCCGGAGATCTAGAAATCACACGTCTGCAGGTCAGCGACTGAACCGAACTGCGGCTGGAGACCAGCCACGCCCAGAGAAGGAACATGCTCCGAGCGCGAGGCTGTTCTCTATGACGTCTTTTATTTTAATCTTGGACAGCTTCCCTCCCGAGGAGGGACACCGGCACAGCCAAGGCCCCGTTCGGGGCTCTCTCCTGGTGTATGTTACACCGTCTTAACGTAGGGCGTCAGCTCCTTGGAGCAGGGAGCTACAAACTCCAGGATAACAGATTGAGATTAAATCTCAGGACAAACTTCCTGACTGTGAGACCAGCAGGACGATGGAACAGACACCTCAGGGGATCGTGGAAGCTACTTCACGGGAGATTTTCAAAAGGAGGCCGGAGCCGTCTGTCTGGGATGGGTCAGACACAACAAATCCTGCATCTTGCCATGGGTTAGAGTAGATGCCTCTGCGGTCCCTTCTCACCCGATGGTTCTGTGATTCTATGATCTCATTTTTCTGTGTGGTTGTGCAGCACCTAGCGCTATGGAAAGCAGGACCTGGGTGCAGCTTCTAGGCACTGTGGCCGGCCAAGTACTTATTAACAACCCTGACAGCTCCGCTCCTGTTGTGTCTCACGGGCCTGTCTGCTAACTGGAGGCCCAGACCCTTAGAGGTGTTCAGGCCCCAAACTCCCAGTGATTTCTATGGAAACCAGGAGCCCAAATGCCTTTGAGGATCTGGGCTTGCAGACTAATGGCCAGCTGCTCAGATGGTGTCAATCTGACTTCAGAGGAGCTACTTCGATTTACACCTGCAGAGCATCTGTCCCTAAAAATCAGCCTTCACTCCCCTTAGTGCTGCAGGGCCAACACAGCGATGCCCCAGGGAGCCAGCTTCTCTTCCAGCTTGTGCATCATCAACAGACCTGTGATCTAAGTGCTGCCTGTGGAATCTTTCCCACTATCCATCATACGTCTCTGGCTCCTTTCATGGCAGGATCTGAGCACCTCACAATCTTGAATACAGGGCCGGCTCTAGGCACCAGCAAAACAAGCAGGTGCTTGGGGCAGCACATTTGCAGAGGGTGGCATTCGAGCCATCCTTTCTTCTTTTTTTTAAACTCACGTCCTCCCCTCTCACAACCCTGCAGAAGCAGTGCCACGGAGCAGCTTGGGATCCAGCATGGGAGCTGAGAATCCACGGGACCCTGGGAGCTGTAGTTCCTTGCCTAGCTCCCTGTCAATAGAGTCAGCCCTGGAGCAGGGAAAGAACTACATTTCCCAGCAATCCCTTGGTCGCTGTCAACAGGAAAGGGAGGGGTAGGGAGTTAGGTAGCTGAGCCGTGCTGTAGCTTGCTGTGAGTCGAGAGCTGCTAGAAGGGGTGGCAGTGTGAATGGGGAACAAGTGTGCCCAAGGAGTAGAAGGCTTTGCCCCAGATATCCCCTTCAGAAGACTTCCCCAGACTGGATTGGGATACTGGTGTGACCTCACCTGGCAGCCCCCAAAGAAGGAATTAGGTGGACTAAATGTACAGTGCCCCTCTCTATCTGAAGCCTAGCAAGGGAGATATGTGGATCCCACTAGAATTAAAAATGAAAAGTAAGGGAGGGGAGGCTCTGGACCTGGTCAGCTTTAGATACAGTACCAGGCACGTAGGAGGATTTTCACTTCTGAGCCATGGAAGCAGAAATTGACTTTCACTTTCTAGATTTATCCAATATTCAGAAAGGGAATCTAGCACCTGCCTTCCAGATTTGAACACCCTCAAAATTCATGAGTGCTCAAGCTCAATTTGGGCAGCTGTTACTTCATTTCTCCCAAATCAAATATACTGATCCACTATAATTTGCTGTAGAAAAAGTAGGATAAAATTGAGCAAGAAATGCTTCCCAGTGGTTTTTAGGACTGAAATTGCTATTTTCAACAGCCATTGCCTTTTGTTTGTTTGTTTAAAAGGAAGACAGTGATATTGCATTGGCAAATTCCCCATAGAAACAAAGAGTGGAACAAAAGAATAACAAAGGCATCTCAACTTTTCCTCAATTATGGTTGACAGTCTTAGAATATGCATCCAGATATCCTCCAATCACACAAGCTGAAAATTGTTCCACTTTACTGCAGTTCTGTAACCATATGGGAATCAATCCTGTCCGTGTTCTGTGCACATCCAAAATTCCTGTTGAATGACCTGCCCTGGGAGCGAGTTACCAGTGACCCAGGGCTGGGACAGCAAGAGGGTGCAAGTTAGGGGGAGAGCCCAGGGCAGCAGGGGGGTGCAGGTGGGGGGAGGGCACTGGTAGGGGACAGGAGGGAGCCCAGCGCTGGGGCGGCAGGGGATGTGGGTGTGGGGGGGAGACCAGGGCTGGGGTGGGGGGCAGCCAAAATTTTTTTTGCTTGGGGCAGCAAAAAACCTAGAACCGGCCCTGCTTGAATATATTATTTAATGTCGCACGACACTCCTGTGAAGTAGGGAAGTCTCCTCCCCATATTTTACAGGTGGAGAACTGAGGCAGAGACAGGTCTCATAGACCTTACAGCTAGAAGGGCCCATCATGATCATAATCTGACCTCCTGCAGGCCACAGAACCTCACCCACCCAGTCCTGTAATAGGCCCATAACCTTTGGCTGAGTTACTGAAGCCCTCAAACCATGATCTAAAGACTTCAAGTTACAGAGAATCCACCATTTACACTAGTTCAAACCTACAAGTGACCCGTGCCCCAGGCTGCAGAGTACGACAAAAAACCTCAGCGTCTCTGCCAATCTGATTTGGGGGAAAATTCCTTCCCAGCCCCATTGAAAGGTGGATAAGGACCCAGTTAAATGGGAGACTACAACAGGTCATGCTCAAAGGTGAACTGTCAGGCTGGAGGGAGGTTACTTGTGGAGTTCCTCAGGAACCGGTCTTAGAACAAATCTTATTTAGTGTTTTCATTAAAGACCTTGGCACAAAAAGGGGGAGTGCGCTAATGAAATCAAGAGATGACACATAGTTGGAAGGTATTGCCAGCGTGGAGGAGAACCGGAATATCATACAAGTAGAGCTGGACGACCTTGAAATATGGAGTATTAGAAATGGGATGAAATTCAGTAGTGCAAAGTGAAAGGTCATTCACGTAGGGATTAACAGCAATATTAATCCCCATCTTCTCCAATTTGACTCATAATTTCCCATGTGGAACTGTATCAAATGCCCTGAAATCCAGATAGATGAGATCTACTGCATTTCCTTTCTCTAAAAAATCAGTTATCTTCTCAAAGAAAGAGAAGGTTCATTTGGCATGATCTACCTTTTGTAAAACCATGTTGTATTTTATCCCAATTACTGTTAACCTCTATGCCCCTAACTACTTTTTCTTTCCTAATTTGTTCGAAGACCTAGCATACAACTGAGGTCAAACTAAAAGGTCTGTAGTTTCCTGAATTACTTATAGCTGTTTCTAAAATATAGGAACTCCATTAGCAATTCTCCAGTTATAGGGTCTGACCCATGAGTTTATGGATTCATTAAAAATCCTTGCTGGTGGGCTTGCAACTTCATGTGCCAGTTCCTTTAATATTCTTGGATGGAGATTATCCAGGCCCCCCAGTTTGGTCCTATTAAGATGTTTGAGTTTGACTTCCACCTCAGATGTGGTAATTTCTACTTCCATATCCTTGTTCCCATTAGCCAGCCTGCCACTACCCATAAACTCCTCATTCCATTTATTAAAAATGGAGGCAAAATGTTTCTTTAGCATTCACCCATGGCTAGATTATCTCCAATCTCCAACACACCTTCCGTTTCGGGCAGTCCCTTTTTGTTTATATAGCAATAGAACCATTTACTGTTGGTTTTAATTCCTTTTGCAAGGTCCAGCTCTGCTTGGTTCTCAGCAGTTCTCACTTTTCCCTGCACTTTCTGATCTCCAAGACGTGGCTTTCTTTGCTGATCCATCCCATCTTCCATCCCGTGTAGGATTTCTGCTTTCTCTTAATCACCTGTGTGAGACACTTGTTCATCCAGCCTGGTCCGCAACCCTTCCCTAGGAAGTTTTCCCCCTTGCTTGGGATGCAGGCGTCAGAGAGCTTCTGCAACTTGGACTGAAAGTAACTCCAAGCCTCCCCCACTTTCAGATCCTTGAGTTCATCAGCCCAGTCCATTTCCCTAGTTAATTGCCTTAATATTTTAAAGTTTCCCCTTTTGAAATGAAGGCCCCTAGTTGCAGACCTAGTTTTGTTTATCCTTCCATTTAGTTGATACTGAATCAGCTCATGATCACGTGAACCAAGGTTGTCCCCTGCAGCCAGTTCTTCTCTGGAGGTCCTCCCGACTCACCAACACTCAATCGAAAATGGCATCACCTCTTGTTAGTTTGGTGACTATGTGGTGAAGAAATCTGTCAGCTCTCACAGCCAGGAAAGTGTGGGCACTATCATGATGATTAGCACCTGTCCTCCAATCAATATCCGGGAAATTAAAGTCTCCCATAATCACACAGCTCCCAGGAGTTTATATTTCATTAAAGGTATTCCAGAGGTCTCTATCCATATCTACATAGGATCCTGGGGTCTGTAGCAGACCCCAGGCACTATCTCAGGGGAGCCTCTGGTAGCTTTCTTCCGCAAAGTGATTTTGACCCAAACAGACTCTGTTTTAGCCGTTCCAGCACTTCTAATGTCTTTACAGTCAGTCTATCTCCTCATCAATATACAATGCTACTGCACCACCTTCACCTTCATTTCTGTCTTTCCTGAGCAGCACATACTCTCCATTGTCTGTACTCCAGTCCTGGCTACTATTCCACCATGTTTCTGTTATCCCCGTAACATCTGGTTTCACTTCCTGCACCAGTAGATCTACTTCCTCCATTTTGTCCGCCAGGCTTCTTGCATTGGTGTATAGATACCTTAGTAGTTTAAGAACATAAGAACGGCTGTACCGGGTCAGACCAAAGGTCCATCTAGCCCAGTATCTGTCTACCGACAGTGGCCACTGCCAGGTGCCCCAGAGAGAGTGAACCTAACAGCCAATGATCAAGTGATCTCTCTCCTGCCATCCATCTCCATCCTCTGACAAACAGAGGCTAGGGACACCATTCTTACCCATCCTGGCTAATAGCCATTAATGGACTTAACCTCCATGAATTTATCCAGTTCTCTTTTAAACACTGTTATAGTCCTAGCCTTCACAACCTCCTCAGGTAAGGAGTTCCACAAGTTGCATGAAGAAGAACTTCCTCTTATTTGTTTTAAACCTGCTGCCTATTAAGGTAATAAGGTAATAATTGGAGATATACCAATCTCCTAGAACTGGAAGGGACCTTGAAAGGTCATTGAGTCCAGCCCCCTGCCTTCACTAGCAGGACCAATTTTTTTGCCCCAGATCCCTAAGTGGCCTCTTCAAGGATTGAACTCACAACCCTGGGTTTAGCAGGCCAATGCTCAAGCCACTGAGCTATCCCTCCCCCCTGTTTCATTTGGTGGCCCCTAGTTCTTGTATTATGGGAATAAGTAAATAACTTTTCTTTACCCACTTTCTCCACATCACTCATGATTTTATAGACCTCTATCATATCCCCCCTTAGTCTCCTCTTTTCCAAGCTGAAGAGTCCTAGCCTCTTTAATTTTTCCTCGTATGGGACCCTCTCTAAACCCCTAATCATTTTAGATGACCTTTTCTGAACCTTTTCTAGTGCCAGTATATCTTTTTCGAGGGGAGGAGACCAATCTGAACACAGTATTCGAGATGTGGGTGTACCATGGATTTATATAAGGGCAATAAGATATTCGCAGTCTTATTCTCTATCCTCTTTTTAATGATTCCTAACATCCTGTTTCCGCTTGGCTTCGCCAGGGCTCCTCACGCGATTAGGCACAGTCATGCTACTGCCAGTATCACCTACTACTTGGTTGTTAGCATCATTGGTTTGGGAACTGTCTTTCCTCTTGATGTCCATTCTTCTTCCCTCTGCTGGTCCTTTCTCCTTTGCTGTGTCTGCTCTTACTTGATTTTCTCCTGCTCAATATTAGAATCAGAAGTGGAGATTACATGAGCATCTCTCAACTGTCTCCCCTGAATTCCAAGCTTAAAGCTCTTTTAACTAGTTGTGCCACCCTCCATCCCAGAATCTATTTCCCGCCCTACTCAGGGGGAGTCTGTCCCATGAGAACAGTCCTTTGTCCATGAATGCCTCCCAGTGGTCGAACACCCCAGAGACCTCCTTAGAGCTCCACTGCCTGAGCCAGGCATTGATCATCATCATCTTGTCTCACCTCCCTTCTCCTCCTCTAGGGACAGGTAGAATCCCATTGAAGATCACCTGAGCCTCCATTACTTTAAGCGTCTTCCCCAGCCTGGCATCATCTCCCTTGATCCGTTCCAGCAAGAATCTAGCAGTATCGTTTGTTCCCATGTGAAGGACAATCAGTGGATTCCTTCCTGGTCCCATTAGGATCCTCTTCAGCCTCAGGTCCACATCCCATAACTTAGCTCCCGGCAGACAGCTCACCCTTCTGTTCCCTGGATCAGCTCTGCTGCCAGGACTGTCCATTCCTCTTAGTAAGGAGTCACCAGTCTGTAGACCTGCCTCTTCCTGGTGTTGGTGCCATTCTCCAGCCTTCCTCTCGTTCTTTCTGAATGCAAGTCCTCTTGTCTTTTGTTCTCCCTTGTGATCTACTGCAAGTCATCCTCTGTCCTCTCAGGGCTCCGAACTCTGGGTATGTACATTGACTCTTCCCCTCTTCTTGTAGGACTAGCTGCTCTTCTCTGCTCCCTGGCCCTCCCACCTTCTGCTACTCCCTGCTGCAGCCTTCTTCACTTTCCAACTCAGCAAACCTGTTCCTGAGCTCTACTTCTCCTTCACTAGCTGGTCTTTTCCTATGCCCGGTTCTCATCATCACGTTTCCACTGGCCACTTTACTCACCCAGCAGTCTCCCCGCCGCATTCTCCAGTCCAGCTTGGATCTGCCAGTCCTGAGTTTTCCCTTCAGCCTCCTCTCACCTTCCCTCCATCATCTGCTCGAATCCCCTTCAAAACTCAACCATAGTTTCCACCTGCATCTCCAAACCTCGGCTCTTCTCTTCCATCAGCTCTCTCAGGCGGAGCTTCATACAAATAAGCTCTTTTCAGGTACCTGCACCAGGAACATTGTACATCCTGCAGCTTCCACATCCGGTCATCTTCACTGTCTGTTCCATTGCTTGGGTCACTACCACTGCTGCTTCTGTATCTGTCACACCCTTCCTGCCTAAGCGCCTGCCAAGGAGAGAGAAAACCCCACACCACACAAAAACAGAACGACGACGCCCCTCCCACAAACTCTCCTTACAATTCCGCACACTAACTCCCCTGTTCCCAGTTGTTTTCTGGCTTCTTTTCCATAGGCCCCCTAACCAGGGAAGCCCCGTCCCTGATGTGATGTGATCACAGGCTCTGCATCGCTCAGCGCACGGCCTGTACCAGCCTCTACAAACTGAACCCCACAAACCAGCAAACTCTCCAGAACCCACTCGCCAGAGGTGAGGCATAGGGAGTGTGTGCAGGGTGAAGCATCCCCCGCCCCCGATTTCTGCTTCGCATGGTGGGGGGTGAGAGGAAGAGCGGCTGTGTCCTTCTCCCGCTGACGCTGACCCCCGGCACGCTCGGCCCCATCCGTGACAGCCGGGCCCAGGCAGGGAGTGGAGGGGGCAGGACCAGCCACTTCTCATGTCGGCCGCTCAGGGTCTCTGCTCTGTGCAGCACAGCAGCAGCCTGAGAGCCTGGTGGGGAGGTGGCGGGAGCTACCCCATCAAGGCCAGGCTACCAGGCACAGGGGTCGAGCAAGCTGGAGTCCCCTGACCTCCCGGCATGTTTCCAGCTCATTCAGGCCCTGTCCCCAGCAGCAGGGCCCTTGTGGGGGTGTCCTGGCCCTGCGCCCCCAGCCAGGCTCTCAGGCAGCTGCTGCCCTGCACAGAGCAGTGACCTGGAGCGGCGGCTTCAGCTTCATGAGACGCGGCTCCCTCCTGCTCCTCGCCCGGGCCCGGCTGCCAGGGAGAGCGGCCGAATGTGCTGGGGGGAGGCACGGCGGGAGAAGGACAGAGCCCCCCGCAGGTAACTCTGGTGGGGTGGGGAGTGCATGGTGGCCCTGGACTGAGCGCGGGGGGTCGCTAGGCAGAGGAGACATGTGGGGCGGTCATGTGTCCTCCCCTTTAGATTGTGACCCCCCAGCACGGGGAGGCACCAGTCGTCTTTGCCACTCACTGACCCTAAGGAACAGGGGCTTGTCTCCCCTCTCCTCCAAGAGATCTCCACTCCAGCTCCCTGCTTTCAGCTGTTCACTGGCTCCAGGGCAGGGACTCTTTGGCAGAGCAGGGAATTAAACCCAGCAGTCAGAGCCCCAGACAAGTGCCCAAACCACTGGACCGTCCGGTCTCTCCGTAGGGCATTTCAATGGTGCCATGAGGACGCCTGGGGCTGAGGCTCGTGCTGGTGATATGTGGTCAGGAACGGACCCAGCGTGACCCTCTGAGCGCAGGTTGAGCATGTGGGGCTGCCACATGTGATCTGAAGTCCTGAGGTGATGCTCAGGCAGGATGAAGTTCACCCAGCCCATCCCTGACAGGTGGTTGTCTAACCTGTCCTTAAAAACCTCCCGTGATGGGGGTTCCACAGCCTCCCCCGGTGACCTGTGCCAGTGCTGGGCCATCGTTAGACTTAGAAAGTTTATGCCAGTATCAAACCAGCAGGGCAAGATCTTACAGCTCCATTCGAACTCCCTGGAGCAGGAGATTTATTTGGAGGCACAGACTGAAACCTGATCAATATTCTGCTGAAATATTTTCCCCTCCCCTGCCTAGTCGAGCCAGCTGGCCTGTATGGAAGTTGGCAAACGTTGGGCTTGGAGCTGCAGTTGAACTTACATAGAAGCATCACAGCAAGGAGGGACGTGGCCAGGGCCAGACCCAGGAGGAGAAGGACAGCAGTGACGATGCCCCCTGCCCTGTGCCGCCAAGGGACCGATGTCTTGGGAGGGTTTCCTTGAAGGAGAAAAAGAAACGTATCCATGGAAAGTTACAGCTCAACTGCCACTGACTGAGGAAACTACATCCCCAAAATCTAATACCTGCTCAGCCTCCTATTCCCTGAGTGTGCTTAACAGCAACAGCGGAATGAGGCCAAATAAGGTCAGAACTGACCTGAACTCTAATATGAAAAGCGACCCTCCCTAAATCAGGAGTGACTCTAGTGCCAGGCAGGCATCCTGTGAGAGAGATCTGGGAGCAGGATTTCCCCCCTGCCTAAGCATTTCTTGAGAGGGAAGTTTAGGGGTTGTGCAGTCCAGGCCCAAAGGAGTATTTTTAAGTGAGGAAAGGAACCTGAAACAACTTATGAAATATGAACTCAACGAGGCAGTGAAATGAGGGGAAATGATTCTATGCAGGAGAAAAGTGGGGCTGACAGCAGCAGTGTGCTCAGAAGGGCCTTTCTACAGCATCCCTGTCTGATAACCCATCCCCAGGATGCTGGGCTCTCCCGTGCAAGGCAGCCAAGGGGTGAATCACAGGGCAAAGCCCGAAGACTGTATCTCCCCTGCACATTAAAGGGAGAAGACTAGAGCTGCATTCGAGCCAGGATCTATGTGTAGACAGAAGTAAGTGTGCTCGGTGTGCTCTGGATTTGGTCTCCCCAAGGTGAACGGCAGCTGCTTGGAGACGCAAGACTGTCAGATTCTCCTCTCCCTGATAGTCTCAGCCTGCCGCACCCCCTCCCTGTCTGATCTGGGCCTCAGCCATTAGCTCGCGCCGCTCCCCCATGGGGTGTGGTTCCTGGAACCAGCAGACAACACACAGATGCCCAGATAATCCCCTTACATTGCAGAAGTGGCTTCTCTCACAGTAACCAAAGGGTGAGGCTGCCTCTCACTAATGTACTGAGTTTACAGTTCTCAGCCTTTCCTGAAACAGATTCTGGGAGGAGCTTCTCTGTCAATGAGCGCAGACTACATTTTTCCTTATGTTTTCATAGAATCACAGAATATCAGGGTTGGAAGGGACCTCAGGAGGTATCTAGTCCAACCCTCTGCTCAAAGCAGGGCCAATCCCCAACTAAATCATCCCAGCCAGGGCTTTGTCAAGCTGGGCCTTAAACATCTCTAAGGAAGGAGATTCCACCACCTCCCTAGGTAACCCATTCCAGTGCTTCACCACCCTCCTAGTGAAATAGTGTTTCCTAATATCCAACCTAAACCTCCCCCACTGCAATTTGAGACCATTGCTCCTTGTTCTGTCATCTGCCACCACTGTGAACAGTCTAGGTCCATCTGTGATGAAGGGGAACTGCAAAAAACGGCTGCCCCAAAAGCAGAACTACGCGGCCTCAAAAAAAAAAATGCCCAGCCATGGTGCAGGCCCTTAGAAAGCTGCAGCACAACTCCCCTGCACCCTTCCCAGGTCAATACTCCCCTCTCAGCATTCACAGAACCCAGCAAGAACATTCCCACTTCCTCACACCTGCCTGGGCAGACTCGCGTGGGAAGCGCACAAAGGGGCATATGCTACATGCTCCCAGAAGAGACCCAGGAGGTGAAGCCGTATGAGCTTCTTGGCCTGAAGACAGTCTGCTCTATGGGAGAGGAGGCTCCCCAAAGTCCTGAGTGGCTTTGTGGGGAGCAGTTCCAGAGCATCGCCCGGGGACTCCGTAACTCCGTCCTCTTTGGAACCCCCTTTCAGGGAGTTGAAGGCTGCTATCAAATCCCCCCCTCACTCTTCTCTTCTGCAGACTAAACAATCCCAGCTCCCTCAGCCTCTCCTCATAAGTCATGTGCTCCAGCCCCCTAATCATTTTTGTTGTCCTCCGCGGGACTCTTTCCAATATTTCCACATCCTTCTTGTAGTGTGGGGCCCAAAATTGGACACAGTACTCCAGATGAGGCCTCACCAATGACGAATAGAGGGGAATGACCATGATCCTCGATCTGCTGGCAATGCTCCTACTTATACAGCCCAAAATGCCGTTAGCCTTCTTGGCAACAAGGGCACCCTGCTGACTCATAGCCAGCTTTTTCTTTGTCGCTGCAGAGAGCCTAGCTGAGCTCGGTGCATAGCTGCAGCTGCCCACTGAACCTCACATCCTCACCCGCAGACTCCACTTCCCTCAGCCCCGTCTCCCTGCCTGTCTCCAGACCATTCCTGGGCGTCTTTCATGTGTTCAATCCAGAACAGCTGCCACATGGCATCTGGATTGCACTGAAACCAAAGGGGATAAACAACCCCCGGAGCAGGCCCTTGTTCACCTGACACCTGCACAACCAAACATAAGAATGTGAGAACGTCCAGACTGGGTCAGACCAAAGGTCCATCTACCCCCGCATCCTGTCTGCTGACAGTGACCAGTGCCAGGTGCCCCAGAGGGAATAAACAGAACAGGGAATCCATCCCCAGTTGCCCATTCCCAGCTTCTGGCAAAGAGACTAGGGACACCATCCCTGCCCATCCTGGCTAATAGCCAATGATGGACCTGTCTTCCATGAACTTATCTAGGAACTCTGTTATGGTCCTGGCCTTCACAATATCCCCTGACAAGGAGTTCCACAGGTTAACTGTGAAGAAATACTTCCTTTTGTTTGTTTTGTTTGTTTGTTTTAAACCTTCACTTGGTGACCCCTAGTTCTTGTGTTATGAGAAGGAGTAAATAACACTTCCTTATTTACTTTCTCCACACCAGTCATGATTTTATAGATCTCAGTCACATCTCCCCTTAGTCGTCTCTTTTCCAAGCTGAAAAGTCCCAGTTTTATTAATCTCTCCTCATATGGCAGCCGTTCCATACCCCTAATCCCTTTTCTGAACCTTTTCCAATTCCAATATATCTGTTTTGTGATGGGGCAACCACATCTGCACGCAGTATTCAAGACGTGGGTGTACCATGGATTTATATAGAGGCAATAGGATATTTTCTGTCCCTTTCTTAATGATTCCGAACATTCTGTTCGCTTTTTTGAAGCTGCTGCACACTGAGTGGATGTTTTCAGAGAACTGTCCATAGTGACTCCAAGATCCCTCTCTTGAGTGGAAACAGCTAATTCAGACCCCATCGTGTTATAAGTACAGTTGGGATTATGTTTTCCAATGGGTGTTACTTTGCATTAATCAACATTGAATTTCATTTGCCATTTTGTTGCCCAGTCACCCAGCCAAAGCCCTGAGAGGGACCCCTTGTGCTGGGAGCTTTAGGAAAACAGCCTGGTCGTTATCTCAGCACTTTAGCTCCATTTGCTCCTTGTCCTTGGAGGAACAGGTTCCCTTCCCTCCCCATCCCCGAGCCCTGGGGAAAACCCTTCTCTGCTAACACAGCTACATCTCCCTGCCCCTGCTCACGGTTAGATGCGTGTGCTCGGGCAGGGAAGGGGCAGAGGGTAAGGAAAGGAGGTGTCACTGTGAAATGGGGGGATGAGAGGGAGCTGGTCCCCAGAGATGGGGGCTGTGAGGATTCGACCCTGGTGATCTCCTCCTGGGAGAGGCTGACGGTGGCAGTGAGCTGGGGAGGGGGAGCCTGGCTGGCTTTTATGGCCAGCCCATGGCACTGCTCTGCCCGGCAGGAGGCTGGGATGCTGGGCAGGGACTCCCATCTCTCCCCCTGTGCCCTTCTCCCGTTGGGGACTGGCAGGGGAGAGAACGCACTGGGAAGCACTGACCGAGCACCCTCGCCCACTGCCCGTGGTGCTGTCTGGCCAGCACAAGGCTGAGCTCTGGGTTCGTGGTCAGTGGAGCAAGCGGTCGCTGCCCAGGATGCTCTGCAGAGACCACAAAGCCAAGGAGAGGCCAGCGGGAGTCCAGGGTCCGGTGCAGCCTCTTGTGCTTACCTTTGAGCTGGGGAGCAGCTTCCGTCATCGGCATGTTCTCATAGCTAGTGTCCCTCACCATTGTCCTGCCTTCGCGCTGAGCCGAGCCCCTGATCACTGGCCTGTGGGTCCTTTCTTCAGCCTGCTGGGTTAGAGCCTCCCTCCGACAGCAGCCCTGGCCCAGAAATAGAAATGGGAAGTGATGCCTGGTGGTTGGATGAGGGAAGGAGGGGTAGTGGGAGGTCTGGAGATAAGAGATGGTTGCACGGGGGAGGGAGGTGGAGGGGGAGGGCATGGAGGGGAGAGACGGGTGGATGGGGGAAGGAGGCGTGAGGGAAGTGGATGACAGCGCTCTGTCGGCAGCGCCTGGCCATAGGTGCTGGATCTAGGGGGGCTGCCGCACCCCCTGGCTGGAGGCGGTTTCCATCACATGCAGGGTTACAGTTCGGTTCAGTGGCTCTCAGCACCCCACTATTCACATTGTTTCAGCCCCCTGGGCCCAACCTTTCATGGCCCCCTCTTGCGGGTGGGGCTCTGGTGAGAGCGTAAAGGCATCATCCCCGTGTGCGGCGCTTGCGATTGGCTGTCGGAGGTCGTGCAGCGGAGGGGCTGGGCCTGGGACAGCCTGGGCCCTCTTCCCTCCTGGGATACCCCCAGCTCCACCCAGCCATGGCATCCTGCTCTGTGTCCTGGGCCTGCTTGTGTTGTGGGGCCTCCAGCGTCATCCCACTGAAGCACGGTGAGGGGCAGGCTGGGGGCAGTGTGGGGCCAGGCCTGTGTCCTGCTCCTTGCCTCCGGACCATGTCCTCTTCCCCCCGACCGTGGCACCCTGGGCAGTCACCCACATCGCCCGCCCCGAAGGCCGGCCCTATCCTGGGGCATCCACGACTGTCCAAATCTGCATCTTTTTCCTACGTGTGACCATCCACGGGTGGGAGTTCTGCTGTCCAAAGAGACAGACCCTGCTCACTGCTCTGGCGGTAACATGGGATGAGAGGGGGCACGTGTGGAATCAAAGGTTAGCGTGTTACACAAGCATCCTGGTGAGTACGAGCAGCACTGGCACAAGCAGCCAAGTGGGCACACGCCCAGCGATACACAAACATTGGTGGCTGAACGCCGACATGACTTTGTAGCGTAGACACGGCCTCGGTCGCCATCTCTGGGGTTGTACAGGAGGTTTCCAGGAAGGACAAGCAGCCTTGCTGGCTTTTTCCTCTCCACTGATCACTCCCAGTTTGTCAAGTTTTGCTGGGAAACTTCCCCAGCCAGGCTGAGTTCAGTCTCCAGCTCCCTGAGTGAGACCAGTCCCCACATGGTCAGCTCTGCTCTGGCTGCGAGTCCAGGGCTGCTGCCTGCTGGGAGTGTGTCTGGACGCTGGGCGAGGAGACGACAGTTTGGATGTTAGTGTAGTTGTGTAACCTGCACCTTGAGCCCTGCACCCCTTTGTGGGGAGGGGAAATCCTGGGACCGACGCAGCCTGACTCCTGCCTGAGGAGGATCCCGGCCAGCAGAGACCAGCCCCTCTGCAGTGACCGAGGGGTCCAGAGTCAGCTCTGACCCTGAGGATCATTCATGGAGTTTGTGAGGGCACCAGGGAATTTGTTTTGGGGACCCCCTACTCCCTGAACTGTGTCCTCAAGCCAGGGAGTGACGGTTTGGGGATTTTATAACCTGCTGCTTATTAAACCTGTGGAGGGACTTACCACCTCCTCCCACTTGTGAGTCCTTTGGGTTGTACTGAACCCAGCCAGCCACACGGCTAAACCACTGCAGAGACGATCTTGTGGTCATAGGTCATCAAAGGCCCCAACAAAGTACGGTACCGACGGGACACTGATCTTACATTTCATACATCAGGTCCCGTGACTGGGGAAAGTCATGGGTATTAGCAGTGTTTTACCCTGTTATGGTATGTTTGTCTCCTGCTTAATACAATTACTGTGTTGAATACATTGGATGTGTTTGTGTTATTTCTTTGGAGTCTCCAACGATCTGGCAAGTAAGTGGGAATTCCCCTGTGGTAAGAATTTTCCGCCCAAGCTGCCCTGGTGACCCTGCCAGGAAGGAGCGAGGGGGGTGGAGGCACCGCCAAATAAATTCCTAGGGGAAAATAAAGAAGATTCACCCTGCTGACGGGGTGGCAGGATCCAGAAGAACCCAGACCTGTCCATCAACTCCTGTAAGCCAACTGGCATTAAAGAAGGTGACCAGGTGGAGCGGGGGCGCTACATGGAAATTGCTGCTGGCCGGACGGGGCTTTGGGCTGGTGTTTGCTGAGGAGATTCTGAGGTGCTGGGCGGGGACGGAGAGGCCGCCATTCTCCTCAGGCCCCGGAGAATCCAGAGGGGGGACACATACATTTGGAACCCCCACCCCCACAGAGACTGGGACACGATCAGTGTGAGGTCAGAGGGGAATGCTCGGAAGGTGTGGCCCAAACTCCACAAGTGTGTGTTGTGTTGTTACCTTGCACTGAAATACATGCAACAGCAACAGCACCGGGAGTCTCTGTAAGGAAGCCCACAGATTTACTGCCGAACCGCGCTGCTGAGGGGACTGAAAAGTGTCCCGCATATTGTCTGCGAGGGGCTGTGTGTGTGTTAAACGTTCGCTTACTAAGAAATTGTCTGGGACTCTGAGCTGACTGGCAGCTGTCGTTAACCCCTACAGGCAGGGGCTGGTACCGTAGCTCTGAGCTTCAGTTCTGTGCAATACGTTTCTTTTTTGAAGCCCTGAAAAGACAGAGCTCAGGCCTGCGCTTCAGCAGGGAGTTGTGCTGAGGGGCAGGGAAGGGGGATGTCACAGTTACACATAATTCTTCCTCCGCCTCCCCCAGCCCATTGCATCTCTGTGCCCTGCTGCAGCATCGCCACTGGTCCAGCCCGGCCTGACTCCTGGCAGCGGCTTCCCCCTCCCCTGCCAGGTGGGTGCTATTGGGGTGGGCTGGCGCTTTTAGGGGATTTGGGCTCAGCCCCATCAGTGTGCAGTTAGCCCCCACTCCAGGTGATGGGTTTGGGATGCTGGCTGGATCAGACATCACGTGATGGTAGCCTGGTGTAGGGGCAGGGCTGCTTGTAAAATGGAGCCTGCTGTCTCACAGAGGGGAGACAAGGTGTTATATCCTTGGGGCAGCCGGTGTAGGAAGCAATCACTTGAGGCCAAAGAGCAGACAGCTAACCAAAACCTCCATTTTATTTACAGAGACAGAGAGCTCACTCAGCCGGTTGAAACCGGCTGAGCTATCCCTTAATAGTCTAACTCAGTTGCCATAGTAACAAAACCCATGACAACCAAATACACAACATATTCCTCCCCCCCTAATAAGAACATCCCCTAAATAAAACACACACTAAACTAGAGAAGGAGGGTAGACTGCCTCCATTCCCGGCTAAACCCTGGGGATTATTTTGCCCCATAACCGTGGGTTCGCCCTAGCTAAAGATCCAGCCGATGAGGAGGCCTTCTGTCTCTAGGTGGATTACGGCGAACTTCTGGTGTTGTTGCACCCGAAAGTACTAGGGGCTCAGGGTTCGCAGCACGAATAGGTGAGGAGGTGGTATCAGCTCGTGCTGGGCAAAGGGGTATCTCAGCCGCCGGCAGTAATGGAGGAGAACAGTCAGGAACAGGTGACTCATGATTCGGTGTCTCACCAGGAGGGGTGAAGTCAGACCCCTCAACTGCAGATGGGTCCTGAAGACTGGCATGACCTGGCAACAGCTGATCTACATGTCGCCGCCAGGTAAGATTCTCTGCAGTCCGGACTGTATAGGAAACAGGTCCTGTTTGAGTGATGACTGTGGCCGGGACCCATTTAGCTCTGGAAGTATAATTCCGAGCCAAAACTGGCTCATTCATCATTCATTCATGCCCGTCACCCCAACCGGGGTATGGGCCGCCAACCACAGATCTCCAGAGTCTTCTATCCTGGGCCATTCGCTCTAGCTGGTTCCAGGTATAGCCCATTTTTTTGCTATCAACCTGAAGGTCGCGTCGCCAGGTATTTCTTGGGCGGCCTCTTTTCCGCTTGCCTTGGGGGTTCCACCGCAGTGCCTGTCTGGTGATGTTGGTTGGCTGCTTGCGTAGTGTATGTCCTATCCAGCCCCACCTTCTCCTTCTAATTTCTTCCTCTGCTGGGAGTTGACGGGTCCTCTCCAAGAGGTGGATGTTACTGATGGTGTCTGGCCAGCGGATCTGGAGAATCCTTCTGAGGCAGCTATTAATGAAGGTCTGGATCTTCCTGGTGGTTGTTTTGGTTGTCCTCCAGGTTTCAGCTCCATACAGTAGGACTGATTTCACGTTGGAGTTGAACAGTCGAATCTTTATTGCCAAAGACAGCTTTCTGGAGCTCCAGATGTTCTTGAGCTGTAAGAAGGCTGCTCTTGCCTTACCAATCCTTACTTTGATGTCTGCGTCTGTGCCACCCTGCTGGTCGATGATGCTACCTAGGTAGGTGAAGGACTGTACTTCTTCCAGGGGGCGTCCATTCAGTGTGACTGGGTCGTTGCTGATGGAATTGATCCTAAGGATCTTGGTCTTGTCCTTGTGGATGTTGAGGCCAACCTGTGATGACGTGGCTGCCACTACGTTGGTCTTCTCTTGCATCTGCTGTTTACTGTGTGAAAGGAGTGCAAGGTCGTCGGCAAAGTCCAGGTCATCAAGCTGGGTCCACAACGTCCACTGGATTCCGTTCCTACGCTCGTAAGTGGATGTCTTCATAATCCAATCAATGACGAGAAGAAAGAGAAGTGGTGACAACAAGCATCCTTGTCTGACTCCGGTTCGCACCTGGAAGCTGTTTGTGAGCTGCCCTCCATGGATCACTCTACAGTGTATGCCGTCGTATGAGTTCTTGATCAGGTTGACCACCTTTGCTGGGATGCCATAGTGCCGAAGGAGCTTCCAGAGGGTCTCTCGATCCACGCTATCGAACGCTTTCTCATAGTCAACAAAGTTGATGTACAACGAGGAGTTCCACTCCATAGACTGCTCGACTATGATGCGGAGCGTTGCTATCTGGTCCGTGCATGATCTGTTCTGCCGGAAACCTGCCTGTTCATCTCGTAGCTGTGGATCGACGGCATCCTTCATTCTCTCTAAGAGGACTCGGTTGAAGACCTTCCCTGGCACCGACAGGAGTGTGATTCCTCTATAGTTGGCACAGTTGCTGAGGTCTCCTTTCTTGGGGATTTTGATGAGATATCCCTCTTTCCAGTCAGCCGGAATCACTTCTTCTTCCCATATCTTCTCAAAGAGGGGGTACAGCATTTCCACTGAAGTATCCAGGTCTGCTTTCAGGGCCTCTGCTGGGATGTCGTCAGGTCCAGCCGCCTTACTGTTCTTCATCATGGTGATGGCTTTTCTGATCTCGGCTCTGCTTGGTTTATCGCAATTGATTGGGAGGTCCTCGTTGGCTGGGTCGATGTCTGGTGGATTTGGTGGTGCTGGTCTGTTCAGGAGTTCCTCAAAGTGCTCCGCCCATCTGTTCATCTGTTGTTCTATTCCTGTTATAGACTTTCCTGCTTGTCTTTAACGGGACGTTCTGGCTTGCTGAACTTTCCAGACAGTCGCTTGGTAGTATCGCATAGCTGTTTCATGTTACCGCTGTATGCTGCCTGCTCTGCTTCTGCAGCCAGTCCATCCACATAATCTCTCTTATCCTTCCTAATATTCCTCTTCACTGCTCTGTGGGCTTCAGCATACTCTTTTGAGCTTTGGCCTTTGCTGCTCTAGTCCTGCTGTTGTTGACTGCTGCCTTCTTCTTCTTTCTGTCTTCTATCTTAGTCAAGGACTCTGCTGTGATCCACTCTTTCTGCTGGTGTTTCTTAATTCCAAGCACTTCCTGGCATGCTGACCTAAGCGTGTCTCTCACTTTCTGCCATCTGTTGAGTACACTGTCTTCCTCTTCCTCAGACCGATCCTGTAGTACTGAAAACTTATTCTTCAGCGTCAATCCAAAATCTTCCTTGGTCTTATGGTCCTTCAGAAGGTTGACGTTGTACTTCGCTCTTCTGTCTGATGCGTCTATCCAGTTCTTCTTCAGCTTCAGCTTCAATCTGGCCACCACTAAGTGATGGTCGGACGCCACGTCTGCTCCTCTTCTAACTCTAACGTCCTGCAAGGATCTTCTGAACTTCTTGCTAATGCAGACATGGTCGATCTGGTTTTCTGTCATGCCTGCTGGCGATACCCAGGTACTCTTGTGGATCTGCTTGTGAGGAAAGATGCTGCCTCCTATGACCAGGTTGTTAAGTGCACACAGATCCACAAATCTCTCTCCATTCTCACTCATCTCTCCCAGAGCGTGGGTCCCCATGACTTGTTCGTATCCTGTGTTATCAGGTCCAATTTTGGCATTAAAGTCTCCCATAAGGATGGTAATGTCTTTGTCTGAGAGAGTCTCTAATATTTTCTGGAGTCTGTTGTAAAAGTAGTCTTTGTCCTCCTCTTCACTGTCATTGGTTGGAGCGTAGCACTGAACAACATTCATCTTAATCCTCTTCATTTTAGTTCTGAAGGATGCTGTGATGATCCTGGGACCATGTGCCTCCCAACCAATCAGTGCTCTCTGTGCCTGTTTGGACATCATGAAGCCTACTCCCTGTGTGTGGGGTGCGTTGCTCTCTTCATGTCCTGAATACAGCAACAGCTCTCCTGTCAACAGTCGTCTCTGTCCAGCTTGCGTCCATCTTGTCTCGCTAATGCCTAGTAGGGTCAGGTTGTTGCTCCTCATCTCTGCTGCAACCTGCGCCGTCTTTCCTGACTCGTACATGGTCCTCACGTTCCATGTGCCGATGGTAATCCTCCTGGTTGTAAGAAGGGTGATCGGCTTAGTGGCTTCCTCGCGACTTTCACCACCCAGCGTCATGCGTCTTCGAGTTGAAGACCCTTCTTTTTCCAGGCTAAAAGTCTCTGTTAACTCTATTGTTGGCGTTTCTGTAGCAAGCTGATTTTTACGGGGTGGAGTTGCTAGCCCCACGCCCAACCCTCCTCCTTTACCCTGACTTGGGACAGGCAGATGGCCCCAAAGGACCTCTCTGGTGGAGTTCAAAACTGGCTGCCCTGGGCTAAAGGTTCGGTCTTTTGCTCTGGGTGCCCGTCTGATGACTTGATATTGCTGCTGATGTTGCACAGTTTGTCTGGGTTCAGAAGGTTTCAGCAGATCAAAGCAAGTGCGCAGCTGTCGTCCCATCATTAGAAAGGCTGGGGAAGCCTGGGTCGTAGCATGAGGTGTGTTTCTATAGGAAAGTAAGAAGGTATCCAGATGCTTTTGAATCGAGTGTTGTCCCTTTGCTGATTTCAAAGTGTTTTTCATTGTCTGCACAAATCTTTCAGCTAATCCGTTGGTGAACGGATGATATGGTGCTGACGTGATGTGGTGTATCCCATTTGCCTTCATAAAATTTTGAAACTCCTGAGAGACGAACTGCGGTCCGTTGTCGCTCACAAGTTGTTCTGGCAGACCAAAACGACTAAAGAGTCCTCGTAGTTTTTGGATAGTACTCTCTGCAGTAGTGGACTGCATTATAGAGACTTCTGGCCATTTAGAATGGGCATCTACTGCCACCAAGAACATGCTTCCTTCAAGGGGGCCAGCAAAGTCAACGTGAATACGTTGCCACGGGTTTTCAGGCCAGTCCCATGGGTGTAGGGGTGCCCACTGGGGTGCATTTCTTACACCCTGACATGACATACAAGCTTTTGCCTTCTCTTCAATAGCACTGTCCAATCTAGGCCACCAAAAATAGCTTTGTGCAATTTCCTTCATGCGCACTATTCCACAGTGACCGGAATGTAGCTGTTCTAACATCTGTGATCTCAGGGGTGGTGGAATAATGACACGCCTCCCCCACAACAAACAACCAGATTGGACCGATAACTCCGTCCGCCTGGACATGTAGGGAACAAGGTCGGGTGAGACCGGAGAGGTTTGTCGAGATTTTCCATGCATCACCAGGTCCATAACTTGGGATAATACTGGGTCAACGCAGGTTGCCTTCTTTATCTGAGCAGCAGTGATGGGTGTATTCTCTACCTGTTCAAAGTAGAAGATTTCCTTTTGGGCACTATCTTGATGTTTGACCGGTAAAGGCAACCTTGAGAGGCCATCTGCATTGCTGTGCAGAGTGGATTTCCGATATTTGATTTCATATGTGTGTGCAGAAAGTATCAATGCCCAACGTTGCATACGACTAGCAGCTAATGGGGGAATGCCTGTGTAGGGTCCAAAAATTGATGTCAGAGGTCGATGGTCTGTAAGAAGAGTAAACTTTCGCCCAAACAGGTACTGATGAAACTTCCTAATTCCAAAAACAATTCCTAATGCCTCACGTTTGATTTGGGCGTAGTTAGTTTCTGCTTTGCTTAGAGTGCGTGAAGCAAAAGCAATAGGTCTTTCTTCTCCCGAAGGCATAATGTGTGACACGACTGCTCCCACTCCATAAGGGGAAGCATCGCAGGCCAATTGCAGGGGTAAGGATGGATCAAAGTGCGTTAGAACTTCAGAATTTAACAATGCATCTTTAGCTTTGTTAAATGCAACATCACAGGCTTCAGTCCACTTCCAGGCCTTGTTCTGCCCAAGGAGCTCATGAAGTGGTTTTAGCAGTGTGGCTAACTGTGAGATGAACTTTCCATAATAGTTCAGTAGTCCTAGAAATGAGCGTAGCTGGCTTACATTTCGAGGTGGGGGAGCTTCCACAATAGCTTTAACTTTTGCAGGGGCCTTATGAAGACCTGCAGAATCGATGATGTGTCCCAAATATTCAACAGAGGGCTTGAAGAATTCACACTTGTCTTTGCGAACTCGTAGGCCATACTCTTCCAGTCTTTGTAGGGTAGCCTCTAAATTCTTTAAGTGATCCTCTTCATTTCTTCCAGTGACCAGGATATCATCCAGATAGCACTGAACTTCTGACAAGCCACACAAGATCTGGTCCATAGCCCTCTGGAACAGGGCGGAGCCGATGTGATTCGAAGGGTAGGCGACAGTATCGATAAAGCCCCTTATGAGTCACAATAGTCAACAGCTCTTGGGACTTTTCATCGACATGCATCTGTAAATATGCTTGACTCAGATCAATCTTACTGAACTTTTGTCCCCCAGCCAGGCCTGCGAAGAGGTCATCGATGCGGGGAAGCGGGTATTGCTCTGCACACAACACTGGGTTGACAGTGACTTTAAAATCACCGCAAATCCGGAGAGAGCCATCTTTCTTCACTATTGGAACGATAGGAGTGGCCCATGAGCTATGGGTAACTGGTATTAGGACTCCATTGGTGACCAGGCGCTCCAGGTCTGCTTCAACTTTTGGCCTGATGGCATATGGCACAGTTCGGGCTTTCAGATATTTTGGTGGACTGCCAGGTTTAATGTTCAATGTCACAGTGATTCCCTTCATACTTCCCAAATCATCTCCAAAAACAGCAGCATGTTTCCTTAGTATAGGGTTAGACTGGTTTCTTCTTTAGTCATCCGGTGCACTTCTGCCCAGTTCAGCTGAATCTTCCCAAGCCAAGACCTACCCATTAAGGCTGGGTAGTCACCTCTCACCACAAACAGTGGCAATTTAGCCGCCTGTCCATTGAGCTCCACCTTAACATCAATAGTGCCCAACATGGGCACAGCTTCACCTGTATACGTCTTCAGAACAGTTTTTGTTGCCTTAAGCGGAAGATGCTGTAGCTTTTCCTTATACACAGTCTCCGGAACCAGTGAGACAGCTGCACCGGTGTCTAGTTCCATGCGTATAGGTTTGCCCTCCAATAAGGGGGTTACCCAGTATTCATGTGAGCCCGCTGCCAAAGACAAAACATGCAGTGGCACTTCCTCGTGTGAGGAGGTGTCACCTTGATCATCCTGGGTCTGCTCTAGGGTATGCAAGGTTCCTCTTTTGGTCGGCCAGACCACAGGCCTCTTTTTCTTTTGTTTACAGGCATACTCAATGTGTCCCTTTTGCCACAGTGTCGACACACCAGGTCCTTACACCAGCATTCTGATGCCTAGTGACCCAGCTTACCACAGCGGTAACATTCTTGACTCTGCACCGTTTTGTGGGTCAGTTCTTGTGACACTTTTTGCACCCTAGGGGATGCACCGATGTATTATGCCTCCCTTGTAGCCAGTTCCATGGAGACAGCAATATCAACAGCCTTCTGTAAGGTAAGCTGAGCCTCTGTCAGTAGGCGCTTCCGTATAGCTTCACTGCAGAGGCCACACACTAACCTGTCACGCAGGGCATCATTTAACATCTCTTTAACTTCACAGTGTTCTGCTAGCTTTTTTAAAATGGCTACAAATTGTACAACTGTTTCACCTTCCTTTTGGTCTCTTTTGTGGAGCCTATATCTTTCAGCAATTACCAGTGGTTTTGGGGAGAAATGAGACCCCAGGATTTCCACAATGTCACTGTAAGATTTAGTCTCAGGCTTAACAGGGTGTAGTAAGCTGCGTAGCAGAGAATAGGTTTTAGCCCCTACAACAGTTAAGAATATTGGCACCTTCTTCGCTTCTGTAATGTCATTTGCAATACCAAAAAGCTCAAAACGCTCAGTATACACATGCCACTGCTCTGTATTCTCATCAAAAGGCTCCAGGGGCCTGGTCAGAGTAGCCATGATTTTTAGTTTCACTTTCACAGTCAGTGCAAACAAGCAGCTTTTTTTCTTTGTTTGGTCTTTACCTTGACTTCTACTTCCTTCTGTTACTGGAGCAGCACCAGGATCCCACCCTCGTCGCCAGTGTTAAATCCTTGGGGCAGCCGGTGTAGGAAGCAATCACTTGAGGCCAGAGAGCAGACAGCTAACCAAAACCTCCATTTTATTTACAGACACAGAGAGCTCCCTCAGCCGGTCGAAACCGGTTGAGCTAACCCATAATAATCTAACTCAGTTGCCATAGCAACAAAAACCATGACAACCAAATACACAACAAAAGTAAGCTGGTACAGTCTGGTACTGCATACCGGTAAGAGCCAGTACACAGCCGACCATACCGGCAGGTGGCAGCTTCCCTGGGACCCAGACATTTAAAAGTGCCCGGGGCTCCCAGCAGCTACTGCAGCTGCCTCTACCTTGGGGCTCCAGCTTTGATTTAATGGGTCTGGGCTCCCAGCCGCTGCCACCAGCGCTACCTCAGAGCTCTGGCAGTGATTTAAAGGGCCATGGGTTCTCCATCATTGCCCCAGGGCTCTGGTGGTGATTTAAAGGGCCCGGGGCTCCCAGCCACTGCTCTCGTGGAGGTAGAGGTATTAGATGTTTTAGACTAACGTTGGTCATTTTTTTAGTAAGGCAATTAGAAGCAGTGTGCTTCTTCAGCAAAGCCACTGTTTGCAAAAACAGCATCTGTTAGTCAGCCAATCAGAGAGAAGAAGGCTGCTTCTTCCCCCACTTTTTAACAAAAACAAGTGAAAGTTAAATAAAGTTTTGTAAAGGAATAAAGACTTCAAAAGACAAGCCTATAAGAAAAGAGAGCCCTTTAGTTAACATTTTTACAGATGTGTTTCAATAAAATAAAGCCTGCAGAAACACCCCAGGTATAAAACCACAGGTCCTTAGTATCAGCCAGTTTATATTCCCCTTGCCCTGTAATCCAGTGCATCAGGGAGAAGTTTATTTTCCTCCCGATTTTTTAGCAAATCCATGTGAAAGTTATATTAAGCTTTCATTTTCATAGGACGCTGATATTTAAGTATGAATTTTTCTGTTGCCTTATCAGAATGTCTGTTTTTAAATGTTTGCAACCCGTGTGCTGAGACACAGGTACAAGCTCCGGTGTTTGGTTGGGTTCATAGATTTTATTAAAATAATACATCCCAGGCTGGAGCTGTGGCGTTCTCTGCATTTTAAAGCAGATCAGACTAGTAAGGGCAGCCAGTGATCCACGCACGATAGTCTGCCTTAGCAATGCTCTAGGGTCACCCCTTCGGTTTGCTTGGTTTTTTACACAGACGTCTTTCCTAGCCTTTTAAACACTGTTACAGTTGTAAGAAACGGTGAGATTGCAGTGAAAGACACTTTGTGAAAGTTATAACAAGTGTTTTATTCCATTTACTGATCGTAAAAGACAAAAACCGTCATTTTGAGACCGCATGAAGTTCAGAGATAGCCTGTCTGAAGAACTCCCCAACCCTTGACTTTCCCCCCATAGTTTTAACACTTGCTAAGCATGCAGTGTTTCATTATATGGAGGTTATTTTAAAATTTAACATGAAAATGCAGCATTGACTGAGATGTAACATAACATGCAGTGAGGCCTATTTGAAGCATGATGTTTGTTTTTTTCAAAGTTTAACATGAAAAAACAGTATTGACTGAGCTGTCACAAAACAAGGTCCCTCTTAGTGATATTTTTTAGAAGTTTAGTGAACTAAAATGGCTTAAGATACTAGCCTGTCCTTTTAAAAATAGTGTTTTTAAAGTACCAATACAGCAACTGGTTACAAATATGGAAACTGGCAATTGAGGGGAGTTTACAGATGTGTTCTAATAAAGAAACAAAATTAACAAAAAAATAAACAAGATTGCGTTCAAAAGTTTGGATGTATATAAAAAACACAAGAAAACATTAGTTAATGTAAATAAAGTTTGCTGGTTTTTTTACCAGAGATAAGGAGTCTGCCCTGCCCCAAAACACACCTTAGAATCATAGAATATCAGGGTTGGAAGGGACTTCAGGAGGTATCTAGTCCAACTCCCTGCTCAAAGCAGGACCAATTCCCAACTAATTCATCCCAGCCAGGGCTTTGTCAAGCCTGACCTTCTAAGGAAGGAGATTCTACCACCTCCACCTTCCTACTCCTCCTTCCCCCCTTCTTCTTTTTTAATGTATTTTTTTTTAATCTAAAAAGAGGACAAACAAAAAATTTTAAAAGCCGCAGCCATATAGATCAGGCACCCATGGGTGTAAGAAAGTTGTCCTGAGTTTTAGGGCTGTAGTAAGATGAGGCCCTGGAACAGAAACCCTTGGTATCAGGGGCCTGGTATGAGGCCTGAGGCCTGAACCAAAGGAATGGTCAAGACTTTGCTCACATAAAGCAACGTGAAGCTGTGAGCCAGAGGCAGGACCTGCTCACAGGAGCTGGCAAGAAGGCGGCTGCTAATTGGATGTATACACATAGCTAACGGGGATCAAGCACTAATAGGATAAACATGGACCAGGATGGCACCAGAACAGTCCAGTACAAACACATTCCACAGAGATAAGGAGGAACAGGCCGAGCCATCCTAAAACACAGAATCAAAAGAATAATATGATGGATAGACTTGTTCGAACCAACATGTACCAGGAGAGAGGCAGCACCCCAACACACAGAGGGGTTGCACCTCGATACGTCAGGAGAGGTGTAACTTGTTTGTACCAGTGTATAAGAACGCATCCCTGAGTGGACATCTTTGTCTGGCCTAGGGGGCAGTGGAGTGTCCCGCCACTGACTGAGCTGTGTCCATTGCCAGGTGGCACATATTCCTAGTATGTCCTGTAGAGTCTACAGGAAACTATTACTGTGCTTCAATAGACAATAAACCTGGCCGATGCCTTCAGACCTTATCAGAGTCTGTGGTCATTTGGGGTGCTCTCAGGGTCTGCTGTGTCAGCGATGTGCACAGATCCGCGGCAGGAACACACACACCCAGCCGACTGTTATCAACACTGAACAGAGCAGAGCACCACACCCTAGAGCTAAATGTTCCTGGGTTAAACAAAGGCACTGCCACACGTATCCCAATGTGATGATGATTGGTGACCCCAATCTGTGGATAAGGAAAGGGTGAAGTGTATTGTCAACCTCCCTATGCTGGTAGATACTAAAACTTTGCAATCTTTTTTAGGACTCACTATCTTCTGCAAAGGATTTATGGCTGGGTACGCAGAGAGAACAGGTCCCCTGTACGAAGTACTTAAAGACCACAGTGGACCTGGACAGAGGAGGAAACTAATGCATGGGAGAGCTGAAAAAAAGGGTTAATGGAGGCACCTACCACGGCCGCTCCTAACAACAAATTCCCCTTTGTATTGTACCCTAGTGTGAAGAATTTCTGTATTGTTAGTGTGCTTACACAGGATACTGGGGCTGGGGAGAGACCCCTTGCTTATTATAGCAGAGTGTTAACAGGTGCAGAAAGCAAACTGGGAAGTTGTGAGCAAACTGCTCTAGCTGCCAACTGGACACTACAAAAAGCTCAGGCAATTATCAGAGCAAGCAAGGTGATTGTAAAGAGTCACCAGGCACTGGGGAAGTTACTCGGTCAGGAAAATCTGTCTAAAGGACGTGTGAGAGTATAAGGCCATTCAATGGGTCTTTGCTCTCATGCCCGAGAATGTTCAATTGGTCCCATGGGTGGCAAGTTCTATGGGCCCGTGGTGCCCGGGCACCAGGAATATTCCTGGCCCATGGGCCTGGCTCCTGCCTGCCCCGCTCTGCACATTCCCCCCCGCATGTCCCCTGGCTCTGCCTGCCACACCCAGGCGATTTAAAGCCGCCCAAGGGTGCCCACTGGCACCCGGCAGCGCAGTGGGACTGAACAGCTTCCTGCACGCTTGTTCCACGTGGCTGCTGGAACGTCCTTGCAGCCCATTGTGGTGAGGCTGTGCCGCCGTGCGCTGTCCCTTCCCCGAATGCCCCTGCGGCCAACTGGAATCTGTGGGGGCTGTCCCTGGGGACAGCAGCGCGTGGAGACCCTCCGGGCCTGCCCTGCCTAGGAGCCGGTGCCGGAGGGGATGCCCCAGGTAAGCACCGAACCCCCCATCCACTTAGAATCATAGAATCATAGAATCTCAGGGCTGGAAGGGACCTCAGGAGTTCATCTAGTCCAACCCCCTGCTCAAAGCAGGACCAAACCCAACTAAATCATACCAGCCAGGGCTTTGTCAAGCCTGACCTTAAAAACCTCTAAGGAAGGAGAGTCCACCACCTCCCTAGGGAACCCATTCCAGTTCTTCACCACTCTACTAGTGAAAAAGTTTTTCCTAATGTCCAACCTAAACCTCCCCCTCTGCCACTTGAGACCATTACTCCTTGTTCTGTCATCTTCTACCACTGAGAACAGTCTAGATCCATCCTCTTTGGAACCCCCTTTCAGGTAGTTGAAAGCAGCTATCAAATCCCCCCTCAATCTTCTCTTCTGCAGACTAAACAATCCCAGTTCCCTCAGCCTCTCCTCATAAGTCATGTGCTCCAGCCCCCTAATCATTTTTGTTGCCTTCCGCTGGACTCTTTCCAATTTATCCACATCCTTCTTGTAGGGTGGGGCCCAAAACTGGACATAAGAACATAACATAAGAACATAAGAATTTCCATACCGGGTGAGACCAAAGGTCCATCTAGCCCAGTATCTGTCTACCGACAGTGGCCAATGCCAGGTGCCCCAGAGGGAGTGAACCTAACAGGCAATGATCAAGTGATCTCTCTCCTGCCATCCATCTCCATCCTCTGACAAACAGAGGCTAGGGACACCATTCTTACCCATACTGGCTAATGGCCATTTATGGACTTAGCCACCATGAACTTATCCAGTTCCCTTTTAAACATTGTTATAGTCCTAGCCTTCACAACCTCCTCAGGTAAGGAGTTCCACAAGTTGACTGTGTGCTGCGTGAAGAAGAACTTCCTTTTATTTGTTTTATACCTGCTGCCTATTAATTTCATTTGGTGACCCCTAGTTCTTGTATTATGGGAATAAGTAAATAACTTCTCCTTATCCACTTTCTCAACATCACTCATGATTTTATATACCTCTATCATATCCCCCCTTAGTCTTCTCTTTTCCAAGCTGAAGAGTCCTAGCCTCTTTAATCTTTCCTCGTATGGGACCCTCTCCAAACCCCTAATCATTTTAGTTGCCCTTTTCTGAACCTTTTCTAGTGCTAGAATATCTTTTTGAGGTGAGGAGACCACATCTGTACACAGTATTCCAGATGTGGGCGTACCATGGATTTATATAAGGGCAATAATATATTCTCAGTCTTATTTTCTATCCGCTTTTTAATGATTCCTAACATCCTGTTTGCTTTTTTGACCGCCTCTGCACACTGCGTGGACATCTTCAGAGAACTATCCACGATGACTCCAAGATCTTTTTCCTGATTCGTTGTAGCTAAATTAGCCCCCATCATGTTGTATGTATAGTTGGGGTTATTTTTTCCAATGTGCATTACTTTACATTTATCCACATGAAATTTCATTTGCCATTTTGTTGCCCAATCACTTAGTTTTGTGAGATCTTTTTGAAGTTCTTCACAATCTGCTTTGGTCTTAACTATCTTGAGAAGTTTAGTATCATCTGCAAACTTTGCCACCTCACTCTTTACCCCTTTCTCCAGATCATTTATGAATAAATTGAATAGGATTGGTCCTAGGACTGACCCTTCGGAAACATCACTAGTTACCCCTCTCCATTCTGAGAATTTACCATTAATTCCAACCCTTTGTTCCCTGTCCTTTAGCCAGTTCTCAATCCATAAAGGACCTTCCTTTATCCCATGACAGCTTAATTTACGTAAGAGCCTTTGGTGAGGGACCTTGTCAAAGGCTTTCTGGAAATCTAAGTACACTATGTCCACCGGATCCCCCTTGTCCACATGTTTGTTGACCCCTTCAAAGAACTCTAATAGATTAGTAAGACATGATTTCCCTTTACAGAAACTGTGTTGACTATTGCTCAACAGTTTATGTTTTTCTATGTGTCTGACAATTTTATTCTTAACTATTGTTTCGACTAATTTGCCCGGTACCGACGTTAGACTTACCGGTCTGTAATTGCCGGGATCACCCCTAGAGCCCTTTTTCAATATTGGCGTTACATTAGCTAACTTCCAGTCATTGGGTACCAAAGCCGATTTAAAGGTCAGGTTACATACCTTAGTTAATTGTTCCGCAACTTCACATTTGAGTTCTTTCAGAACTCTTGGGTGAATGCCATCTGGTCCTGGTGACTTGTTAATGTTGAGTTTATCAATTAATTCCAAAACCTCCTCTAGTGACACTTCAGTCTGTGACAGTTCCTCAGATTTGTCACCTACAAAAGCCAGCTCAGGTTTGGGAATCTCCCTAACATCCTCAGCCGTGAAGACTGAAGCAAAGAATCCATTTAGATTCTCCGCAATGACTTTATTGTCTTTAAGCGCTCCTTTTGTATCTCGATCATCAAGGGGCCCCACTGGTTATTTAGCAAGCTTCCTGCTTCTGATGTACTTAAAAACCATTTTGTTATTACCTTTAGAGTTTTTGGCTAGTCGTTCTTCAAACTCCTCTTTGGCTTTTCTTATTACACTCTTGCACTTAAGTTGGCAGTGTTTGTGTTCCTTTCTATTTGCCTCACTAGGATGTGACTTCCACCTTTTAAAGGAAGTCTTTTTATCTCTCACTGCTTCTTTTACATGGTTGTTTAGCCATGGAGTCTCTTTTTTAGTTCTTTTACTGTTTTTCTTAATTTGGGGTATACATTGAAGTTGGGCCTCTATTATGGTGTCTTTAAAAAGGGCCCATGCAACTTGCAGGATTTCACTTTAGTCACTGTACCTTTTAACTTTTGTCTAACTAACCTCCTCATTTTTGTATAGTTCCCCTTTGAAATTAAATGCCACAGTGTTGGGCAGTTGAGATGTTCTTCCCACCACAGGGATGTTGAATGTTATTGTATTATGGTCACTATTTCCAAGCGGTCCTGCTATGGTTACCTCTTGGACCAGCTCCTGCGCCACTCAGGATTAAATCTAGAGTTGCCTCTCCCCTTGTGGGTTCCTGTACCAGCTGCTCCATGAAGCAGTCATTTAAAGTATAGAGAAATTTTATCTCTACATTTTGTCCTGAAGTGAAATGTTCCCAGTCAATATGGGGATAATTGTACTCCAAATGAGGCCTCACCAGTGCTGAATAGAGGGGAATGATCACATCCCTCGATCTGCTGGAAATGCCCCTACTTATACAACCCAAAATGCCATTAGCCTTCTTGGCAACAAGGGCACACTGTTGACTCATATTCAGCTTTTCTTCCACCGTAACCCCTAGGGCATTTTCTGCAGAACTGCTGCCCAGCCATTTGGTCCCTAGTCTGTAGCAGTGCTTGGGATTCTTCCGTCCTAAGTGCAGGACTCTGCACTTGTCCTTGTTGAACCTCATCATATTTCTTTTGGCCCAATCCTCTAATTTGTCTAGGTCCCTCTGTATCCTATCCCTACCTTCCAGCGTATCAACCACTCCTCCAAGTTTATTGTCATGTGCAAACTTGCTAAGGGTGCAGTCCACACCATCCTCCAGATCGTTAATGAAGATATTGAACAAAACCGGCCCCAGCACCGACCCTTGGGGCACTCCACTTGATACCGGCTGCCAACTAGACCCATTGATCACTAGCCATTGAGCCCAACCATCTAGACAGTTTTCTATCCACCTTACCGTCCATTCATCCAGCCCAGACTTCTCTAACTTGCTGGCAAGAATACTGTGGGAGACTGTATCAAAAGCTTTGCTAAAGTCCAGAAATAGCACATCCACTGCTTTCCCCTCATCCACAGAGCCGGTTATCTCATCATAGAAGGCAATTAGGTTATTCAGGCATGACTTGCACTTGGTGAATCCATGCTGACTGTTCCTGATCACTTTCCCCTCCTTTAAGTGGTTCAGAATTGATTCCTTGAGGACCTGTTCCATGATTTTTCCAGGGATTGAGGTGAGACTGACTGGCCTGTAGTTCCCTGGATCATCCTTCTTCCCTTTTTTAAAGATGGGCACTACATTAGCTTTTTTCCAGTCATCCGGGACCTTCCCCGATCGCCATGATTTTTCAAAGATAATGGCCAATGGCTCTGCAATCTCATCGGCCAACTCCTTCAGCACCCTTGGATGCAGTGTCCCAGTCTCGGTGTGTGGGGGGGAGACTCCAAACGTATGTGTCCCCCCTCTGGACTCTCCGGGGCCTGAGGAGAATGGCGGCCTCTCCGTCCCCGCCCAGCACCTCAGAATCTCCTCAGCAAACACCAGTCCAAAGCCCCATCCAGCCAGCAGCTGTTCCGGTCCCACAGCTAACAGACAAGCATCTCCTTGTTGTTCAGTGAGATGGGGAATCAGGGGCCTGTTTCCAAGGTGGCTCGGGAACTGGGATGAAGCCTTCACAGCAGACACAGCCCTTGGTCCCACATGGATCAATCACCAGGCCCCCAGGGCTGTCTCTAGCTCCCATGTTTGTAACCTTCCCCCTGGGCTCTGACCGGCTCAGCTCCCGGTGAATGTGGAACCTGCAAGGCTGCTTGTCCTTCCTGGAAACTTCCTGTACAGCCCCAGAGATGGCGACCGAGGCCGTGTCTACGCTACAAAGTCATGTCGGCGTTCAGCCACCAACGTTTGTGTATCGCTGGGCATGTGCCCACTTGGCTGCTTGTACCAGTGCTGCTCGTACTCACCAGGAGTGCTTGTGTAACACACTAACCTTTGATTCCACACGTGCCCCCTCTCATCCCATGTTACCACCGGAGCAGTGAGCAGGTTCTGTCTCTTTGGACAGCAGGACTCCCACCCGTGGATGGTCACACATAGGAAAAAGATGCAGATTTGTACAGTCGTGGATGCCCCAGGATAGGGCCGGCCTTCGGGGCGGGCAATGTGGGTGACTGCCCAGGGTGCCACGGTCAGGGGGGAGGGGGGGACATGGTCCGGAGGCAAGGAGCAGGACACAGGCCTGGCTCCACACTGCCCCCAGCCTGCCCCTCACCGTGCTTCAGCGGGATGACGCTGGAGGCCCCACAACACAACTGGGCCCAGGACACAGAGCAGGATGCCATGGCTGGGGCGGAGCTGGGGGTATCCCAGGAGGGGAGAGGGCCCAGGCTTCCCCAGGCCCAGCCCCTCCGCTGCACGAACTCCGACAGCCAATCGCACGCGCTGCGCATGGGGATGATGCCTTTACACTCTCACCAGAGCCCCACCCGCAAGAGGGGGCCATGAAAGGCTGGGCCCAGGGGGCTGGAACAATGTTAATAGTGGGGTGCTGAGAGCCACTGAACCGAACTGTAACCCTGAATGTGATGGAAACTGCTTCCAGCCAGGGGGTGCGGCAGCCCCACTAGGTCCAGCACCTATGGCCAGGTGCTGCCGACAGAGCACTGTCATCCGCTTCCCTCACGCCTCCTTCCCCCATCCACCTGCATCTGCCCTCCTCTCCTCCCCGTTCTGCTCCTTCCCCATACAACTGCCTCTCCTCCCCATCCTTCCCCATCCCCAACCAACCATTTCTCCCCACCCTCTCCTTCCCCATCCACCAGCTCTTCCCTCCATGCCCTCCCCTCCCGCTCCTTCCCCATCCAACCGCCTCCCCTTCACTTCCTCCCCGTCCCTCCCCAACCAAACGTCTCTCCCTTCCCCTCTCTTTCTCTCCTCCCACTCCCTTCCTTCCCCATCCAAATGCCACCCCTCACTCCCCATCCACCCACCTCTCCCTTCCCGCCTCCCCTCCCCTTCTTCCGCATGCAACAGCCCCTCCTCCTTCCTCCATCTAACTGCCTCTCCCATCCACCCACCTCTCCCCTCCACCTCTCCCCTCCTTCCCCATCCAATGGCCACTTCACTCCACCCCTTCACCTCCTCCCCACCCCTTTCCCCATCTAAACACCTCTCCCCTCCACCCCACCCCATCCTTCCTCCCTCACTTCCCTGCCCCTCCCCCAGGGCTGCTGTCAGAGGGAGGCTCTAACGCAGCAGGCTGCTGAAAGGACCCACAGACCAGTGATCAGGGGCTCGGCTCAGCGCGAAGGCAGGACAATGGCGGATGAGGATATCTATGAGAACGTGGAGGTGGCAGAAGCTGCTCGCCAGCCCAAAGGTAAGCACAAGAGGCTGCACCAGACCCTGGACTCCCGCTGGCCTCTCCTTGGCTTTGTGGTCTCTGCAGAACGTCCTGGGCAGCGACCGCTTGCTCCACTGACCACGTCCCCAGAGCTCAGCCTTGTGCTGGCCAGACAGCACCACGGGCAGTGGGCGAGGGTGCTCGGTCAGTGCTTCCCAGTGCGTTCTCTCCCCTGCCAGTCCCCAACGGGAGAAGGGCACAGGGGGAGAGATGGGAGTCCCTGCCCAGCATCCCAGCCTCCTGCCGGGCAGCGCAGTGCCATGGGCTGGCCATAAAAGGCAGCCAGGCTCCCCTCCCAGCTCACTGCCACCATCAGCCTCTCCCAGGAGGAGATCACCAGGGTCGAATCCTCACAGCCCCCATCTCTGGGGACCAGCTCCCTCTTATCCCCATTTCACAGTGACACCTCCTTTCCTTACCCTCTGCCCCTTCCTGCCCGAGCACACGCTGTCTAACCATGAGCAGGGGCAGGGAGATGTAGCTGTGTTAGCAGAGAAGGGTTTTCCCCAGGGCTCAGGGACGGGGGACAAGGAATAAATGGAGCAAGTTCTGAGATAAGGACCAGGCTGTTTTCCTAAAGCTCCCAGCACAAGGGGCCCCTCTTAGTACTTTGGCTGGGTGACTGGGCAAAAAAATTGCAGCTAAAATTCAGTGTTGATAAATGCAAAGTAACGCACATTGGAAAACATAATCCCAACTATACCTATAACATGATGGGATGTGAATTGGTTGTTTCCACTCAAGAGAGGGATCTTGGAGTCATTGTGGACAGTTCTCTGAAAACATCCATTGAATGTGCAGCAGGTGTGAAAAAGGTGAACAGAATGTAGCAAATCATTAAGAAAAGAAGACAGAAAATATCATATTCCCTCTATATAAATCCATGGTACGCCCACATCTTGAACACTGCATGCAGATGTGGTCACCCCATCTAAAAAAAGATATATTGGAATTGGAAAAGGTTCAGAAAAGGGATTGGGGTATAGAACGGCTGTGATATGAGGAGAGATTAATAAAACCGGGACTTTTCAGCTTGGAAAAGAGGTGAGTAATTGGGGGGATATGAGTGAAGTGTATAAAATCATGACTGGTGTGTAGAAAGTAAATAAGGAAGTGTTATTTACTCCTTCTCATAACACAGGAACTAGGGGTCACCAAGTGAAATTAATAGGCAGCCGGTTTAAAACAAACAAAAGGAAGTATTTCTTCACCCAGTGCACAGTCAGTCTGTAGAACTCTTTATCAGAGGATGTTGTGAAGGCCAAGACTATAACAGAGTTCAAAAAAGACCTAGATAATTCCTGGAGGTTAAGTCCATCAATGGCTATTAGCCAGGATGGGTAAGGAATGGTGTCCCTAGCCTCTGTTCGTCAGAGGATGGAGATGGATGGCAGGAGAGAGATCACTTGATCATTGCCCTGTTCTGTTCACTCCCTCTGGGGCGTCTGGCAGTGGCCACTGTCGGCAGACAGGACACTGGGCTGGATGGACCTTTGGTCTGACCCAGTCTGGCCATTCTCATGTTCTTACGTTTGGTTGGGCCGGTGTCAGCTGATCAAGGGCCTTCTCCAGGGGTTGTTTATTGCCTTTGGTTTCAGTGCAATCCAGATGCCGTGTGGCAGCTGTTCTGGATTCGAACACATGAGAGACGACCAGGAAGGGTCAGGAGACAGGCAGGGAGACGGGGCTGACAGAAGTGGAGGGTGCGGTCGTAGGCAGTGGCAGCTTCGCACCGAGCTCAGCTAGGCTCTCTGCAGCGACAAAGGAAAACAAAAGGGGAATGTAGCCTGCGCTGGGTGACAGAGAAGCTCCTCCCAGAATCTGTTTCAGGAAAGGCTGAGAACTGTAAACTCAGTACATTAGTGAGAGGCAGCTTCACCCTTTGGTTAGCATGAGAGAAGCCACTTCTGCAATGTAAGGGGATTATCTGGGCACCTGAGTGTTGTCTGCTGGTTCCAGGAACCACACCCCATGGGGGAGCGGCACGAGCTAATGGCTGAGGCCCAGATCAGACAGGGAGGGGGTGTGGCAGGCTGAGACTTTCAGGGAGAGGAGAATCTGACAGTCTTGCATCTCCAAGCAGCTGCCGTTCCCCTTGGGGAGACCAAATCCACAGCACACCGAGCACACTTACTTCTGTCCACACATAGATCCTGGCTCGAATGCAGCTCTAGTCTTCTCCCTTTAATGTGCAGGGGAGACACAGTCTTCGGGCTTTGCCCTGTGATTCACCCCTTGGCTGCCTTGCAGGGAGGAGCCCAGCATCCCGGGGATGGGTTATCAGCAGGGGCGGCTCTAGGCACCAGCGGGCCAAGCGCCCGCTTGGGGCGGCATCCTGGGGAGGGCGTCATTTGGCTCCAGTGGAGCTCCCGCCGGCATGCCTGCGGCAGGTCCACCGGAGCCCGGGACGAGCGGACCTGCCGCAGTCATGCCTGCGGCGGGTCCCGTCTTCCCGCTGCTCCGGTTGAGCGCCCGCAGGCCTGACTGCGTCAGGTCCGCTCTTCCCGGGCTCCGGTGGACCTGCCGCAGGCATGCCGGCGGAGCTCCACCGAGCAAATACCGCCTCCCAGGATGCCGGAGCCGCGGAAGAGGGGACCCGCCGCGGGACTGGGAGGCGGCGCAGCGCTCCGCGCTGCTTGGGGCAGCCTACTTTGTAGAGCCGCCCCTGGTTATCAGACAGGGATGCTGTAGAAAGGCCCTTCTGAGCACACGGCTGCTGTCAGCCCCACTTTTCTCCTGCAAAGAAGCATTTCCCCTCCTTTCACTGCCTCGAACAGGGGCTGCTAACAGGAGTTTCGCAAGGGAGTTCTCCAGGTGAAGGAGGAGCAAATACAGCATCTGTGGGATAAGTGACTGTCTGTAGTGTGTGTTTGTTTGTGTTTGGGGGTTACTTGCTGTGTGCTGAGCTTGTGTTTGTCAGTCTGTTTGGTTGGTTGGTTGTTTGAAGGACCGGGTGCTCTGGATGGCAATTGGAGGCCGTGAGCTTCAAAGGAAGGTTTGAAAGCTCGAAGCCTCTGGTAAATGGCTGAGCCTTAATCAGTGGGCGGGGCATTCACTCAGGTCAGGGCTTTTTAAAGCCACGCACAAGCAACCAGGGGCTGCTAACAGGGAGTTTCGCAAGGGAGTTGGGAAGGGGAGTGGGAAGGGAGCAGGAGTCCCTCGTCGGTTCTAACCCTTCCCCTCTAGTCCCCTTAAAACCTATAAACCAAACCACATTTCAAAACCCCTTTCTGTAAATTACCCTTCCATTAACTAGGAGACAATGCAGGCAGAAGCCCAGCAGCAGAGTGGGGGCTATCCAGTTTATTGTGCTGAGTGTTGCATGTATGATTACCTGCCCTTTGGGCGGGTGGCGTATGTGTGCAGTCGGTGCAAGGAGCTCCTGGCCCTCAGAGACCATGTACGGACTTTGGAGGCCAGGGTGGCAGAACTGGAGGAGCTAAGAGAGGCAGAGAGATATGTTGATGAGGCTTTCCGGGACACTGTAGAATTGTTCCACTTCCACTCAGACAGCCCCTGCGCTGTTGAGGAGGAAGAACAGCCCAGGGAAGCAGAGCAGTCAATGGGAGCAGAGGGAAACCTTCCCATAGTTGGGACCCTCCTTCCAGATGGTGCTGGGGTTGCCTCTCGCACTGAGGTTAACTCTCCGGGGGAGGGAACTCCAGTTTCTAGGAAAAGGCAGGTGTTAGTAATGGGAGATTCGATTATTAGAAACGTAGATGGCTGGGTCTGTGATGACCGAGAGAACCATATGGTGACTTGCCTGCCTGGTGCAAAGTTTGCAGATCTCTCGAGGCATCTAGACAGACTTATGTGTAGTGCTGGGGAGCAGCCGGTGGTCGTGGTACATGTAGGTACCAGTGACATAAGGAAGGGTAGGAGAGATGTCCTAGAAGCCAAATTTAGGCTGCTAGGGAATTACAGACCGGTAAGTCTAATGTCGGTACCGGGCAAATTAGTTGAAACAATAGTAAAGAATAAAATTGTCAGACACATAGAAAAACATAAACTCTTGAGCAATAGTCAACATGGTTTCTGTAAAGGGAAATCGTGTCTTACTAATCTATTAGAGTTCTTTGAAGGGGTCAACAAACATGTGGACAAGGGGGATCCGGTGGACATAGTGTACTTAGATTTCCAGAAAGCGTTTGACAAGGTCCCTCACCAAAGGCTCTTACGTAAATTAAGCTGTCATGGGATAAAAGGAAAGGTCCTTTCATAGATTGAGAACTGGTTAAAGGACAGGGAACAAAGGGTAGGAATTAATGGTAAATTCTCAGAATGGAGAGGGGTAACTAGTGGTGTTCCCCAAGGGTCAGTCCTAGGACCAATCCTATTCAATTTATTTATAAATGATCTGGAGAAAGGGGTAAACAGTGAGGTTGCAAAGTTTGCAGATGATACTAAACTACTCAAGATAGTTAAGACCAAAGCAGATTGTGAAGAACTTCAAAAAGATCTCACAAAACTAAGTGATTGGGCAACAAAATGGCAAATGAAATTTAATGTGGATAAATGTAAAGTAATGCACATTGGAAAAAATAACCCCAACTATACATACAACATGATGGGGGCTAATTTAGCTACAACGAGTCAGGAAAAAGATCTTGGAGTTATCGTGGATAGTTCTCTGAAGATGTCCACGCAGTGTGCAGAGGCGGTCAAAAAAGCAAACAGGATGTTAGGAATAATTAAAAAGGGGATAGAGAATAAGACTGAGAATATATTATTGCCCTTATATAAATCCATGGTACGCCCACATCTCAAATACTGTGTACAGATGTGGTCTCCTCACCTCAAAAAAGATATTCTAGCACTAGAAAATGTTCAGAAAAGAGCAACTAAAATGATTAGGGGTTTAGAGAGGGTCCCATATGAGGAAAGATTAAAGAGGCTAGGACTCTTCAGTTTGGAAAAGAGAAGACTAAGGGGGGACATGATAGAGGTATATAAAATCATGAGTGATGTTGAGAAAGTGGATAAGGAAAAGTTATTTACTTATTCCCATAATACAAGAACTAGGGATCACCAAATGAAATTAATAGGCAGCAGGTATAAAACAAATAAAAGGAAGTTCTTCTTCACGCAGCGCACAGTCAACTTGTGGAACTCCTTACCTGAGGAGGTTGTGAAGGCTAGGACTATAACAATGTTTAAAAGGGGACTGGATAAATTCTTGGTGGCTAAGTCCATAAATGGCTATTAGCCAGGATGGGTAAGACTGGTGTCCCTAGCCTCTGTCTGTCAGAGGATGGAGATGGATGGCAGGAGAGAGATCACTTGATCATTGCCTGTTAGATTCACTCCCTCAGGTGCACCTGGCATTGGCCACTGTCGGTAGACAGATACTGGGCTAGATGGACCTTTGGTCTGACCCGGTACGGCCTTTCTTATGTTCTTATGTTCTTATGGAAAAGACTGAAATCCAGGACCTGTATGGTGGCATTCTCAGAAATGCTCCCAGTCCTGCACGTAGGGCCAGGTAGGCAGGCAGAGCTTCAGAGTCTCAATGCGTGGATGAGATGATGGTGTAGAGAGGAGGGGTTCACGTTCATTAGGAACTGGGGAAACTTCTGGCATAGGAGGAGCCTATACAGGAGAGATGGGCTCCACCTAAACCAAAGTGGAACCAGACTGCTAGCACTAAACATTAAAAAGGTTGTAGAGCAGTTTTTAAACTAGGAGATGGGGGAAAGCCGACTGCTGCAGAGGAGTGTGTGGATCGGACACAGACTTCTCTTAGGGGAAAGTCTGATGATAGAGAATCTCCAGGTCATAGTCAGGAGCAGAGGACGGAAGAGTATAATGTAAGGGCCGGAAACAGTCACATAAAAAAGAATCTGGCACATCAGAAAAAGGCAGGCTAATAAACAGGGACAAATTTTTAAAGTGCTTGTACACAAATGCCAGAAGTCTAAATAATAAGATGGGTGAACTAGAGTGCCTTGTGATAAAGGAAGATATTGATATAATAGGCATCACAGAAACCTGGTGGACTGAGAGCAATCAATGGGACACAATCATTCTGGGGTACAAAATATGTCGGAAGGACAGAACAGGTCGTTCAGGGGGAGGAGTGGCACTATATATGAAAGAAAGTGTAGATTCAAATGAAGTAAAAATCTTAAGCAAATCCACATGTTCAATAGAATCTCTATGGATAGAAATTTCATGCTCTAATAAAAATATAACATTAGGGATCTATTATCGACCACCTGACCAGGACAGTAATAGTGATGATTGACTGGGAACATTTCACTTCAGGACGAAATGCAGAGATAAAATTTCTCGATACTTTAAATGACTGCTTCATGGAGCAGCTGGTACGGGAACCCACAAGGGGAGAGGCAACTCTAGATTTAATCCTGAGTGGAGCACAGGAGCTGGTCCAAGTGGTAACTATAGCAGGACCGCTTGGAAATAGTGACCATAATACAATAGCATTCAACATCCCTGTGGTGGGAAGAACACCTCAACTGCCCAACACTGTGGCATTTAATTTCAAAATGGGGAACTATGCAAGAATGAGGGGGTTAGTTAGACAAAAGTTAAAAGGCACAGTGATTAAAGTGAAATCCCTGCAAGTTACCTGGGCCCTTTTTAAAGACACCATAATAGAGGCCCAACTTCAATGTATACCCCAAATTAAGAAACACAGTAAAAGAACTAAAAGAGAGCCACCGTGGCTTAACAACCATGTAAAAGAAGCAGTGAGAGATAAAAAGACTTCCTTTAAAAGGTGGAAGTCAAATCCTAGTGAGGCAAATAGAAAGGAGCACAAACACTGCCAACTTAAATGCAAGATTGTAATAAGAAAAGCCAAAGAGGAGTTTGAAGAACAGCTATCCAAAAACTCTAAAGGTAATAACAAAATGTTTTTTAAGTACATCAGAAGCAGGAAGCCTGCTAAACAACCAGTGGGGCCCCTTGACGATCGAAATACAAAAGGAGCGCTTAAAGACGATAAAGTCATTGCGGCGAAACTAAATGGATTCTTTGCTTCAGTCTTCACGGCTGAGGATGTTAGGGAGATTCCCAAACCTGAGCTGGCTTTTGTAGGTGACAAATCTGAGGAACTGTCACAGATTGAAGTGTCACTAGAGGAGGTTTTGGAATTAATTGATAAACTCAACATTAACAAGTCACCGGGACTACATGGCATTCACCCAAGAGTTCTGAAAGAACTCAAATGTGAAGTTGCGGAACTATTAACTAAGGTTTGTAACCTGGCTTTTAAATAGGCTTCAGTACCCAATGACTGGAAGTTAGCTAATGTAACGCCAATATTTAAAAAGGGCTCTAGGGGTGATCCCGGCAATTACAGACCGGTAAGTCTAACGTCGGTACCGGGCAAATTAGTCGAAACAATAGTTAAGAATAAAATTGTCAGACACATAGAAAAACATAAACTGTTGAGCAATAGTCAACATGGTTTCTGTAAAGGGAAATCGTGTCTTACTAATCTACTAGAGTACTTTGAAGAGGTCAACAAACATGTGAACAAGGGGGATCTGGTGGACATAGTGTACTTAGATTTCCAGAAAGCGTTTGACAAGGTCCCTCACCAAAGACTCTTACGTAAATTAAGTTGTCATGGGATAAAAGGGAAGGTCCTTTCATGGATTGAGAACTGGTTAAAGGACAGGGAACAAAGGGTAGGAATTAATGGTAAATTCTCAGAATGGAGAGGGGTAACTAGTGGTGTTCCCCAAGGATCAGTCCTAGGACCAATCCTATTCAATGTATTCATAAAGGATCTGGAGAAAGGGGTAAACAGTGAGGTGGTAAAGTTTGCTGATGATACTAAACTACTCAAGATAGTTAAGACCAAATCAGATTGTGAAGAACTTCAAAAAGATCTCACAAAACTAAGTGATTGGGCAACAAAATGGCAATGAAGTTTAATGTGGATAAATGTAAAGTAATGAACATTGGAAAAAATAACCCCAACTATACATACAACATGATGTGGGCTAAATTAACTACAACGAGTCAGGAAAAGATCTTGGAGACATCGTGGATAGTTCTCTGAAGATGTCCACGCAGTGTGCAGAGGCGGTCAAAAAAGCAAACTGGCTGTTAGGAATCATTAAAAAGCGGATAGAAAATAAGACTGAGAATACATTATTGTCCTTATATAAATCCATGGTACACCCACATCACGAATACTGTGTACAGATGTGGTCTCCTCACCTCAAAAAAGATATTCTAGCACTAGAAAAGGTTCAGAAAAGGGCAACTAAAATGATTAGGGGTTTGGAGAGGGTCCCATACGAGGAAAGATTAAAGAGGCTAGGACTCTTCAGCTTGGAAAAGAGAAGACTAAGGGGGGATATGATAGAGGTATATAAAATCATGAGTGATGTTGAGAAAGTGGAAAAGGAAAAGTTATTTACTTATTCCCATAATACAAGAACTAGGGGTCACCAAATGAAATTAATAGGCAACAGGTTTAGAACAAATAAAAGGAAGTTCTTCTTCACGCAGCGCACAGTCAACTTGTGGAACTCCTTACCTGAGGAGGTTGTGAAGGCTAGGACTATAACAATGTTTAAAAGGGAACTGGATAAATTCATGGTGGCTAAGTCCATAAATGGCTATTAGCCAGGATGGATAAGAATGGTGTCCCTAGCCTCTGTTCGTCAAAGGATGGAGATGGATGGCAGGAGAGAGATCACTTGATCATTGCCTGTTAGGTTCACTCCCTCTGGGGCACCTGGCATTGGCCACTGTCGGTAGACAGATACCGGGCTAGATGGACCTTTGGTCTGACCCAGTACGGCCGTTCTTACGTTGAGTTCATATTTCATAAGTTATTTCAGGTTCCTTTTCTCACTTAAAAATTCTCCTTTGGGCCTGGACTTCACAAGCCCTAAACTTCCCTCTCAAGAAATGCTTAGGCAGGGGGGAAATCTTGCTCCCAGATCTCTCTCACATGACGCCTGCCTGGCACTAGAGTCACTCCTGATTTAGGGAGGGTCGCTTTTCACGCTTTTCAGTTCTGACCTTATTTGGCCTCATTCCGCTGTTGCTGTTAACCTCAGTCAGGGTATAGGAGGCTGAGCAGGTATTGGATTTTGGGGGTGGAGTTTCCTCAGTCAGTGGCATTTGAGCTGTAACTTTCCATGGATACGTTTCTTCTTCTCCTTCAAGGAAACCCTCCCAAGAAATCGGTCCCTTGGCGGCACAGGGCGCGGGGCATCATCGTCACTGCTGTCCTTCTTCTCCTGGGTCTGGCCCTGGCCACGTCCCTCCTTGCTGTGACGCTTCTATGTAAGTTCAACTGCAGCTCCAAGCCCAATGTTTGTCAACATCCATACAGGCCAGCTGGCTTGACTAGGCCGGCGAGGGGAACATATTTCAGCAGAATATCGACCACGTTTCCACTCTGTCTCTCCAAATAATCTCCTGCTCCAGGGAGTTCGAATGGAGCTGTAAGATCTTGCCCTGCTGGTTTGATACTAGCACAAACTTTCTAAGTCTAACGATGGTCCAGCACTGGCACAGGTCACCTGGGGAGGCTGTGAAACCCCCATCACGGGAGGTTTTTCAGGACAGGTTAGACAACCACCTGTCAGGGATGGGCTGGGTGAACTTCATCCTGCCTGAGCATCACCTCAGGGACTTCAGATCACATGTGGCAGCCCCACATGCTCAACCTGCGCTCAGAGGGTCACGCTAGGTCCGTTCCTGACCACATATCACCAGCACGAGCCTCAGCCCCAGGCGTCCTCATGGCACAATTGAAATGCCCTACGGAGAGACCGGACGGCCCAGTGGATCGGACACTTGTCTGGGGGCTCAGACTGCTGGGTTAATTCCCTGCTCTGCCAAAGAGTCCCTGCCCTGGAGCCAGCAAACAGCTGAAAGCAGGGACCTGGAGTGGAGAGCTCTTGGAGGAGAGGGGAGACAAGCCCCTGTTCCTTAGGGGCAGTGAGTGGCAAAGACGACTGGTGCCTCCCCGTGCTGGGGGGCCACGATCTAAAGGGGAGGACACGTGACCGCCCCACATGTCTCCTCTGCCCAGCGACCCCCGCGCCCAGCCCAGGGCCACCATGCACTCCCTGCCCTGCCAGAGTTACCTGCGGGGGGCTCTGTCCTTCTCCCGCCGCGCCTCCCCCCAGCACATTCAGCCAGTCTCCCTGGCAGCCGGGCCCGGGCGAGGAGCAGGAGGGAGCCGCGTCTCATGAGGCTGAAGCCGGCGCTCCAGGTCACTGCTCTGTGACATACACCAGGAGAGAGCCCCGAACGGGGCCTTGGCTGTGCCGGTGTCCCTCCTCGGGAGGGAAGCTGTCCAAGATTAAAATAAAAGACGTCATAGAAACAGCCTCGCACTCGGAGCATGTTCCTTCTCTGGGCGTGGCTGGTTTCCAGCCGCAGTTCGGTTCAGTCGCTGACCTGCAGACGTGTGATTTCTAGATCTCCGGGCACAGAGCAAGCTGCAAACGGTTGAAGAAGCGGCGCAGAAGCTCCAAGTCTCTCTGCAGCCTTACAACGCCTCGGACGCGTCACCAAAGGGATCGGACAGTAAGTCGCAGGACGAGGGTCTTAGGCATCAGGGTGGGTCAGCTCCCCTCCCTTGGCCTGGATGCTGAGCACTCTCCTGCCTACAGGGATGGTGGGTGCCTGGCATCCTCCTGCTCCCCTCCATAGACTTCCCTGCCAGGTGGTCCTGTCCCTGTCTAATGAGTAGCTGCTCTGCACCTTCCTCTGCCAGCGGAGGCTCTGTTCCCAGGGATGGGTGGCTACTCAGGCTCCTCCTAGCTCCCTTCCTGGCAGTGGCAGGCTGGCTGCATCCGCCCCATGCTCCTGCGCAGGATGCCTAGTGGTCACCATCTTCCGTCCTTTCACTGTTGCTCCCTTCGCTCCCTAGTTTTCGCCTTGGCCCCTGTATTGTCAGGGTTGCATTGGCGGGAAAGACGGATTCAGCTCAGGAGACACACAGGGGCCGAATTCAGACCCTGGTGTAAGCAGGACGTCAGTGGAGCTGCACTCGTGGGTCTCCATTTGCCCCCAGTCCTGAGCCCTCCCTGTGCAGCTCCAATAATTTGGGTACCTGCCACAGTCCCATTGCTGGAGGCAGAGCGCCCCCTTGTGGCCGCGTCTCACAACTGTCTGTCTGTCTGGCACAGGGCTGCACATACAAACCCGTCCATGGATCAGGTTATTCAGTGTCCAGTCAGAAAATGGGCCTGAACTAAAGCCCGGCACAGAACTTCGCCTGAACGCTGGGCTGTTCAAAAGCCCGGCCTGGAGCCTGGGGCCAGGGCTCAGGGCCATGGATGTTAGTGCAGCCTCAGCTCTGCCCCATGCTGCAGGGGACCCGCTCACAGCTCACAAGGGGGGAGCGATTGGGAAGAGGTGGCTGGGGAGATTGGGGGGACAGGGCTAGAATTCAGGAGAGCTGGGGTCAATTTCCATCTCTGCTGCAAACTTCCTGTGGGATCTTGGGCACCTCTCCCTGCACTTCAGTTCCCCTGCAGGAAAATCATCCTTTATTTCTCCCACCTCGCGTCTATTTTGACTGTGAGCTGTTGAGAGCAGGGACTGTCCCCTCCTGTCCGTACAGCGCCTGGCACACAGGGGCCGGCAGGTGCTACTCTACCACGTGCTGATAATCAAGTGTTCTGCATCTCCACTGGCGTCGCGGTGACTTTCTTCTAGCTCTGCAGCTATTGGATGAAGCGCGGGTAGGAGTCCGGAAGCTGAAAGCCCAGCTGGGTAACGTCAATGCAGCGTATGGAGAAATCCAGATCCGGCTGGGCAACGTCAGTGCAGCCTATAGAGACATCCAGATCCGGCTGGACAACGTCAGTGCAGCGCGAGCAGCAGTGCAAGGTCGCTGCAGTAAGTACTAGCTGCAGTGCTGGCTGGTGCCGTTTCTGCTGGTGCTGAGGATGAACGGAGGATTTCAGGCTCCCAGGCTGACAACGCAGCGACTTTCTCCAGCACCGAGTTCTCTTCCATTGAAAATCACTGGTGGCTGCACCTGGGCCCACCGTGGTGATCGGTGTGGAGTTAAATTACACCCTAGGCCTTGTTAGCCTAATGGGAGCACCCAGCTCTTAGCTCTTCTTAGATGCTCCAAACCCGTCAGGTCACAGGCAGAAAGTGACCCTGGCATTTCGGCGTATGGGGCGTTACTTTCAGAACCATCCCTGAGCCAGCGTCCCTGGCAGGGTGTTGGGGGAGGTGCCAAAGTGCAAAAGACCCAAGACCTTCATCACTTATGATCACTGAAAAATGCAAAAACAGAACCAGGAGATCTTCCACCTTGGGCAGCTACATTCCCCCTCCTGAATTCCCCCTGCCAGCTCAGCTGAACCGTGAGTCTCCCCTTTCCCATTACAGCCGTGCTGCTCTGCACTGGGACCAGCGCCCATGCTCCAGCCCAGGTGCAGCTGCATTTCAGTGCTGGGGGAGTGACACCGTGGTGTCTGCTTTCTGCAGCGCTCTTTGGGATCCATCATGTGGCCACAAAAAGTTACTTATTGTGATGCTGGAGAATCAGGATTCAGAAGCTCCCTGGGCTGGGGGCAGCTGAAGGGCAGGGGAAATGCAGCACTAGAAACCCTGAGCTCCCTTCGTGTGTCCCTGTGACTTTAGCCCGGGCGTCTCACCTCAGTCTCTGCTCCTAGGTGACGTGCTGACAAAGCTCCCCAGGGGCTGGAGGTTTTACGGTGGGAACTTTTATTACTTTTCACAAGAAAGGAAGTCGTGGGACGAGGCTGAGCAGTTCTGTGTGTCTCAGGACTCGCACCTGACCTCTGTCTCCTCCCAGGCGGAACAGGTGAGTGCAGGAACCTCCTAGGGGCTTGGATAATGGGTCAGTGCCTTGTTTCACACCAGAAGGAGGTGGGAGGTGGCAGCTGAGGTTCTGATTCTGCGATGTGCCTTTTGGCAAACTACCGGAGAGGATGTGAAGCCTTAGTACCTGACTCAGGGCATTCACCCATCAGTTTAAAACAGAGATGGGCAGAGGAACAGAGCCAGGATCTGGGGTGCCGGGGAGGTGGGAGATTTGAGTCAGGCTCATTTCTGATTTTCCCTACTTCCAATGTAGCATTTCCTGCAAACCAATGGCCTTTCCCAGTGAGGACCCCTTTGATCCCTCTCCCCAGGCCTGAGCTCCTGCTGGACAATCAGAGAATCCTCGCTCCCCACGTGCCCACTGCAGCCCTCACCCCGGGCCCTGTGGCACTTTCAGAGGAGGAAAATCCCACCCTCCGGCACGGCCAGACTTTGCACCCAGTTCTCTGCTCCGAGCTTTGCCTCCTGCAAGGGCAGGGGGCTGGTGTGACACAGATGCACACACAGACACAGAGCTGCTCCAGGGCTCCCTCAGGGCCTCCCAGCTAGTCACTGTCAGCGTTGAGGGCAGGACACCGCGTCTCCCGCTGCCCAGTGCCCTGCTCACACCACCAGACGCCTTTCGTCTCCCCCAAAATCTGTTCAGCCCAGACAGCTGCGGCTGCATCCTGCAGCCTCTCTTGGGTGACCTGCACATGCTGCAAACTGTGTTGTGTAGGAGTTTATCTCCAAGGAGACCCAGGGACAAACTCACTGGATTGGACTCACCGACCGGAAGACAGAAGGCCGCTGGCGCTGGGCGGATGGCACAGTATACAGAGCAGGCGCAAGCAGGGGTGAGTAAAGCTTGAGAGAAGTGATTATTTATTACACGTTTGGTCACAAGTTCTTTCGGGCAGCGTCTGTGCGTCCCCTGGTGTCTATGCAGCACCCGGCACAGTGGGCTCGATCCTGAGGGAGGCCCCCGGGCGCTGCCACGACAGCAGTGAATCCCCTCAGGAATTTCTGCTAATGCCCTTTTGCTGAGAGCAGGAGCCTCAACACGGAGTGTCTGTTCAGTGCCCACTGAGACCCAAGGCCAGAGCCTCCCCTGGGGTAACTCGGCATTGACTTGAATGAACCACAGGGATTTACACCAGCTTTGGGTCTGGCCCCAAGTCGACTCAGTGCAGCCAGGGGAGTCTGGAGTGGCGGCAGGTTCCTGCTCTCCTTGGGATTGCGCTGCGCTCTCCTCGGTCAGGCTGGGCACGGGAGGCTGTGGGGCCGGGGCATGGCCGGGCCAGCTGCAGTCGGTGCAGTGACCTCAGGGGCTGTGGGCGGGGCCCATAAGCAGGGCCAGGAGAAGTTAATGACTGGCCCCGCTGCCCTCTCTTCCCGTTCCTGCGTTCCCCATCTCGGGGTGCCTGGGACGTGCTGTGCCACCTGCTCTGGTTCTGGGCACGGAGATCCGAGTTGCTGCTGCTCAGCATTTGGAGCCACACACTGACTTTGGCTCTTTGCTGGCCTGTCAGGCGCAGGGCAGTTGCTACCCCCGGCCGTCAGAAGCCCTTCGTTACCATGGCCACAAGAGCTGTGGAGAACTCTGAGGGGTGGCCGGGGTGCATCGCTTCACCGTCATTGCTGGGTGTCTTGGTCCCTGCCAACAACAGAGTCCACAGAGCAGACCTGAGCTCAGGAATTGGCTGTGGTTCTCCACGGAGACATTAACACTCTGATCCGTAGGTTCTGGGCGGAGAATCAGCCAGACAACTGGCATAAGGGGATTGGAGGCAGAGAAGACTGTGTTCACATCCATCCATTCAACCGGAATTTGTGGAATGATGCCAGCTGCGCTCTGCCTTCTAGGTGGATTTGTAAGCAGGCCATGGACAGGCTGGGCTGTGATATGCAGGTCCCAGCACCTCAGAAAGCGCCTTAATTTCCAAGCAAGAATATTTCCCAGCCACCCGCTGGTGAGGAGCTCAGTTTGACAGCAGCCTGTCTGGCAAGAGATCACTTATCAATGGTTGTGGTTGCGAAACCCTCATTTCTGTGTGTTTTATTTTTTTGTTCCACCACTTTCCTATTGCTAATCTGTCTGGTTCTCTAACTGTTTCTCTCTGCTGTGTAATTAATTTTGGTAGGTGTCAGTTAATTAGGGTAGTGGGATATAATTGGTTAGAGAATTATGTTCCAGTATGTTAGGATTGGTTAGATAGATTTCAGTACAATGATTGGTTAAGGTATAGCTGAGAATATTACTATATAAACTGGGGTCAAACAGGAAGTAGTCAGGAAATTGGAATCAAGTTTGCTGGACATTAACCCCAATAAACATCGCACTGTCTGCACTTTGGACTTCTGGTCTTTTGCCGCTTGCTGTCTGCGTGACAAGAACCAGGAAGTGGGCGGGTGGAGGAAAGCCCTCTAACACTGCCCATAAACTAGGTGAATAGACCGAAGGCCATTAACAGCATCCCCATATTTTTTTTGATGTTGCAATATCATGACACACTTCCACAGGTTGCAACCCTAACCGCCGGTGGTAGTTAGATGGGGGAGAACGGAACTGGGTTTCTCTTACGCTCTGATTTGCGTCTCAGGTACATATGTTTTCAAAGAACTGGCCCAGTTCCAAAGCGGTTATGACTGTGTCTTGACAGCAGAGAGTCTCCTGCGTTCCTTGGAATGTTTCTTGAGGATGTGCTCAGAGCTGCAGCAATAATTGCTTTTCTTTGGGACATGGGGAGGGCTAGTTTCCAAAAGGGCCAGGAATTAAATTGGAAATGGGTTGTATTTTGAGTGACTTTCTGTGCTAGAAAGTACATTCTACTGCACCCAGGTAGAGCAGTTTTAAACTAGGAGATGGGGAAAGCCGACTGCTGCAGAGGAGCATGTGGATCGGACACAGACTTCTCTTAGGGAGAGTCTGATGATAGATAATCTCAGGTTATAGTCAGGAGCAGAGGATGGAAGAGGATAATGTAAGGGCTGGATCAGATGATAAACAGTCACATAAAAAAGAATCTGGCACATCAGAAAAAGGCAGGCTAATAAAAAGGGACACGTTTTTAACGTGCTTGTACACAAATGCTAGAAGTCTAAATAATAAGATGGGTGATCTAGAGTGCCTTGTGATAAAGGAGGATATTGATATAGTAGGCATCACAGAAACCTGGTGGACTGAGAGCAATCAATGGGACACAATCATTCCAGGGTACAAAATATATTGGAAGGACAGAACAGGTCATGCAGGGGGAGGAGTGGCACTATATGTGAAAGAAAGTGTAGATTCAAATGGTGCTATAAGGAGGGCTTTGGGATGTATGGGCACTGGGAGGCTTTCGGGGACAGAGAACTTTTCTCACGGGATGGGCGCCACCTGAGTAGGGAAGGAAATAGACTTCTAGGAGGGAGACTGGCTCATCTGATCGAAAGAGCTTTAAACTAGGTATTGGGGAGAGACGGTTGGGAGATGTCCAGGCACTCTCCACGCCAAATTTAAACATTGAGAGGGAGGACAACAGGATAAGAACGGATATAGCCAGAGGGAGGGGTTTGGACATAAGGAAGGGGGGGGGGATGGATACTAGACCAATAGGTCATACTGGTGGTACTGTGTCCCTACCAAATTGGGTAACAAAGGTGAGAGAAGCCAAACAGCAAAAATTAGGATGTTTGTTCACCAATGCGAGAAGCCTAGGTAACAAAATGGAGTAATTAGAGCTCCTGATCCGAGAATTGAAACCGGATATCGTAGGAATAACCGAAACATGATGGAACGGTAGTCATGACTGGAGTACAGGTATGGAAGGGTATGTGCTGTTTAGGAAAGACCGAAACAAAGGTAAAGGTGGGGGAGTAGCATTGTATGTCAATAATGAGGTAAACTGTAATGAAATAACTAGTAATGGAATGGATAATACGGAGTCTGTTTGGGCAATGGTCACATTAGGGAAGAAAACTACTAGAGCCTCCCCTGGGATAGTGATTGGGGTGTGCTATAGACCTCCGGGATCTAGCCTGGATATGGATAGAGAACTCTTTAATGTTTTTAAGGAGGTAAATACCAATAGGAACTGTATGATCATGGGAGACTTTAACTTCCCGGATATAGATTGGGGAACAAATGCTAGTAATAATAATAGGGCTCAGCTTTTCCTAGATGTGATAGCTGATGAATTCTTTCATCAAGTAGTAGCTGAACCGACAAGGGGGGATGCCATTTTAGATTTGGTTTTGGTGAGTAGTGAGGACCTTGTTGAGGAAATGGTTGTGAGGACAACCTTGGCTCAGTGATCATGAAGCTAATTCGGTTCAAAATAAATGGAAGGATAAACAAAATTGCATCTGAGACTAAGGTTTACAATTTCAAAAGGGCTAACTTTACTAAATTAAGGCGACTAGTTAGGGAAGAGGATTGGACTAACATATTTGAGGATCTAAAGGTGGAAGACGCCTGGGATTATTTCAGGTTGAAGTTGCAGGAGCTGTCAGAGGCCTGTATCCCAAGAAAGGGAAAACGGTCCGTAGGTAGCAGTTTTAGACCAAGCTGGATGAGCAAGCGTCTCAGAGGGGTGATTAAGAAAAAACAGAAAGCGTACAAGGAGTGGAAGATGGGAGGGATCAGCAAAGAAACCTACCGTATTGAGGTCAGAGGGTATAGGGATGCAGTGAGAAAGGCCAAAAGCCGGGTAGAGATGGACCTTGCGAAGGAATTAAAACCAATAGTAAAAGGTTTTTAGCCATATAAATAGGAAGAAAACCAAGAAAGAAGAAGTGGGACAGCTTAAAACTGTAAGCAGTGGAGATTAAGGATAAGCTAGGCATGGCACAATATCTAAACGAATATTTTGCCTCGGTCTTTAATGAGGCTAATGAAGGGCTTAGTAATAGTGGCAGAGTGACTGATGGGAATGAAGGTGCGGGTTGGAAATTACAGTATCCGGTGAAGCCAAACTTGAACAGCTTAACGGTAGTAAATTGGGCGCCCGGATAATCTTCATCCTAGAATATTAAAGGAATTGGCAGTGAAATTGCAAGCCCGTTAGCGATAATTTTTAGCGAATCTCTAAACTCGGGGGTTGTACCATTTGACTGGAGATTAGCTAATATAGTTCCTATTTTCAAGAAGGGGAAAAAAGTGACCCGGGTAACTACAGGCCTGTTAGTTTAACATCTGTAGTATGTAAAGTCATGGAAAAAATATTAAAGGAGAGAGTAATTACGGACCTTGAGATCAATGGCAATTGGGACAAATTACAACATGGTTTTACGAAGGTAGATTGTGCCAAACCAACCTGATCTCCTTCTTTGAAAGTAACAGATTTTTAGACAAGGAAATGCGGTGGATCTAATATATCTTGATTTCAGTAAGGCGTTTGATACGATTACCGCATGAAGAATTATGGTTAAATTGGAAAGAGAGGATCGAAATGAAAATCCAGAGGTGGATAAGGAACTGGTTAAAGGTGAGACTGCAGCGGGTCGTATTGAAAGGTGATCTGTTGGGTTGGAGGGAGGTTACCAGTGGAGTTCCTCAAGGTTCAGTTTTGGGTCCGATCTTATTCAATCTATTTATCACTGACCTCGGAACCAAAAGTAGGGCGGGCTGATAAAGTTTGCGGATGACACGAAGTTGGGAGGTATTGCCAATTCGGAGAAGGATCGGGATATCCTCCAGGAGATTTGGATGACCTTGTAAACTGGAGTATTAGTAATAGGATGAAATTCAATAGTGAGAAGTGTAAGGTTATGCATTTAGGGATGACTAATAGGAATTTTAGTTATAAACTGGGGATGCACCAGTTGGAAGTAACGGAAGAGGAGAAGGACCTCGGAGTCCAGGTTGATCGCAGGATGACTATGAGTCGGCAATGTGATGTGGCCGTTAAAAAAAGCTAATGCGGTCTTGGGATGCATTAGGCGAGGTATTTCTAGTAGAGATAAGGAGGTGCTAGTCCCGTTATACAAGGCGTTGGTAAGACCTCATTTGGAGTACTGTGTGCAGTTTTGGTCTCCCATGTTTAAGAAGGATGAATTCAAACTGGAACGGGTACAAAGAAGGGCCACTAGAATGATCCGAGGAATGGAAAGCCTGTCGTATGAAAGGAGACTTGAGGAGCTCAGTTTGTTTTCCATAACCAAAAGAAGGTTGAGAGGAGATATGATTGCTCTCTTTAAATATATCAGAGGGATAAATACCAGGGAGGGAGAGGAATTATTTCAGCTCAGTACTAATGTGGACACGAGAACAAATGGATATAAATTGGCAGTCAGGAAGTTTAGGCTTGAAATTAGGCAGAAGATTTCTAACCATCAGAGTGAAATTCTGGAACAGCCTACCGAAACAGTGGGGCGAAGGACCTCTCTGGCTTTAAGATTAAGCTTGATAAGTTTATGGAGGGAATGGTTTGATAGGATAACGTGATTTAGTCAATAGATCAATAACGTCGACCACTGGTAATTAGTACCGAGGTCAATGTTGGGATATTGAAAGTCTTTTCCTGAGTGTCTGGCTGGAAGTCTTGCCCGCATGCTTGGGGTTCAGCTGATCGCCATATTTGGGGTCGGAAGGAATTTTCCTGCAGGGTAGATTGGCAGTGGCCCTGGAGGTTTCACCTTCCTCCGTAGCATGGGGCAGGGTCGCTTGCTGGAGAATTATCTGCTACTTGAAGTCTTTAAATCAGGATTTGGGGATTTCAACAGCTGAGTCAAGGGAGAATTATTTCAGGAGTGGGTGGGTCAGCTTTTGTGGCCTGCATCTTGTGGGAGGTCAGACTAGATGATCATAATGGTCCCTTCTGATCTTAAGTTCTATGATTCTATGAAATGAAGTAAAAATCTTAAGCGAATCCACATGTTCCTTAGAATCTTTATGGATAGAAATTTCATGCTCTAGTAAAAATATAATATTAGGGATTGTCGGAGAAAAACTCAGTTCTCACTTTTTGTTTGGGTGCAGCAAAATCAAATACTTTATTATTTCTCCAGTAATTACAATGGAGGGAGAGAGTGCCATAGGACACAGGGTCACCCCAGTCTCGGACAGGTCTCTCAACTGGTAAACAATTACAGCAAGCATTTATACCTTTGTTACAGACAATTTCTAGCAATAATACAGACGGTAAAAAGCAACAAATACATTTTGTTTATACATAAGCCTTTCTGCTATCTTATTTGTCTCACTCCTAAGAAAAGCAAGCCTGCATATTTGGTTAGACTGTTGCAAGGTCGTAATAACTTTGTACACAGTTCTTGTCCTCTCGCCTCGCACTATCCTTGTTTCTACAAGTCTCACGTCATTAGGGTTACAATATGGCCTAACTCTTGCTAACTAACTGACATGCATTAAAATCCCCTTCAAATCCTTATTAATTCTTTCCCTGCTTCCACACTCCCCCCTTTTGTACTTCTAGTACAACAAATATTTTCAAATCTCTATTTGCATTAATTCGTGGATTTCAGATTCTACATCAGATGTTTCAACCTTAGGGGTTTTGATTGGATGTAATGACAAAGCATGATTAGCATGAACATGAAAGGTATTGTTATTATTACGTATTTTTACAACAACAACAACAATATAATCCTAAGCTAACTAACAACACTACAAACAATAACATTCCCATAGGAATAATATAATGGGGCCGTTGTACAATTTTGGTTACAAAGCACAAGACATCATACTTAGTATATAAAGTAAACACTCTATAAGCTGTATGAAAGGCATTCTTTTCAGCTTGATATATATTCTGAAGCATGTGAATTTGCCCTTGCAATTCAGAGATTCTTTAAACCTCTGGTAACAATGAAAGCAAATTTTGAAACCGATCAGGCACTACTCTGGTCCAATTAAAATATACCTGAAATCTAAGAGCTACTTGCAACATTCTATCTGCAGGCCAGAAAATGATATGATTGCCTGCAGCAGTGGTAAGATTAATATGTATATCTTGCAATGTGGTGGCTTTAACGTACACAGAGCTATCATTAGCTTGAAAAAAAGTGGGTGTCCCGTTAGGGTAGTTCCTTGACCTCCACCCTCTCAGCAAATATTGTCATAAACAGTGACAACTTCCCCTGGCTTCAGTTTATAGATACACTGAGCTGTGGTGGTTCTAACGGCCAAAATGTCCATTGACTCTCCATTCTTATCCAAAACGTCAGGTGTTATTCTAGGGGTACTGTCTAGAAATCACTTAGGTATACCAGGTGGTCTAATTTCCCAGATGTCTCGGTAAATAATTACAGTCCCACATGCATCCTCCCCATGGACCCAGCAGGATCCGGTATGGGAGCCACACCCCTAACCGGTCCAAATGCTTGGAAGAAGCACTGTAAATGGTCACACAGCCATCAGAAAGTGTCCAAGTATGTTCCCATGACCATAAATCAGATGGTACTCTGATGTGTCTGTAAGGGCAGTGGGCCAAGTTTGGTCTAGATCCCACTGCAATGCCTTCCCAGCCTCAGTGATATTCAATACCATCTCTGTCAGTAACTTCTGGGTCATAGAACTAAGGGTGGAAATGACATGTAACTCACCAACTCCAGCCTGTACTTAAGATAGCTGAGTTTCAAAAATAAGGCTAGTGGCCTTTTCTAGTTGGCCTAATTTCTTATCATGTTCTTGGCCTTTAAGAATAGTCCAAATGGCTACTACACTATTGGCCCCAGCCCACAGGGATCTGGTCAATTCCCTTTTGTCCAGAGAAATAACCCAGGCTTTTTGTTGTGCTAATCTAATGGCAGCCCTTGTGAGCAATCTGGGTATGTAAAGTGATCTGAAAACTGGATAAGGGCAATGTCATTTAAAATCCAATTAGGAGGGCAATACATACTGAAGGATTTAGCCAAAACACAGGGCACAGCCTGTAGAATAAACCCCAAAAATCCAATTAATACCACATTCCCAGCATGGTTCCACAAAATTTTCTTCCTGCCAGTGTGTAAGTCTTTGTTTCTTCACCAGGGTCAGTTCTTAATGTTCTTTTCAGGCAGGAATTCCTGGACTTTGGCAATGTCAGTGGAGTGAGTGTTCTATTTTCTTTCCCGAAGCAGTCGTGGTTCCAGCATTCTACAGGGAGATTACCAGGACATCATCCTGTAATGATTTTGCTTCTTCTAGAAAAGTTTAAAGGCACAGTAGATGTCAGTGGACAAGGGAGAGGTTCTGAGCATCGTCACCTTATCCTTTTTCCTGCTGTCCAGAAGCACAGTGGAACTAGAAGAAAGAATAGGCTAATCATCAGTAGGAAAATTCTCCTGATGTGGAGGGTTTTTTTTGCAGTGAGAATCATGGGTCCAAGCAGTCAGTCTGTGGCACTTCACAGCGGTGTTGGTAGTCGACAGGACTTGGAAAAGGCCTTTCCAGCGTGGAGCCAAAGCAGTCTTTCGTGGATGGATCTTTATGTAGACCCAGTCTCCTGGTTCCAACAGTGGCAAGGTTGCACAGGATCCTTTGGTAGTGCTTCCTTCACCTGTGTATAAAAAGACTTAACATATTTCATTAGTGCCTGACAATACTTAAGCATTATGTTATCCATCAAATGAATGTCCATCTGAGCTAGGGTTAGTTGGGGTGCAGCTGGTAGTCATATTGGGCGTCCTGTCAAAATTTCATGAGGGCTGAGTCCAGTCTTTCGATTGGGAATGGCTCTCATACTCATCAGTGCCAAGGAAGGGCATCTGGCCACCTCAAGTTTGTTTCAGCACAAATCTTGGCCAGTTTATTTTTTAAAATCCCGTTCTGGCGTTCCACTGTCCCAGCAGACTGTGGGTGGTGTGGGCAGTGAGCTGCACATAACTCCTTTACAATCTGTCCAGTAAAATGAGTTCCACGATCACTGTTGATACTCACAGGGATGCCAAAACGTGGCACAAAATCTTTAAGCAAATTTCACAACAGTCCTGACATCTGCTTTCCTGCAGGGAAAAGCTTTAACCCAATTGGTAAATACATCAACTAAAACTAATACATATTCATAACCACAACATTTAGACATTTAAATAAAATCAATCTGAATATTTACAAAAGGTCCCCAAGGAGGAGGGTGGGCTGCCCGCTGCACACCAATCTCGTTTAACTGCAGCAACCATCCCCCTTTCCTTGGTAGTCAGCCAAGTCTTAGCCATGAGCAGGACCTTGACTGGGGCCAGCGCCTTATCCTTAGACTGAGCATGTTAGCTTATTCTTTTTTTCTCCCTTCTTGGCTTTTTTTAACCTACAAAGGAAACTTTACTCTTTACTCATACACCTTCTTTTATACCATGAACACATAAACATTACTGTTATACAGTACATTAGTCTTATTATTCAATGTATGCCACATATACCCTTTCACTAAAATAACCTTATTACAGAACTTTGGAACAACAAGCCAGGACAAGCACACCCACTTTGAGAAGTTCACTTAATATAACCTCTAGTCAATAGCTTTCACCATCCCCAGCCTCTGGCTAAAAGTCTAAGTAGCCAGAAGGATCCCTTGTACAATATGGTAAGTGGGTTAACTTTTCATGTCCTTGCTTCCAAAGACTGTTGGTATGCAAATTTTAATAACAATTTTAATTAAAATATTGGCCAATGTAGTTTTTCTTTTACTGAAGAAAATGTATAAGACTTCAGTATATCACATTTTTCTGATGTATCCAAACACTTTGTATTCTAAGTTGAACAGAACCAGTATCTGCATTTCAACCCTTCTGCTTGATTTTAAATCAGACCATCCCATGAAAATATTAAACACAACAATTCTGGCCACGAGACAAACACCACAAGACAGAACATAAACCACAACATAATTTTTTTCTGTCAGTAAATGCATGGTATGTTGATGGGATGCTGTTCAGCTGGCATTAGTTTTCTTTGATTATCTGAAAGACAAAAACAGAGGTCCACCCCTTCTGGACAGGCAATCATTGCCAAAATATACAAATACCCTTGTTGATTCTAGGCAAAACAGAGAATTACCCATATTTTCTCGTATGTGTTTCATAGGCAGCCCAGGTTTCAGCGGACCCCTTCTACCTTATCAATTAGATAATGTGCATTAACACAGATGCTTTCTGGCTTGCTTTTTACTTTTTAACTTTTACACACTGAAAGAAAACACCACCACTGACATGGCCCTTAGAGCCTAATACAATTTTCATTACATAGCACTGTATACATTCTTCAACTAATTTAACAAAATTGTTCATAGCCAAATGATTGCAATGTAATAATTTCTTTGCCTGAATTTATTTACAAACATTTTAAAGACACCAAAACTTTTCTCTTTAGCATGTTTACAAAGTTCAACTGCTGTTCCCTCCAGCAACTACAGAGTCAACTTTTCATGGTCCTTAAAATCACTTGCTTGTCTCCCAACAGTCACTGTTATCAACTCAAATCACCATACCAAATATCCTCCTGACTATTTGAAATCCTCATGCTTATATTCACTTACTCCTTCCTTCCACTACACCCTCAAAAGTTTCCAACCTGTTTTCCAATCTCTTTGTCTGTTGCCTGCCGCCTGGGCCTGATCCTGCTTTTCTCACTGAATCGTCCCTTCCATGGGCACTGAGCATTCACAACCAGTTTAGCCAGGAGGGTGGAAGCTTCTCAACTAGCCCCACCCTTCTGGTCTTTTCCCTAAAACATTTCTACTCACAAGACTACCCGAGTCCTCCTAGTAAGGCTTGCCACCTGGGCAAAAATACATGGCCATTGGGTAAGGACATTTACTTAACATATAATCCAAACCACTTTAGGGGTCTGCAGAGACCCACCCATTTGTCTGCTGACACTTAAACAGGAAAGAAAATTACACAGAAAGCAGAAAAAATTACAGTCTAAGCCAGATTTTTCTACTTCTATTACATTGTCCATTACAGAGGCGGGACAGAAGGATCTCAATACTACCTCAGAGCTTCATCGCACACATGGCTTCCACTCTGAGGAATTACGAGCGAAGTTCAGTTCGCTCACACACCCAATGCCCAAATGAACAGAGCAGAAAAACAACAGTAACCGGTTAAACAAAAACAGAACAAAACCAGATAGTGTTTCCTTATTCTATTAGGGCTTACCACTAATCATGCTATTCTTAACATATAACACCAACAGTACCAAACAAAACAAACATAAAATAACAAGGGTAAAACAGATGATGGTGTAAATTCTGCAGGGCTCCCCATTCTTAATTACTCATAAACTGTGACAAATTTCTGTTACCAATTTATCCCTCATGTCAGGTGATCAGACTGACACTGCAGGAGGTTGGGGAAAACACACCATATAACCAAATTTTAAAAGCTTCATTAAAAATAATAAAACAACAATGGAGAGTGTTGGAATGCTCCCACCTCACTCCAGGAAAAATATAGATACCCCAAACCTTAAAGCCACTTTAATACTCACACATGTCTCACTGGCAAGTTAAGCTTTTGCAAACGTAATTTCAGTTCTGTAACTTGTACTGCCTTTGGTTTGCCTCTGTCTCTATTTTCCATCAGCTGAGGCTGAAAGCAGTTTTCTTTGCACTTAGCATAGTCGCGCTGATTCTTGACCTTGAACACAAAACAACTTCTCCTTTATCTCTGGGCTAAGCTGAATTTCAAATTAACGTTCCTAGACAAATTGCTCACACTGTGTCAGAGGCTTTTCTTTGGTGATTAAAGCTCCTCTGAGATGTATGATCTTATCTAGATTGAAGGTACCTTCTAATGGGCATTGTTTAGATGGATTTTCACGAGTGTGAAGATTCCAATTCTCTAAATACCTGCAGGTTTTAGGACCATAATGTACGTACATGTAATATGCTGAGAGTACCCTTAGGGGTGAGGTGGAATGTTTAGACTGTCCCTTACCCATTTTCCACTTACACACAGAGAGAGGGTGCTGTCGGCGCTGGCGCCTCAGAAACAGAGATCTTTCCCTACAGGGCACTCACACAGGAGAGACTAACGAAGAAGACTCACGACTCTCCTGCACTCCCTTCAGCAAAGAGCGTTGGCTAGTCTCTGGGAGGCAGCACCGCTTACTCTGATGCATCCAGTGAGATGATCAGACTGTCAGTAGCCCACACGGAAAGGAATGGGGAGGAAGATGGGTTCACACATTCCTAGACCCAGGCAGCTTCCTCGCGGACTATGCCAGGCTGAGTCAAGCCCACCGTGGGTCGGATCTCCTAAAGATCCACTAGTTACCAGGCTTGCGTTAGAGTAGTCTGATCATGAGCATTCGCTTCACAGGGTATTCTGGGCGTCTTCCGGTAACAGCCACTCACACTGGTGTACACACACACACACACCAAGGCCTCTATTTTTTTGTCGGTTTAACCTTTTTATCTCTTTTTTCTTCGGTATATTTTTTTTTTTTTAAACCACGATGCATCTTTAACTGGCCCAATACCATGAGGCAGTATGACAACCCCTCTTGAGGCGGTAAAACCCCTCAACACGGTGCATTCTAATGCATTTACCTATGCATTACCTTATGCATTACCTTGTTGGCCAACTCAGCAGTTCCCTATACTGCTATAAACTAACCTTGTTGGGCCTTTCCCCAATGCCACTCTGCATCTGATCTTGCTGCACCGTCAATAAGTTCAGATGGCGTGAGCCCAATAGAGGCAGACGTCCTCACGGACAGTCCTCCTCCGATACCCCAATAGAGAGTTCAAAAGGTCTCATACCTCTCATGTGGCGCCATGGGGTTCGAAGAGAATGATCACGTAGTAACGTCTGTGGGTCCGTGGCGTTGCCATCCCCGGACGAACCCCAAAATTGTCGGAGAAAAACTCAGTTCTCGCTTTTGTTTGGGTGCAACAAATCAAATACTTTATTATTTCTCCAGTAATTACAATGGAGGAGAGACATGGGTGCCATAGGACACAGGAGTCGCCCAGTCTGGACAGGTCTCTCAACTGGTAAACAATTACAGCAAGCCTTTATACCTTTATTTACAGACAATAACTAACAATAATACAGACACTACATTTTGTTTATATAAGCCATTCTGCAACACTACATTTTGTTTATACATAAGCCATTCTGCTATTTTATTTGTCTTACTTCTAAGAAAAGCAAGCCTGCATATTTGGTTATTAGTTACAAGGTCGTAATAACTTTGTACACAGTTCTTGTCCTTTTGCCTCGCACTATTCTTGCTTTTACAAGTCTCACGTCATTAGGGTTATAGTATGGCCTGACTCTTGCTAACTGACTGACATGCATTAAAATCCCCTTCAAATTCTTGTTAATTCTTCCCTGCTTCCACAACTCTGTAACTGTTTCTTAGCTAAAAAAAAGCAGACCCAAGCATCTTTCTCGCCATGTAGCACATTTACAAAGGTGTGTTAATAAGAGTTAAAACCATAAGCCCTTACTAACTAAGAGTTTTTAAAAGCTTTAACCTATGTTTTAGACAAACATTGGTCATTTTTAGTGAGGACAATTTGAAATATTATGCTTTTGCAGCATAGAAGCTGCTGTTAACAAGAAACAGCTTCTGTGAGCCAGTGGATCCAGAGATAAGAGAAGGCTACTTCCTCCCACTGCTTTTAACAAATACAGAGTGAAAGTTATATTAAGTTTAGTAAAAGAAAAAAACACTTTAAAAGACAAACAGGAGGGAAGGATAGCTCGAGTGGTTTGAGCATTGGCCTACTAAACCCAGGGTTGTGAAGTTCAATCCTTGAGAGGCCACTTAGGGATCTGGAGCAAAAATTGGTCCTGCTAGTGAAGACAGGAGGGCTGGATTCAATGACTTTCAAGGTCCCTTCCAGTTCTAGAGGAGATTGGTATATCTCCAATTATTACCTAAGCCTATATCAAGACAAGACCCTTTATTTAACATTTTTATGTGTGTGTTTCAATTTTAAAAGAATGAGCATGCAGCAACACCCTAGAGTGAAAACCACCCTGGGAACCTTAGCCTTTTAACAGCCCAGTTTATATTCCCTTATTCGAGTAAATCAGTGGATCAGAGAAGTTTATTTTCCTCCCCACTTTTAACAAATCCATGTGAAAGTTTAGATTAAGTTTTTCATTTTCTTAGGACTTCTAGATTGAAATTTTCTGTTGCCTTATCAGAATGTCTGTTTTAAATGCTTTTGCAACCGTGTGCTGAGACACAGGTACAAGCTCCTGTGTTTGGTTTGGGTCCATAGATTTTATTAAAATAATACATCCCAGGCTGGAGCTGTGGCGTTCTCTACATTTTAAAGCAGATCAGACTAGTAGGCTGCCAGTGATCCATGCACGATAGTCTTGCCTTAGCAATGCTCTAGGAATTCGCCCCTTCGGTTTGCTTGTTTTTACACAGACGTCTTTCCTAGCCTTTTAAACACTGTTACAGTTGTAAGAAATGGTGAGATTGCAGTGAAGACACTTTGTGAAAGTTATAACAGAAGTGTTTTATTCCATTTACTGATAGTAAAAGACAAAGCCGTCGCGTTGTGACCATGAAGCCTATCTGAAGAACACCCCTTGACTTTCACTTTGTATCTGTTGGTTTGATGATTTCATCTAAAATGCCATTTAGGTCCTCGGCCTCTGTCACTTTCTCCACAATTCTGCCCTAGGCTAGAAAATGTTCTGGGTTAAGAAACAGAGGCACTGCAGTGCCTATCCCAACGTGATGACGATATTTAACACACTCTCCAGACACAAACTACTGCTAATGTTCTTTCCTTTTACAGTTTAAAGTCATGATGCCTCTGACCAGGGCATCTATAGAGCACAGGACAATCCTCATTTTGTTTCCCGCTCTCAGGCAGTGTTTGATGATTCCGATTGCACAGCTGCTCCACACCATTGCACTCATTGTGGTTTCACGGTTATGAACTGCTGAGCTTAATGCGAATTTCCCCCTCAGCTTTAGATAGTACAGGCCTATAGGATAAGCATCCCCCTCTGTTTCAGCATTCTGTTGAGCATCTGCTGTTGGGTCTGGGCCACAACAGGCTGGGCCCAATCCGCTCAGCCCTTCAGGCTGTCGGTGTCCAGAACCGCCAAAGTCCTCTGAAGACCCATCGGCTCAGCTGCTGAAAAATGTACAGTAAGAACTACGTGTGAGGCATCTTTGCACTTTGTCACAGCATGCAGCTTTTACAAAACCTTTTACAACCTTTTAGGCCCCTTCTGCATGCAGCTTTTAAAAACAACAAAGCGACAACAAATGCAGCATGTCTCTGTGCAGAAGCAGTCCAAAGGCTCAGCCAACCGAGCACCAGTGACCGGGTCCCTGCCAAACCATCCCTTGAACATTCTTACATACAATGTACCAGTGCCTCATCTCTGTACAGCCCTTTGTTTGATTTGTTTGGGTTCTCTACTCGCCGGGGCAGTCTCAAACAAATCTTGGTCCAGCGGTCCACCAGCCTACTGCACGCCTCGTGTTTCTCTCCACTTACGTTGTTCTTGTGCGTACAGGCTGTGGCGATGCTGTTCTGGTGGGACCCAACTGAGAGTGCCAATTCAGGACCAATTGCTTAAACAAGGCAGTTTACAGCCCAAGGCTGGGGTTTTTCCACCTCTAAGGCAAACCAAACCAGCCAGAAAAAGGGACTTTGGTTTCACCCACTGGCTAACAACAAGTCACACAAGCAGAAGAATTTCCTTAGACACTCCAGTTACCAGTATCACCACCAGTGCCATTTGTCCTGGGGATGAATGGTTATGAAAACCAACACCCCAATAAAGAAAAAGGTTCTCTCGATCCCCAAAGAATCAAGCCCCAGACCCAGGTCAAAAATACAAATCAGATCTTACCCAAAAATCAACGCTCTTGCCAATCCTTTAGAATCTAAAATCTAAAAGGTTTATTCATAAAAGGAAAAAGTAAGATGAGAGCTAGAATTGGTTAAATGGAATCAATTACATGCAGTGATGGCAAAAGTTCTTAGTTCAGGCTTGGCAGTGATAGAATAAACTGCCTTTTAGGTTTCAAATCAAGTCTCTGGTACATCCCCCGCTGGGATGGGTCACATCAGTCCTTTGTGCAGAGCTTCAGTTTGTAGCAAAGTCACTCCAGAGGTAAGCAGGATTGAAGACTAGATGGAGATGAGGCATCAGCCTTTGATGGCAGTCTTTTCTGGGGGTGTAAACGCCTCTTTGTTCTTACTGTGGAAAATTTACAGCAAATGGAGTCTGGAGTCACATGGGCAAGTCCCTGCATGCTTGCCGGAGTTACAAGGCTTATCTGCCTTCTCTCCAATGGGTCAAGTGTGTAGCTGATGGTCCTTGAGTGGGCCATCAAGCAGGCCTAAACAGAACTAACGCCAACTTGTACTGGGGTGTCTCCCAGAAGCACAGCATAAGTTTGAAGTACAGACAGTGCAGAGCCAATACTCATAACTTCCAACTACAAAATGATACATACATACAGACAGCATAATCATAACCAGCAACCCATAACCTGGTCTTAGCGGAGCACCTTTATAATGTCTGCCTTTACATAAGATGTAGTGTCACTACGACCTTGGTTGCAACCATGTTCTATATGGTCTCAGATTATATCAATAACGTCCACACAGGCATCATTGAACTTCTCCCTGTTTCCCGCTCCCATGACCCATCTCAAACACTCTTCCAGGTCCCATAGCCCAGTGATCGTATAATGTCTGTTCATGAGAAGCAACTGCCGGTGTTGGCCAGGGCCTTCTAGGTGCAGCCATCTTTCATCATCAGACCTGTTTAAATAGAAGCTCCTCCTTATCTTATCTAGTCTCTCTTATCCACTGGCTCACAGATGCTGTTTTTTGCTACCAGTGGCTTTGCTAGAAGAAGCTTTGCTGCTTCAAATTGTCCTAACTAAAAAATGACCAATGTTAGTCTAAAACATAGGAAAACATTTTTTATCATTACAAATTACTTTTATAAACAGGTTAGCTCTGTTTTAACCTGAGATGTTTCTGCATGGTCACTTTTATTGAAATGCATATTTGCAAAAGTGCTAAATGAAGGAATGTGTCTTCAGACAGGCTTCTCTTTTAAAGTGTTTATTCCTTTACAAAACTTAATATAACTTTCACAGTCGGAAGGGTAAGATCTCAGCTCCTCACTCTCTCTCTCACTCCCAACCACGTGCTGTTTATCTTTGCCATTTGCAAAGGAGCTTTCTTTTTACTCTCCTGTTCTCTCTTTTTCTTCCTACCTTTATATGTTTCTCTTTTATTTAACTCTCTTTTTAAATGCTCTTTTGCTTAACCTATCCTGCATATGATTAATAGTTTAAATGGTTCTTTCTTAACTTTCCAAGCTTTAAATTTGTACCATGGAGAAACACTCAAATAGTCTCTGCCTTAGTAAATGCCCTGTTTTGCCATGTGTTCTTTTTAACCTATTTTTCAATATTATTGATAATATTTTTAAATATGCTCTTTCTTAACCTACCCTTATATTTAATACACGACTTTTACATTTTCTTTCAAATATTTTTATTCTTTAACCAACATACCAAACTAGCCCCTTGCGTCTATTCTTCCAAACTATCCCTTTACAAAAGCAAAAATCACTTTGCATTTTACTTTAAGTTACTCTTTCTATTCTTAACACAGGTAACTCACATTCAAACTAAATATACTGGCACTAGAAAAAGGGTTCAGAAAAGGGCAACTAAGAAATGATTAGGGGTTTGGAGAGGGTCCCATATGAGAGAGATTAAGAATCTAGAGACTTTTCAGCTTTGTAAAGAGAGAGGAGACTGGGGATATGATAGAGAGTATACTCAAGAAATTATAGTGATGAGAAAAGTAGATAAGTGAAGTTATTTACTTATACCCATAATAATACAAAAGAACTAGAGGTCACCTTAATTAAATGTGAATAGGCAGCAGATTTAAAACAAATAAAGAGGTTCTTTGCTCTTTTGCGGCACACAGTCCCAACTTGTGGAACTCCTTGCCTGGAGGAGGATCGTGAAGTGGATGGACTACAACCGCATTGTAGAGAAGCTGGATAAATTCGCGGAGGTTAATTGTCCATTAATGAACTTTCCAAGCCCAGGATGGGTAGGAGAATGGTGTCCCTAGCCTCTGTTTGTCCAGAAAGGATGGAAACTGGATGGCAGGAGAGAGATCACTTGATCATTGCCTGTTAGAATTCACTCCCTCTGGGGCACCTGGCTAATTGGCCACTGTAGCTGGCAGACAAGGTTACCTGTTGTAGTCTTGTTGCAGGCCATTGCTGGGTCCTGATCCACCTTTCAATGGGATCAGGAAGAATTTTCCCCAAATCAATTTGCTTGTAGACCCTGGGTTTTTGCCATCCTCTGCAGCCTGGGGCATAGGTCAGTTGCAGGTTTGAACTAAGTGTAAATGGTGGATTCTCTCACCAAACAACTGCAGTCTTTTGGAGATCATGGTTTGAGGACTTCAGTAATGCTCAACCAAAGATTACATGGGACTATTACAGAGAGTGGGTGGGCGAGGTTCTGTGGCCTGCAGGAGAATCAGATTATGATCATGATAGGGCCCTTCTGGCTGTAGGTCTATGAGACCTGTCTCTGCCTCAGTTCTCTACCTGTAAGAGCAGGGAGAGGAGACTTCCCCTACTTCATAGGGGTGTTGTGCGACATTAAATAATATGAAGGCTGTGAGGTGCTCAGATCCTGCAGTGAAAAGACCAGGAAGCATCACGATGGATCCGCAGGAAAGATTCCATGAGCAGCACTTAGATCAAAAGGTCTGCATTGATGATGCACACAGAAAGCTGGAAGAGAAAACTGGCTCCCTGGGGCATCGCTGTGTTGACCCTGCAGCACTAAGGAGTGAAAGCATTTTAGGGACAGATGTTCTGCAGGTGTAATCAGTAGCTCCTCTGAAAGTCAGATTGGCCTCATCAGGCAGCTGGCCATTAGTCTGCAAGCCCAGATCCT